>NC_134704.1:194202324-194511157 GCF_043290135.1 Rhipicephalus microplus | reverse complement strand
ATGAAGATAGTGTTTACACTTCGGCCTTCCTTACGGTACCAACGAAAAGTGACAGCTTCGTCCTAGCGATTGGCCAAGTGATTGTGTGTGTGTGTTCATTTGTCCGTGAGTGCGTATTTATGTGTGTGTGTGTGTGTGTGTGTGTGCACACGTTTGTGGGGAATCTAGTGCGCGCGCGCTGTGTGTGTGTGTTTGCCTGTATATCTTGTTCCATGCTTGAGTGTATGCGAATGTGTGCTTATGAGCGAGCACTCACTCGTCTGCTTGTGTGGGCACGCTTGTGTGCGTGGGCAAGTGCACGTGTGTGTGCGTTCGTTTTGCGTGCGGATGTGTGGGTGGGTGCACGCATGAATGTGTGTGTGTGTGCGCGCGTGTGTGGGTGTTTCCGCGCGTATTCGTGAGTGTTCGTGCGCCTGTGTGTGTGGCAAGTGCACATTCTCGCGCGTGTGTGTTTTATGTGCGTGCGAATAAGTGTGGGCGCGCGCGCTCGTGTGTGTTTGTGTGCTCTTCCGTGCGTGAGTGTGCGAATGTGGTGTATGCGAGCATGCTCGTCTGTCTTGTGTGTGTGTGCGTGTGTGTTTGTTTGTGCGTGTTCATTGTGCGTGTTGTGGCCGTGTTTTTCGTGCGTGCTTGTGTGTGTTCGTTTGTATCACAGCCTTTTTTCACGTGTAAAAAAGAAACCTGCCTTCTACGGGCATCTCAAACGCAAAGCCGCGTAGCTCCTGTAGCTTTCCCCTCATTGCCAAAAAAAGTTGCCTGCAAGTAAAGCAGGTAACCGTAAGCAGCCGCGTCTGACGCTACTGCTTAAGACTGCAAAAACCAATACGTCTCATTTCCTGATACTACAGGCACCGTCCCTGGAGCGAGAAGTCCAATGAAATCTCTGTTCGATCCGTGTCTATGCAGCGGAAGCATAGGCTGTGATCACAGTTCAGCGGATTCCACCAGCAGTGGCGTTCCGTGTTCTCCAAAACTGCTGGCTCACACAATGGTGGCGAATAGGACTCCCAGTTATGCTGCAACCTCCAACAATGCACCATCACCTACACTGTACTCCCGCCGCGACCACCAGCCACTGCTGACGATGGAAGGCGAAACCACTTTGTTGCAGGAAGCTGAAGATAGCAAGAAAGTAGGCTTCAATACTTCCTCAATGGCATCTTGTTAGCCGGTCTTGTAATCGCGGTGGTTTTCGCCCCAGCAAAGGCACCTGGAGGTCCCCTGGCTCCCCCGGACCTGCTCATTGAAGTAGAGCGGCGTCCTGAACTCCACCGGCCATGCTCCACGTACGATGTGCTCAAGGATGTTCAGGACCAGGAAGGAGCTGTTGATTGTGGCTCCCAGGGTATTTCAGCAATTACAGCCTCTGGTTCCAGAGTAGCTCCCGAGCACGAACAAGACCCGCAATAAGCTTGTAAACACTGCCTGTGTGTAGTCCGGCGAACGGTATATGCAAGCGCAGCATTCGGATCAACTAGCGTCGGCTACTGCCGATATATTCGTAGGAAAATAAATTCGAGCATGTTTCACGAGGAGTGAAAAGCCTGTCATGTGTAAAAGCGTATACACCTCACAAAAATTTTCATGGGTGGAAGTGTTTTCTGTTCCCCTTATTTACACGGCACATTGAAAACTAAGCAGAATAACCAACGATGTAGCCTTCTCAAAGAAATCTGACCAAATTTTAATTCTGGCTTTTGCTCAATTATGACTCCGCTATTTATTTATTTATTTATTTATTTTTACCCTCAGGGTACACAGTACATTTCAGAAGGGAAGGGCATGCACAACAAATGAAAAAACAAAGAATACAAAGCAAATGGCATAAAAATGTTGTCACTAATTGGGGTACAAAGAAGAATACTCCTAACAACTCTCATCATAATAAAGAAAATGATAACACTAACTTTATTTTTGTTACATGGTGAAGGCACAAAGCAATACAAATAAACTGTTCAACAAACATACAGGGGGTAATTAGGTAAGCATTGTTTTAAAGACATACCTAAATTGAATGGTTTCATTGATGCTTGTTATCGATGCAGGCGGGGAATTTCATTCATTACAAGTTCTTAGGAGATATGATTGGGCATATGTTACTGTGTTGCGATGGGGGACTGTGACTTTTTGTTGGTGATTACGGCGAACAGAAATGAAGGGAGCAGCTTGAATTTAACGGGAACGGAGTTTCGGATTACGATAAAATATTTTATGAAACAAGCTTATGCGAGTGCGTTTTCGGCGGGTAACTAGTGGGATAAGATTTAGAGATGCCTTCATTTGAGTGACACTAGCTGAACGATGGTAGTTAGCCAAAATGAAACGAGCTGCACGATTTTGAACGGATTCCAACATGTGTGATAATGTTACCTGACCGGAGTGCCAAACGGACGAAGCGTATTTCATTGAGGACGGACGTATGTGGTATATAGTAATAACTTTAGTGATGATGGAGCAAGAAAGAAGTTTCTTCGAAGGTAACCCAGTGTTTTATTAGCTTTGGACGCTATATGTTCTGTTTGAAATTTGCAGGACAAAGTGTTCGTTACGTGGACGCCAAGATACTGGTAAGATGTTACAGTTTCAAGGGGGTGACAGTGAAGAAAGTAAGTTGGACAAGTTGTACTCGACCGAGAAATCCTCATAGACTTGCATTTTTTAATGTTTAGTTCCATTTTCCAAATATGACACCAAAGAAGTATGTTATTGAGATCAGCCTGCAGAGAATGAATAGCAATGACATTAGATATTTTACGGTAAATCACAGAGTCGTCAGCGAACAGACAAATTTTGGAAAAAACAGTAGAAGGTAAGTCATTTATATAGATTAGGAATAGCAGAGGGCCAAATACTGATCCTTGAGGAACCCCAGAATCAACCGGTGCTGTGGCAGAATTAACATCGTTAGTGCTGACAAATTGAACACGAGAAGAAAGGAACGTACGGATCCAGCAAAAAACTGCAAGGTCAATTTTTAGAACTCTTAGTTTATATAAGAGCAGGGAATGGTTAACTTTATCAAACGCTTTGGCAAAGTCAAAAATATACAGTCAGTTAAAGAAGCAGAGTCCAAAGATAAATGCAAATCATTAGAAAAAAATAATACTTGAGTATCACAAGAAAAAATCTTTCGAAAGACATGCTGAGTAGAAGAGAAGAAGCTTTTATTCTCTAGAAAATTAACAAGATCAAAAAATATACGTTCCGTTATTTTGCATGGTACACAAGGGAGAGATATAGGACGATAGTTAGATAAACTATGTTTATCACCGCCTCTACTTACTGGAATAATTGCAGCAGTTCTCCAGTCAAGTAGTACATCATCATGGTACGATTGTGAAAATATGCATTTCAGGATGATGGAACTTTAGTCTTTGGTATTCTTTAAAAATTTACTATTAATTCCATCAATACCGTGAGAAGACGTTAGTTTCAGGTTGTCGATAATCGTGACGATGCCACGCGTGTCAAACGTGATGGGATTCATCGCAAAATGGTTGTGCGACTGAAGCTCAGGACGTTGGGTATAATTAGATGAAGAAAACGACTTAATGAATGTATTGTTTAGCACATTAGAACAAAGATGGTCGGGAACACAATCACCCGTGGGTGTAAGCAATAATACTTTACTGGTGCTAAGTGGTTTCAGTATACTCCAGAAACGTTTAGGGTTAGTCTTCAGGATGTTCGGCAGGGTTACATTGAAGAACGAGGATTTAGCAACCTTTAGCACTCGCGAATATTCTAAAGAGGCTGTCTTGTACTTTGTCCAGTTGGCCGGTTTAAGTGAATACTGAGCGATTCTCAAAAGTCTTTTTTTCCTGTTAGAAAGTCGGTTTAAGTATCTGTTATACCATGGAGCTTGGTTATTGGAGTACACCCGACGAAGAGGGATATGGAGATGAATTAGTTCAGACCTTTTATTGCGGAACAAACACAAATTAGTTTCTACTGAGCGCCCAAGGTAACCTGGTAATAAAGTGTCTAAAAAGGAGCACAGTTCATTATTAATGGCTAGATAGTTACCGTTGTTGTAGTCTTTGATGTTCTTGGACTGTTTTACTGATGATGTATGCGACAAATCGAACGTGAAATGCAAAATAATATGGTCGCTCCGGCCAGGCACGTGCAATACGGTGACGTGACAGTCTCTGATGACGTTAGTACGAGCTCTGTAAGGGAATAAGAAGTTTGAGTGACACGCGTGCGTGAGGGGACGATTTGTGGTAAACCAAAATCCATGCAGGTGGGGATAAACTGGTCGGCCTCAGTTGTCTCTGGGTTGGTAAGTGGGCATGCGTGCAACCAATCAATATTCTGGTAGTTGAAGTCCCCCATTAGTATATAATAATACTACTACTAATAATAATAATAATACCTTTCATTTCTTCAAATAAAACAGTACATGTGACTAGGCCTTCCAAAGCTACTTGGTGGCTTGAGTGGCAGAGCCTGATGACAGAAACAAACCGGACGTGTTACAAGATTGCATTTCATCGCCTAAGAGGTATGTTAGGAGAAAACACAACGTGGATATAAGATTAGAAACAACAGGGCGTACAAGCAATAGTTACATGCTCTATACAATAGTTACAGTATGTGTTGTGCATTGGGATAACAAACCGTGACGATTTAGGCAGTCGTGCAAGCTATCACAAAATGACGCATCGCTTATTGGGGAGCAATACCAGACCCCAACAATAACTTTCTTGAAATTTACATTCAAGCAGCACCACACAGATTCAATGTTCGAAGCAACTAGTACGCAGTTCGAAGCAACTAGTAGTACAATGTTCGAAGCAACTAGTAAGCAACTAGTACGCAACTTCGACCACCTGGTGTTTTTAACGTGCACCCTAAGGCTCAGATTCAGTTTATTATTATTGACGCTCAAAACTTTAGCTTCAAATTCAGTATAGGCCTCGTTTTCAACAAGTGTTATGCCATAAAAAGTAGATTATCTCGTCGAGAACGGTCTTCTGCGTCGTTTAGCCGATGGCGCAGCGTGCAGGCTTCCGACTCAAGTCGATTAATTAATTTCTTAAAAAGCTCACTGAAATCGGCCCGACATTGCTGAAGTAATGTAGTCTGGCTTTCAACAGCCTCTAACCGTGCCTTTAAATCGGATATGGCTTGAAAAGTGTTTTTCTGCTGGTCTTTTAGCTCGCACACCGTTTCAGCAGCTTATTTTTGTACTGTTTCTATTCTGATTGATCGCTCATTTAAATCTTTGACAGTTTTAAGAACTTTCGCAAGAGGAGCCGATGATTCATTAGGACCAAGGTTGCACTCAACATCCCGAAACAAAAGCAGTAGCAGCGAGCAAAAAGGTTCAAACATGGCTTCAGGGCATGGAAGCACGACTAGAAACGAATCATCCGATTTAAAACAATGGCAAGGTAGTTGGTACAGGTAACTAACCTGCAGAATGAACAACAGCGTAGGTGAGCCTCCCATCGTTATGATGCTTCCATGCCCATTGAGCGGCGACTGCGCAGTACTCGGTTTTAAACGGGGCGTAGGTGGGGCTGTCGATGTTCCGGCAGCTGCCACGAGTTGAGGTAGAGCATTATAAGGCAGGAAACCTTGAAGCTGGTCGTGCCGGCATGAATGCAGCCACTCTAATCTAGGTGAAGTGGCATCGCTGGACACATCCAAGGCTGTAGGTCCAGTGGCGAACGCACCAGCTAATGGCACTTGCGAACAGTTTCCGCAGCCAGCAGCACCAAAGACGAACTGCAGAATGAACAACAGCGTACGTGAGCCTCCCGTCGTTATGATGCTTCTATGCCCATTGAGCGGCGACTGCGCAGCACTCGGTTTTAAATGGGGCGTAGGTGGCGTTGCCGATGTTCCTGCAGCTGCCACGAGTTGAGGTAGAGCAAGATAAGGCAGGAAACCTTGAAGCTGGTCGTGCCGGCAGGAATGCAGCCACTCTAAACCAGGTGAATTGGCATCGCTGGACACTTCTGAGGCTATAGGTCCAGTGGCGAACGCACCGGCTGATTGTACTTGCGAACAGTTTCCGCAGCCGGCAGCAACAAAGACGAACTGCAGAATGAACAGCGTAGGTGAGCCTCCCATCGTTATGATGCTTCCATGCCCATTCTCGCCAAGCACTATAGCGTCTTTGCCTACAAGCGGCATGATCACCATGCGAACCATCCTTCAAATACATACAGAGTAGATATGCATAGTAAATTAGTCAAAGTTATGTTTAGTTAGGCCCGTGGCTTAAGCTGAATATTTCTTACATGCACTAAGCATTACTTCCACGACTTCCTTGCACTGTATGCTTCGTTGATTATGACTGTTGCATTGCGCCATGTCTCAAGATTACGCGACCAGCCTAAATTACCAGATCTTCAGCAGAATGACTGCATTCAATTGAGCCGCGACTTCTCGTAGGTTTTGTAAGTGAAATTTTCTCCCGGCTGAAATATTCTTGATAACCAACCACCGCAAAATATTTTCTAAAGATTCATGCACCCTTGAATTCTTTTTACTCTACCTTCAATTTTTTCATCACTGTTTTTTATGGCCTTCATGAACTTTGGCCTTGTTTATTTCAGCTGCAGTAAATCTATACTTGATATATTTTGGTGTGGTTCCTATTGTACATTCCCACTCATTGTTATAGTCGCATTTTACTGATTACAGACTTACCTGAATGATTTTAATATATACATAAATAATGAATAAATAATTAAAAGCTAGCATGATTGCCTGTATCCTTAGCTTATAAATCCCGGCTGTGGCGGCTGCATTTCCGATGGAGGCGGAAATGTTATAGGCCCGTGTGCTCATATTTCGGTGCACGTTAAAACTCCAGGTGGTCGAAATTTCCGGAGCTCTCCACTACGGCGTCTCTCATAATTATTTGATGGTTTCGGGACGTTAAACCCCACACATAATCATGTATCCTTAGCATGAAAGTCCTGCAAAGTCATAAAAATAAACTTATTCGCATTTCGCTTGTCGAAGCATCACATAACTAAAAGGCACGCTGTAGTGAAAGGAACGGAAAATATTTTTGGCTTCATAGATTTCTTTGAGATGCACCTAGCACTACGTGAACCGACGTTCTGGAATTTCGCCCCCGTCAACATACCGTCATCTGCATGGGCGAGTGAACCCACCCACTTGTGCTGGGCCATGCGCTTTCGCGTAAAACACAATCTCTCGAAATAATTTTGTTTGAAATGCGAAGCATTTCTTAGCGAACCTCGGCGACATTAGGCGTATCTATCTATCTATCTATCTATCTATCTATCTATCTATCTATCTATCTATCTATCTATCTATCTATCTATCTATCTATCTATCTATCTATCTATATAGCCGTCTGCGACAATTAGCTGTCCGGGCCGTTTTGATAATGCTATCAATACCAAACTTGGTATAGCATAACATTAGTGTATTACGAGCATAGGTGGCTAGTAATAACGTAAAAATTATGTCATGCATGTCATTAATGTCATATTTTACATTTCATGCTCCTGCTGTGTTGTGGTGGTTTGTTCACATGACATGTTGCAAAACTGGTATGGTACGACATGATTGCCTGGCGAACACAAATGACAGATCCTAACATGAAAAACTTGACATGCCTGTCAAATAACAACGTGACTACATGCCACGCTAATGATCCGCTCGCGGACGTTTCGCTAGTGCAACATCTACGAAACTTGGTATTACGGTAAATTGTAAACAAAAATAAGCCCATAAGGGCGTTTTAAGCAGGTTATGTGCGCTTTTTTCACCCATCCCAAAATACAAACTCCTTTGAACGAGCATAAATTGGCCTGAAACCATTGTTTTACCAAGATCATCAAAAATGGGAAAGTATGGGAGTTAAACCACACTGCAAATCATTTCACACCCTTAAGGGTGGATTTTTGAATAAATCACCCGGCTTACACCTATTATTTCTGCCAAACTTATCCGCATAGGTGTAAGCTCTGCAATTCCACCTTTTGTACGCCCATTTCTCATTTTTAGGTGTATTATAGGTATATGTTAGCAAATTACACCCAAGGGTGTTTGTTTGAACGTTACACCTATCACATATGTATATAGTTTAGAGCATCAACACATATCACATCTCAACGGATGCAATCAAACCGCATGCCAAAAGTCTGGTGAAAAGATCGATGTTGCGGCATTCGTTTTCATTTCCCATAATTCATTCGCCAAAATATATCGTGCTATGTATTACATTTAATAAACCACCCCTTATTTATTAAATTCAGAAGATTCCTCACATGTTCAATGACTTAATTCATGGGTTAACTTTTTGGGATTCCCACTAAAAATATTTTGCTGCCGCTTATGTCCATTCTTCCCTAATTCTCACAGAGACATCAGTAAAAGAGATTATGTTGCACTTAAACATAACATGAAACAATTACACACGGTTTTCGACAGGATATCGTGCGCGCTTTCTCATCGGAAATCACACTAAGTTTTTTGTACCAGAGGTCCTGATTTATTAAAGACGATGGTTTTTTTTGGGGACCTTCAACGCAAAAATTTTGGTCTGCCTGCCTGTCTGTCTGTCTATCTGCCTGTACATATGTCGGTTTGTCCACTCTATACGGCATCTGGTACTTGAAATGGCCGACCTCATCCGCAGCGCCCACCAGTGTTTCTCAAGATTGAGCGTTCATGCTTGTGCAATCGTCAATTAAAAAGCCATCATTGCACATGTCTGCGGCACCATAACAACACGTATATATTCTGCATGTGCGTCTTTTACTAGAAAAAGCATACGTTAGTAATATTAAGGGCCGTAGCGCTTATCACGCTGCGCTTACCATGCAATGCTTGCACGGAACAGGGAGTGTTTCCAACGCTTTGCTAAGGTGGGGGAATCTACCCGTCGCCTTGCGTTCTACACCTTATCACCTCTGAGATGGGCGCGCACACCCCTATCAAAGCCACACGCTTTGTTTTCTAGGAAGACTGCCAGATGGCGCTCATGTCTCACGTGCGACATGATTTGATGTTCTTTTTCGCCTTAGCTGTACGCTCGAGGCACTCAAACGCAGTGCCTACAGAATACCACTCACCGACTTTCTTGCGCAGAACACCAAATAAATGTCCTGTTCACTCTCTCCACACGCAAGACTATCGTCTTTTGATGACATTTGCAGAAACATGGAGGTACGGGGCCAATTTTTTACAATGGGGGTCCATATATTTCCTCACACTGAAGTATTTCGCATCAATACACGGGTCCCTGATTTATTCAGTGAGTTATATTTAGATCTATGAACATGGGTCAGTTCAAATTGAATGTTTGTAGTATTCGCATTGCCACAAAACTAGGCATGTTTGCAATTAACAGGCTAAGCTTACTCTGATGCAGCTGCTGTGCACGCATGCTGCGTCGCAGGACAAGCTTGGCGCACATACGCTAAGCACGGGTGAACTCTTCCAATGGGTCGAACCACTCTGTGGGCACTTAGTGCTTTTTTTATATTTACTTGAAATGCACGCTTGCGCGTCGTATAATATTCACGTGAACGATCGTAGACAACACTAGCACAATGTACCCGTGCCACAAAGATGGAGAGTAGTTGACTAATTGCAGCATTGTAATTGACAGTTGTTACTGTCGCATTACAATGCACTGATAGTCGCACATTGGTATGCTCACACAAAATTTAAGACTTGAAATAAAAGCAAGCGTCCTTCATACTTTGTCGGTAAAAAAGCTCCGCTTCTTGCTGATTGGCAGAGTGTTATTTAGAAGAAGCTAATAGCACAGCAGGGGTGTTGCTAGGATTTATGCGTGCAAGGGAACAGAAAGAGGAAAAAAGGAGGCCTGGCGCAATTTGTATGTACATTTTTGCCTGTAGTTGCATACGTGCGGATCCGAATCGCAAGCTTTCTTTTTTTTGTGAATTGGGCCAAATCCTGACCCGAAAGTAGCTCACATGACACTCAATTGGCTCATACATACGTTAACGTTTCCTCTAAAACAGTAATATTAAAACACTATTTATAAATATTACTGTTCTAAAAGAACGTTGATAGTATGTATATATCAAGGCAGCGTTAGTTGAGCTTGTTTTGGTTCTAGATTTGCCCCATTTTTAAATAAAAAATATCTCCTCAAACGAACATAAAAAAGGGTGGGAGATGTGTCAAATATGGAACAACCTCCTTGCCACCCTTCCCTAACTTTTTATTTATATCTATGTTCCGCAAGTAACAAATTTTGACTCCGAAATGTCGAAACAACGCCGCAATAACGCCTCACCCGGGAAAAAAAATGTACAATACGAAGGCTACGCATTTGCCGCCTGCACACGTCAGTGGCAAAAAAAAAAAGACTTTGAAGCTCTGCTAGCAAATAAATAGGTTGTCAAGCATGAAATATTACACTATATCTTGGAGGCTTGATAGCTTGGAAATTATATCATAAAACGGTACTGCTATGTGTTTCGGTTTCGGTTTTGAGGTCTCGGGGCAACTGCGCATCGCCATCGTCAACAGGCAGACTTTGAATTGGGTGGTAACATTTCGTGTGCATGTTTGCTGCAGCCTGACGGTGGTTTATTATTTTACTATTCACTTGCTTTGTCAGGGACGCGTACTTATACGGCTTGCACAGTTTAACTTGTGCTTACAGTAGATACAGTACGCGTCACTGCAATCTGTGGCGTGTCGGCAAGTACAGAACAACTTCGGTGCGGCGGAGTGTGTGTCCTCTGTCAACGGCTTTCGTTGAAGCTTGTGCCCGCCGCAAGCAGAGCGTTTGCGATCAAGCAATCAACGGACTGTACGCTGGGAGCTACATGGAGAATGCTTTTGGATTTCGTGCTATTGCTGAAAAGGTAAGCTTTCGTGTATGCGAACAACGAAGCGCAGAAGTGCGTGCCTGCCTGCCAATTCCCGATTTGCCCGCGATACTCGTGATTGCAGGAAGCGACCGTCTCATGGCGTCGGTAGCTTCGTGACCTTCGCTCGCTGTGTGCTAATCAGCTGCGATGTCTCAACAGTTGCAGTGTTCGTGAACCTCGCTTTGGGGCATGGTTAAAGAAAACGGGGGGATGTGCCCCGCGCAGATAAACCTTACGGCATTCGGCAGCGGGTGAGAAAACAAGGGGGGGGGGTGCTGAGCGAGGCGAAGGGGGTGAATGAAATGGCATAATAATAATAATAATAATAATAATAATAAAAACGAGGCAGATCAACGGTAAAAGAGGCGCCAGTTGTCAGTTAGCGGGACTGCAGTAGACAAATGGGGTGCGTTTATTACGCGGGAGAAAAAAAAAATCCAGATTTCAGCGACTGAAGATAGGGGTGCGCTTTTAATGCAAGTAAATACGCTATTTAAAGCAGCAATTGTAAAATACTTAAACTTTGTATCAGTACCCCTTCGATGCCTGCGCTTTGCAGCGGCGTGACGTGTTTTGATGAAATTCGTGTAGCTAACCAAAGAATTTATATGTGCCTTGTTTCATCAGTGATTCGCGCTTTTTATGCCTTGCTAGGTTTGTTTATATTTATACTAGTATATCGTAAATAATCAGGATATAGAAATATTGATCTGCTTTAATAAAGGATTGAACAGCCACACTCAATTGCACACATCTTTTTGCATTTTTGCACCATTGTACTGCGGCACATAGAATACTGTAGAATAGAATATTTCTGTATATTTTGGTGTAGGGTTTTGCGATGTGGTTACATATGAAAGCTTAACCAAAGTGTACCAACAAACACGCACACAAAACTTTCAGTTAGACTGATACAGCACAGATGATAATGGTGTAGGCGTAGTTAGCCACTAAAGAACACGCTCGCGAAAAACAAAATAAGGATGGCGACACAGATGGCTGTAAATGAAAGCAGGCAGATCTAACAGCTCTTGTCTGTTTCATGCATTTTGCCTGTGCAGGTTTCATCCTTACGAATGTAAGCACACTGATCCAACTAATAAGCCCTCCATGCATATATTCCTGTTAGCTACTTCTCCAATATGTCGTGCAATTTTTAAATTACACATATTTATGGTCCAACAGTTCAGAGCTTATTGAGCATATATTTAACTTACTTGTGATACATTATCTGTTGCATGGCTGTTTTTATGAATTAAAAAAATTCAACTGCGAATGAGCTGCTTATGCATGCACTCGAAGAATAGGGTTAGCACGTCTTATTTATTCTTGAGAGTAGTCAGTTTTACTCGTGGCCTAAAGTAATCATTTTGTTGACCAATAAGCAACCTGTGAAAGTCATTAAATTATCGAGTACACCAATTTAATATAACTGGAGAAGAAATTTAGAGGTGAGCTTCCACAAATACACAGTGCTGTTTTTCCAGCAGCAGTTGTCATATTGTAAGTGCTGTTGATCCTTCCATATTGGGGCTTGCTCGATGTTTCACACTATTTTCACACAGCAGATTGTACATCTGTGATGTGTACATGTCTACACAACGATCCTTCAAAGTAAATGATAAATATTGCTACTTTTCTATCTGAATGGGTTTATATAATTTTTTGTATCAACCATTGTAGTGGCCTATTGGTTAGGGTATTCTAGCTTAGCAAGAAAACTTGGTATAAACGCTGAAATTTGAGCTTCCCAGTATATTTCAAGCTTCTTGGTAGGTGCATGATACAAGAGAGAAGCACTTTTTCACCATTACCACGGTGGTGAAAAAACCATACTCAAACATTGCACTTGCATTCGTACACTAATATGCACAGATGCTTGTAAACGTAAAAGTGAATAGTGGTAAACCTAAAGTGAAGAAGCTGGAGCTTTTTATTATATGACACATTATAATGAGGTTCTGGTTGTTCCCAGTATTTTTTAAATGCTTAGTTGAATGTTGTGCATCTCTTAAATGCAGAATGTTGAAAGGAAAGCACACTACGTCTTCTACGATGGACTGGGTGCTGACAATGCAGTGCACTCTTCATCACAACCTGAAAGCAGCTGTTCCGGGTTCACGACCTCACTCAAAGGGTCGCAGCAGTGGTGGACGCTACTCATAGGGTGCACCAAATATCTTGTACATTTTAGGAACATTTCTATGATGGGAAAGCCTTCATCTCAAGCTATGTGTCCTATATACCTATTTATATTTTCAATATAAGTATCAGTTTGCCATCAGATCAACAGCAGTGCGTGTAGAAAACTGTGTGCAATGCATAATGTTACAGTTGTATGAAAAACTGGAGATGGCCTAGATGTCGCCAGCTTAAAAGGTTGATCCACTAATGGGTCAATCCAGGCCAAACATCCCAGCTATTTTAGCGACCATCTCAAATGTATTAAAAAAAATTGTGATGATTTACTGCATTGAAAACAGTGAAACAGTAAAATAATTTCAAAAGAAAAAAAAGTTTCGGTCACGTAGTTGCCTTCTGAACTTACTGGAATGTCGTTTCAGTGTGGTTTGTGGGAAGGTAGTTTAAAAGTACTGCTCATTGCTTCGATACCAAAATTTGTCTACATGTTAAGTACAAGTTCATGTGTAAAGTGTTTGAAGCGCATTAATATTAGTGCAATTTCACTGGCACATATGCCTCAAAGACTAACAATATGCTTGATACGACTGGTTGGTGCTGTATGGTACACAAAGAAAGTGCTTAACAGCGCAAATGACAAGAAAGAAAAAATGAGACGAGAACAGAGCCCTGAACAAACAACAAAAGTTTATTGCAAACCAACTGCAATATACAGAAAACAGAATCTGCGCATAACCACGCATTATACGCAGAATTGCACATACATGCACCATACGGCCTACCTTATCGACAACCGGTCATATAAGTGGACCCCAGATAACTAACTTCACAGCAGTTAAAAAAATTGAGGGTGCGCTAAGACAGGAAGCGCCAAGTTCTTGAATATAGAAAGCTTCGCTAATCTCGTGCTCGCGCCGATTTTTATATCCCTCGTGATCAAACACTTGTCAAGAATTGGTTGTCAACAAGACTTATTACAATGGTCTACCAAGTGGGTGGGAAGGAAACCTTTTAGAGAGTTAGCGTGCTCCCTAAACTGATCATTCATGCATCGCCCTGTTTGGCCGATGTCCACAAGTAAATAATATTTTGTAGAGAATAGCTAAAACACATTCAACATGGTACATAGCGTGTTTCTTAGTGCATGCTTCTTTCTCGGGTCCTTCGCTGTTGACCCTGCGACATAGGCCAGCGAGCTTGTCGCGTGCGCACAACGCAACTCTTACACCTATTTTTCCAGCGACCTTCTTTAGCCTTTGGGAAACTCCGTGTATGTAGGGAATAACAGCCTTGCTGGAATGAGGCTTGTTGAGTTAGCTGTTGCTTTGTCTCTTATCAACCACTCTTAGTGACGTTAGGAGAGTCTCGGCAATGGAAGTTAGCTTGGGATTAGAAAAGCCTCCTTGTTGAAGGCAGTGAACTTGGAGCTAGAAACTTCACTCTATCTGGCGGTGACAAGAGCCAGTTAAAATTGCTTTTAGGCAGGAAAAAGCGATGCTTCACTTGACCAGCTTAGAATGGGCGGACGTAAAAAGGAGGTTCTTTCTTGAGCATGACTCGTACCGCCAACATACATGATAAACAAAAAAAAGCATTTCTAATTCTAGACATCGTAGCTTGTCGTCAGAAATAAACTCCGACGTTATTTCTAGTTTTTTCATTTCACACCCGAAAACGTCAAATATCTCATCAGTGGTTCGCTGAGGGTCAGATTGATAGATGCGGTAAAGCACTAAAAAGTCGTCAACGTAGTCGAACACTTTAACTGTACTCGTGTGATCAAAGTTAGCCATGAGACTTCTTTAATACCGCGCGAGTAAAAAGTCACAAAGAACCAGTGCTAAACTTGAGCCATTGCACACATCTGCACCGGTGAGATATTTGACATTTTTTGGCGTGAAATGATGCAACTGGAATTAAAGTCGGAGTTCAATTCATGACGACAAGTTACGATGCCTTCACTTGGAAATGCTTTTTTGGTCAACCATGTATATTGGCGGTACGAACCTTGCTCAAGGAAAAGCCTTCTTTTTACGTCCACTAATTCAAAGCTAGTCAAGCGAAGCATCGCTTTTTCCTGCCGAAAGGCAATTCTAACTGACTCTTGTCACCGCCAGATAGAGTGCAGTTTCTCGTTCTAAGTTCACTGCCTTCAACAAGCAGGCTTTTCTAATACCCTGCTAACTTCTATTGCCGAGACTCTCCTAACGTCACTAAGATTGCCTGATAAGACACAAAGCAAGAGCTAACTCAACAAGCCTCATTCTAGCAAGGCTGTTATTCCCTACGTACACGAAGTTTCCCATAGGCTAAAGAAGGTCGCTGGAAAAATAGGTCTAAGAGTTGCGTTGTGCGCACGCGACAAGCTCGCTGGCCTATGTCGCAGGGTCAACAGCGAAGGACCTAAGAAAGAAGCATGCACTAAGAAACACGCTATGCACCATGTTGAATGTGTTTTAGCTATTCTCTACAAGATATTATTTACTTGTGGACATCGGCCAGACAGGGCGATGCATGAATGATCGGTTTAGGGAGCACGCTAACTCTGTAAAAGGTTTCCTTCCCAGCCACTTGGTAGACCATTGTAATAAGTCTTGTTGACAGCCAATTCTTGACAAGTGTTTGATCACGGGGGATATAAAAATCGGCGCGAGCACGAGATTAGTGAAGCTTTCTATATTCAAGAACTTGGCGCTTCCTGTCTTAGCGCACCCTCAATTTTTTTAACTGCTGTGAAGTTAGTTATCTGGGGTCCACTTATATGACCGGTTGTCGATAAGGTAGGCCGTATGGTGCATGTATGTGTAATTCTGCTTATAATGCGTGGTTATGCGCAGATTCTGTTTTCTGTATATTGCAGTTCGTTTGCAATAAACTTTGGTTGTTTGTTCAGGGCTCTGTTCTCGTCTCATCTTTTCTTTCTTGTCATTTGCGCTGTTAAGCACTTTCTTCGTCTACTACGCCTACAAGAACTTAGCCAACATACGTTATGAATGTCTGACTATTGAATACTAACTACACAAAAGGTATATTTTGTGGAAATAATATTATGAGACTGCTTAAGCTGCTAAACATTACGGAAAAAAATTACGAGTTTCACAGAATCGTCATTTTCGTTTATATTGAGACCCGATTTGCACTCTGGAGTGGTCCAAATAAATATGACCTTCAAAACTAAATCGAAAGGAAAAAAAGGTATTTTCATGCGCCAATTGTTATCATTAATTTTTTTGTTTTAAGGAAAAAAATAAGTTTTGAACTTTCCCATTGATGAAAATAGGAAATTTCAAGATGGCAGCTGTCGTATGACGAAATGGGAAGATAGGCACCAATTGGAATGCTAAAAAAATATTTTCTTCCTTAAAACAAAAAATTCAATGATAGTATATGAAAAGAAGTGTTCATTTGCTTTCAATGTATGTATAAAGGTAATTTTTAGTTAAGCCACCACATGGCGTAAATCGCATCTGAATACGATCAAAAATTACGATTTTGTAGAATTTATGATTTTTTCTCATAAATCTTACCAGTTTGATAAGTCTGAAATATTTTTTTCTCAAAATATACTTTGCGTGGAGTAGGTATTCACTACACAGATATTCATACAAACTGCAGTATTGCAATAAAGAAATTGCAAACATAGCACATTTTGGATAAATTCTTAGAAGAATATGTGCCAGTATAGTTGCAATATTATTACTGAGCATCAAACACCTTACACAAGAACGTTTACTCAACATGCAGACCAAGTTTGGTATAGAACGTACTTTTAAAATAAATTTTTTCACACACACCCAATCGACATCCCGGAAAGTTCCGACGGCAACCTTGCGACCAAACATTTTTTCTCTCCGAAATATCCTACCGTTTCACTGCTTTCAATACAGTTAATCAGCACAATATTTTTCGAATGCATTTGAGATGGTCGCCAAAACGGCTGGGCGTTTAGCATGAAATCACCCTAACAGTGTGTCATGAACACAGAAAAAGGTTCTATGCTTTTCAAGCCCTTTATTTACCAAAAAATATACTGAAAGTGCCTCCTCTGAAGCACTGTATAGTGCCGCTTTTTTTCACAGTTCTAAGGGAACTAACTGCACGTGCTATTGTTGTTTACATGTGCAGCAGCAGCATTATTATGTAGTAGAACTCGCTGTTGGGATAGTTGGTGCATGTTTGCATTAAATATTAGTCAATTTTGCACCAAAATGACGACCACACAAACGAAGAAAACACATAAACGGAATGGGCACTCATTTGCAATTGTTGATTTCTTGAGGAAATAGGCTGATATAAACCCAGTTTTTGTCAACGCTTGTGCAACCTACTTGGGCCGTCCCTTACCTAATCACGCTATAGGACACATGATCGCTAGATACCGTGCTTCCAGCTCATACATGATGAGTGAAGTTTTGCTAACGCAATTGATATCCCTGTTCTTTTTTGAAAGCCCATCAAAATGGCTCTTGGTGTGAATCGACATGAAGTGACGTGCTCTTGAACGGGCACCGTCGTTATTCTTTGCCGTAAGGGCGTGTTCCCTCGCTCGATCATTAATGCAGCGCCTCGTCGTCTGGCTAACATGTGTCTTTCTGCACGATAGGGGTATTTTGTAAACCACTTCAGTGGCAGACTTCGTGGATGGCCACGCATGCTTCTTTTTACAGCCTTTCAGCTGCTCAGCATGATTTTCAGCGATGCACCGGCGCAATTTTGCCAGTTTGTTAGGGGCATGAACACGATCAGTACTTCATGCCGGCTCGCCACCTTTTTAAGGTTTTACGTATGAGTATATAGTATATTATGAATATAAGGTACAAACAGCTGCTAGTGAGCACCCATCCTGTTCATGTGTTTTCTTTGTGCGGTCGTGGTTTTGACGTGAAATTGACTATTCAATTCAGGCATTCATGTCTATTCACAACACATGTTTAATGTCTGTAGCAAAATATTATATGATATTTTCGTATTCATATTTGCATGTTCAAGAGAACAGCAGCCGTGCCAATTGTGTCAATTGGATACAATTTCCTAATTTTGCACAAAACTATTATGAAATGCCCAACCAGCCTCAATTATTTCTCAGTATTGTTAATTTTATCAAGAAACATAAAATCCATTATTCAACTTAAGTTTGCGCATCACCATCCAATTGATTGCTGTGTGCAGTTTAATGTCCTAAAGCCATCATTTGATTATGAGACGCTTTAGGGGAGGGCTCCAGAATTTTCGGCCGCCTGGGGTTCTTGTGAACCCAAATCTAAGGAAAGGAGCCTACAGCGTTTCCGCCTGCATGAAAAATGCAGCTGAGTACTTTGGCCACTAAACCATCGAGGCGGGGTCATCATCATCCAATCTAATACAGATGTGCCAACCGTAATTATAACTTTTAATTGGCTATATTCTAACCTCAAAGCAAAAGCAAAGAATAGAACGGTTTAAAAGAAAGTTCTACCCCCCCCCCTTTCTATGACGGCCATAGCGCTTTTTAAGTCGCTTTTGCCAGAATACGCTTTCGCTCTGCGGAAGAGTGCTTTTTTATTTACAGGACACAAAATATTTTTGTCCCTATATTACTCTGCCATGCAGATGCCAATCAATAACGAGTACTAGTATAAGTGCTGGCCGTCTTTCAGAGAGATTTATGAGGTTTTTGCAGCCTTAAGCGACGATAAAGAAAATCGCGTGCCACTTTTTTTCTTTTCACCACCCCCTTGAGCTCCTCCTTTACGAATATCTGAAATGTCTGGGTCGCCTGTCAAACAGTTGGACAAGCTCACCTAATGCTACTGCGAGTTTTACACCCATATTTTAGAAGGTCCCTTCACTAAATGCTTCACCTTGACTTGAGAAAATTGATTCCAGCGCAGTCTCTAGGCAGAGCAAGTCACTCAATATCAGGGATAATCTGCTGTGATTCTCAAAAAACGCAGCGTCATTTTTAGACAAGCAGTGGCGCTGTGCTCAGCTAGTACAAGTGAAGGATGAGATGATTCGAGGAGCATTCGTATATAGGGAGGATATCATTGTTTGCACTGTAGGACAGTTCAAGGGTGCTTTTGTTGAAATAGCTGCACTCTCGTGTAATTTGAATGAATTAGCGTATGTCAAATAATTTCTACATATACTTTTTTGTGTGTGTGATTCAGTCTAATTTGTTGTACTACTGTAAATTTGAAGCCCCACCGCGGTGGTCTAGGGGCTATGGTACTTGGCTGCTGACCCCCAGGTCGTGGGATCGAATCATGGCTGCGGTGTCTGCACTTCCGATGGAGGCAGAAACGCTGTAGGCCCGTGTGCTCAGATTTGGGTGCACGTTAAAGAACCCCAGGTGTGTAAAATTTCCGGAGCCCTCCACTACGGCGTTTCTCATAACCATATGGTGGTTTGGGGACGTTAAACTGCACATATCAATCAATGCTGTAAATTTGAAATTTCATGCTCAAAAATGCTGTGTTTGTTTTTCCTGAAACCTGCTCCAAATTTAGATTTTCTCCCTAGAAAAGCAAGATATGATGCTCCAAAAGATTGCTCAAGATGATAGCTTGGCTGCTCCACCTCTGCTAGCTGTAAGTGGTTACTCTTTCACCCTGCTTTTGTGTGCCCATTTTATGTTCTTTGATGTTGCATTGTTTCAGGGGGACTTATCATGTGATGCGCTTGATATTTTACATCTTTAAATCAATTATTCTGCGTGGTTAGTATCTAGTGACACTGTTAAGCTATTGTAATTTTGCCTATTGTTTTCACTCCTGTATTATTGTTTCCCCAGTATTCTGAATGTCTGAACACTCAAGGGTTATTGTGAAATGAAAATGCGATTTTAAGACTGTTTTGTCATTACATTCATTAGAATACCACTAGCCTTGAATAATATGCATAAGGTATGCCACAACACATGCAAACTGTGGCGTATCATTGTGGTAATTGTAGTGTGCATTGATATATTATTTCAGTATGTTGGTGAAACAAGGCATGCTGCATTGCACTACTCTTCCTGCTGTTTGTAGGCTTCAGTGCACTGTACTTTTGTGCTGCATTGAAGCATGTTAAAACTAGTTCTTCATTTTTAAGTGCAAATAAAGGCTCTTTTGTTGTACTTTGATATGTATGCATTGGCCGTTAGAGCTCCATGCCGTACCATTGATGTCTCATTTCCGGTCTTCTTTTGTAGCAAATGGCATTCTGCTTTGCACAATTGAAAAAGGCTTTTGATTAAGGTACAATTTGTCTCTGAATCCTGTATGTGCTCTGTGCCTAATAAAATAAAGCTTGATTTCGTTTTGCACAATGGCATGACTTTGTGAACGTTGTGTTATGTGTGGAAGCTCATTTTGAGTGATGCCTTTGCATTAAGCTAGGATTACGTGTTATATGCCGTGCTTCATATATGCACCATAAAAGCTGTGCTAAGGCCAGGATTACCACACTGTGGCAGGAGCCACTACAATAGGACATCTGCACATGAAAAGTCTAGCTAAAGGGTAAGCTTTCACGTGCTTCCACAGGGGCTTACTGGAAAGGGGTAACTTTCGAATTATGTTATTTTTTTGCATGGGTGTTGGGGCATTATTCAGAATGAACACCCCCACACCCTTTATGCTATTTGAGCAATTACACCCCTACACTACTTTTGTTTTTTAAGGGTGTTAGGGTGTCATAGCAATATTACACCCTTACGCCCTTAAGAATACTTGGGTACATTTGCTTTTACACCCTCACTCCCTTAAGGCCACTTGGGTGTACATTTGTCTTTACATCCTAAAAATGTTTGTGCCATAGGGTGTAAATTTGGAAATCCGCCCCACGATATAGGTGTAGTCCTGCTTGATACACCCATTTCGTGGGGTGTTGGGGTGTGAGTTATAGACACTACAAAACACCCATATGGGTGTAATTTGGTTTACAGTGCAGTCTGAAATGGAAGTGACTAAAAAATAAAGCGAAAAAAATTGGCGTGACCAGAAGGGTGTATCTAAATACGCCCAATTGGGCAAGAAAAAACAAGCAAGAAGGATCGTCCTAAGCCTCAGCGTCAACGTCGCAAAAGTTATTTCATTAGGCTACTTTGAAATAGCCCGCGCCGCGCCGACGCTCGTCAAAAAGTTCATGAACCGCGCCTTACGATTCAGCGTATCAAGAACGACACGCTCGCCCGCCGGAGAAAGTGGTCCGTACTATATCTTGTGTACTCATAGGCGTGGGGGAGTGCGTCGCTTCTGTACTACCTTCTGTTCGTCTAAGCAGCTAGCTGCGGCCGGGAGGAAGTCGTCGGTGCTGTCTCATTTTGAAGTCAAGGACACATGGTAAGTAAATCCGAATTAACTTTGTGCGCTATTTGTTCGTATGTGTGTGTGCTACGGCGACCCAATCAGTTGTAAGGCTCGCGCTGGGTTGAAATTCGACAGTTGTTCTCTCCGGAGTGAAAGCAACAAAACTCGCTGGGAATTCACTCGCTTCACAGCCCACGCCGCCGGAAACCTACGCCGCCAAGCTGGAACGAAGAAAATTTTTCGTCACGCGAAAGCGGACCCTCTTTTCGATCCACGGCCTACTATGTAAAAACCATGAGAACAGAATAGCCGGCCGCAGATGCAGCATGGCGGTAAAAGCGTCGGCGGTGGCAAGCAACGGCTATCATTGCAAACTACTCGTGCAGTTAGACGAAGCTTGACGGCCTCAACGAGGATGCGTTCATCGAGATCCTTGTTTGCATTACGATCTCCGAGATTACTGGAAGTAGACGGTGCAGCCATGGTGCAGCTCCAGCAAGTCGGCATGCCCGAACGTGTCCCGTTTTTGTGCACAGCCGGCTGGATCCGGCACCGCCGCATCCGGTGCATTCACTCGTGCCGTTTTTGCTGGCGTATATCTCCCCAAACGAAGTTTCAAGAAGTGCGACCTGTGTCTTTACAGTACTTTGCGTTAAAACTGGAATTCGAAAACATAGCGCTCAGAAAGTAGGCAAACTCGAATTATTTCGCGAAAGCAGCGGCGGCCGCATCATTCCCCGAGCCCATAACAAATGTGAACATTTCCGACGCGCGCGGACGTGTGTTTCCGGCCACTCTGGTGTTTTTGTTAACTTCTCAACAGGGGCGTAGCCAGGGGGTGGCACACACGGTGCCCGTGACCCCCCGCCCCCTTCAAATTTTTGTTCGTAGGCATATAGAGTAGAGAATAGCCATTTTAGAAGTTCTGCCCCCCCCCCCCGCCGCGAGAAAAAATTCTGGCTGGGCACCTATTTCGCATATGTGAATGCGGCATGTATGTTGCAAGCCCGTACTCTTAATACCGTCAATCGAGGGGAAGGAAAATTAGTAATTGCCATACATGCAATGAGTGTGACTCAAAAGTGCAGTTCTGTTGCCAAGGCCACCGTGGGTTGTCGTAACGCCACTTGAGATCATCAAAAACATCGCATTGCTTTGGTGTACAGTCGGGTGCGATTTGAAGGTTATCACGCAAGCGTCGACTGGCAAAGCATCCAGAGGCCTTAACGGAAAGTTTAGGAAGAATAAAAATCAAGATTCGCTTTCTTCTCTCCCTATTAGTCGTTCTATGCTACGACAATCACCTCGCTTACGAACTCGTCTCCCCCCCTTTCTCTCTATTCTAAGTGTTCTAATCGTTGCGATCGAGCGTAACTTGGTAGGATGTTATCTTTCCGCATAACAATAACGTTTGTGGGAAAGCTCCTGTCAACCTTCATTTGAGTGACGTGCTATGTCACACAAAATATAAGCATCACATCGTAATACTGACTTCATTAGCCAATAGAATTGTGCCAAACGTTTTCGCACAGGGGTGTCAAAGCTGTAATACTGGACGTGACCCCAGACCACATGTCGCAAGAAAATGCCTCGATGGCTTACATTAGAGGAACGCCCTGAAATTATTTTTCGGAAATGGTTATGTCCCAACGAGAAGTTTCTGGTAAGCTGAACCGCCCCATGCGACAAACAACGACATTCTTTGAGCATTTTACCAAGAAAACCGCTTGGAATATGCACCACATCAAAGGAGGCCCAGAAAAACAACTGAGGAGGAAGATGCCTTGATAATAGCTTCCGTGGTCAAAGACCCTTTCTCGACAATAAAGAAAATTACGGAAGAGCTCGACCTTTCCCTCAGTCTTTCGGCTATTCGAAGAAGACATCGTGCTGCCGGTCTGAAAAGCCACGTAGCGGCTAGAAAGCCGCTTTTGACCAGTGAACATCGAAGGAAACATTTGGACTTCGTGCGTCAGCACGAACATTGGAGGGCTAAGGACTGGCAGCAGGTCATCTTCAATAATGAATCGACGTTCACCTCTTGCTGGAACCACGAACTTCGTGTTTGGAGAGTCCGTGGCTGTCGGTGAGGTTTATATTGCTTGCGTATCATTTCACACAGACAGCGGTTCGGCACCGCTTTTAGGTTTAGGAGCGTAGCCCCGCCGCGGTGGTCTAGTGGCTAAGGCACTCGGCTGCTGACCCGCAGGTCGCGGGTTCAAATCCCGGCTGCGGCTGCTGCATTTCCGATGGAGGCGGAAATGTTGTAGGCCCGTGTGCTCAGATTTGGGTGCACGTTAAAGAACCCCAGGTGGTCGAAATTTCTGGAGCCCTCCACTACGGCGTCTCTCAAAATCATATTGTGGTTTTGGGACGTTAAACCCCACATATCAATCAATGAGGTTTAGGAGCGTACTCATAATCGTCATAATCCGCAGCAGCATTCCCCTGACTAACCTAACTGCAGCAAAGGTCTCTCCCATACTACTCTAGATAACCCGGTCCTGTTGCCGGCCGTGGTCCCGTAATTCACTCGAGCTTCTTAATCTCATCCGCCGAATTGATTTTCTGCCGTGCCGAGCTGTGCTTGCCTTTTCTGGCAATCCACTCTGCTACCATTAATTACAATTGATCATCCTTCTCTCATTTCATGTGCGACCCACTTCCGCATTTCGACTAGTCAGTAACAAAAGTTTTTCTGTGACCCACTATGCCACTTTTGTGGCTCGACGAAAGGGTTTTTACATAGTTACCACGCTGTGAATGTTGTGCGTAGAAAACGGTAATTTGTTACTGTAGAAAACAAATTATTTTCTGCAGTAGTGCCTGCTGTGCTGCTACCTGTGGCTTGACGTTCCCAACTTTGTTGCCCTTCGATAGTGTTATCATTGCTTATCTTTTCTGTGTTGTTTCAACACCTGTGAACCTTCATGGGATTCAATTTATTGCTTCAACTGCTATGGGACATACTTCTTTCAAGAACTTTGGCACTTAGCAACAAGTGCTCAGCTGAGAGGTAGGGCTAATCTGGGCCCAGTTTGAATAGGGCTCAATAGCATTAAGACATAAAACATTTTCAGTGCAAAAAAGCATCGGTATATTAGTCTTTTGCACTTAATTTGTGTATGGAGTGTAGGTTTTTGGCACTATGCAATGAATAGCAAATAATGTAGTCAAACTATTTGATCTTTTGAAAAAACCCAAATTCTCCCATTTTTTCAATGGCATTACAAAATTTTCTGCACCCGCAATACATGGCTTGAATAAAATTCTTACCGAATATCTCTGCGGTTAACAAAATATTTGAACCCGATTTTGCTAACAGTGGATGTAAAAATAGAGTTGACATCTAATGGGTCTGCTGTTTGGATACTGGATGTCTGCATCCCGAAGGCCATTGAAGACTTCACAAAGCCTTACATGTATGAATCAGAATTTGAAGTGAAGTGAAGTTTATTTTCCTTTCACACAAAGGGGGTAGCCGGGGCTAAAGGCTGGAGTGCCTGACAGAGGCCTCGGCTCCCTTGTACAGTCTGACATAAATAAACGAAAACACATAATTGCAGTGTTAGCTGCATTTGCCAGTGTAACACAATGCTGCCAAGCATGCAGCGTAGACAAAATACAAAGCATTATAAATATACAGAATATAAACTTAGTACAAGCTTATACAAAGCACAAATCAGATTCGAGTAAATATTTCTTTGTTTGTTTTTTGAATAATTTCAATGCAACATCAAAATCAACATCCGTCAACATTTTATTAATAACCACAGTGACCTGATAATTTAATTTTTGTTTGCCATAGTTTGTGCGCGTTTTGGGGACCCGGTGGATTTGTTTTCGAAAGTGATATGCATCGTTAGACAGAGTAAAGTCTTGAGTGTGCAGTTGATTGCTCTTAATATATTGCAACAGTCGAAAGAGGTAGACTTGGTTCGCTTTAAGCAGATCGTAAGTACGGAACAATGGCAACGTGGAAAAGTCTTTGGGTCTGCCACGGTACCCATGAATGCACCGCAAGGCTCTCTTTTGGAGTACTAGTAGTTTTTGATAGTTAGTAGGCGTAGTTGTTCCCCATACGAGAATACAATAGGTTAACTTAGAATACACAAGCGCATAATACATCTGCAGTCTCAACCACACGGGTACCAGACAAGCTACTTTGTAGAGACAGCCAACACTTTTACTTATTTCAGATGCTAATTTTGACACATGTGTGTTCCATGAAAGGTTCTGGTGGAACCAGACACCAAGAAATTTAATGCAGTCGACCTCATGTATTCTTACCCGACCAAATTGAATATTGGCCTTATATGAATCAGCAGTATTAATTGGCCTAAAAATAATGTAGCTAGTTTTGGATAAATTTAAGGAAAACATGTTGCGTTGTAGCCATGACTGCAAGTTTCCTAAGTACCAGTTTACCGTAGCTTCCGCTTGTACAAGAGATTTGGTTGTAAAAAATATGTTCGTATCATCCGCATACATAATCATGTCATGAGAGCCTGGTAGTTTAGTAATATCATTAATATATATTAAAAACAATAGAGGTCCTAATATAGAGCCCTGAGGGACTCCACAAGTGACAGTTAGTCGGTTAGATGCAACATCATTCACCCGTACGTACTGCATCCTATGACGTAAATAATCCTGCACTAAGTTATGTGTGACACCACGTACACCATAGTAATTCAACTTTTCTAAAAGGATATTGTGCTGTACGCAGTCAAACGCCTTTCGAAAATCTAAAAAGAGACCAAGAGTGTAGTGTTTGTGTTCTATATTTTCAAGTATTTTGTCTTTAATAACGAGTAGCGCCTGCTCTGCGGATTTTTTCTTCAGAAAACCGTACTGGCAAGCAGATATCAGGTTGTGTTTAGTGAAAAAACATTCGAGCCTGCAATTGATAACTCCTTCAAATAATTTGGAAAATACTGGTAACACAGAAATTGGTCGGTAGTTTGACATTTCCATTCGATTGCCACTTTTGTATATCGGACAAACCTTGGCGATTTTTAGGTCATCAGGAAACACACCAGTAGTAAACATTAGGTTTACAAGATAAGACAATACGTCAGATATCAAAGGCGCAACGCGCTTAATGGGGACAGATTTTATATCGTCATGACCTGCAGATACATCATTTTTTAACTTGTTGATTAAAATCACTATTTCTTGAGAGGAACTGGGTGAAAAAAACACAGACTTCGATAAAGAAGTAATATTGTTAATCAATACATTATCAGGTTCAGGTGTATCACCGAGCGGTTTACCAACATTGACAAAGTACTTATTAAAAGCACAAGCTAAATCAAAACCACACAAATTTCCGTCCGGCGTACTTATCTCGTTCAGCGCATTATTATCTTTCCCTTTCGTTAGATTAGCTACTTCTCTCCATACTTTACCACTGTCGTTTTGGATTCTCGTAAAACGCTCGATAAAATAATTTGTTTTTGCTGTCTTTAATTCTTTACTCAGTTGATTTCGATACTTTTTATACTCTTTTAGAATGTTGGGATCCCGATTCTGAATAAAGGAGTGGTACATTTTGTTCTTAGTGCAGATTTTTTCATGCAAATGTTTGGTTATCCACGGCTTTCTGAACTTCTTCCTATTTACTCTTCTTCTAATTAGAGGAAAAGCGTCATTATAGGCATTTAAAAACTTCTTAATAAATTCTGAGTACGCCCTGTTTACGTCATCAATACTGTATATGTTATGCCAGTTTATATTCCGAATGAGGCATTGAAACTTGTTTAAATTTTTATCATTTATTTGCCGCGTCATATATCTATCAACTGTAACCTTGCGTTCGCGCACTCTGTTGATAAAACAAAAAATTGGAATATGGTCGCTAATGTCCGAACTCAGTAATCCAGATTCAATATTACGCGGTTCAATGTTTGTAACACAAACATCTAAAAGGGTGGCTGTGTCAAGAGTAATTCTAGTAGGCAAAGTAATGTGATTGTAACATGCGAAAGATGAAATAACACCGTTGAAATCGGCAGTGCACGGGTCGTCATGCAATAGATTTATATTAATGTCGCCCATGAGTACAAATGGAAGAGTGCTAGAATTCAAATTTTCAAGCATTTTTTCAAGGAAATCTAGAAACTCTCGCTTATTTCCAGTCGGTGGCCTATAAATTGCTACGACAATTACATTGGGCAGTGATACCGCTAAACATTCAACACTGGGGCTCATTATTGAGTAGTCCTCAAGAACAGAGTGCGGGTAGCAGCATTTAGCATATATAGCAAGGCCTCCACCTCTTCCATTGGGACGTAGGAGACCGTTATAAGCGTAGTTATTGAAATGAAGGCGGTCATCATGTGTGAGCAACCATGTCTCAGAAAATACTAATACATCAAATTCTGTTGTTAGTAAGGTAAAAAGGTGATCGAGGCGGTCGCCTTTGTTTTTGAGGCTTCTTATGTTAAAGTGAATAACAGACAGTTCCTGGCGTCGGTTATGGAACTTAGCGTTGAAAGATTCAGAGTTGTATAAAGAACAAGTCGGTATTTGGAACATAGCCATGATTCCTCAAGCGAGAAATAATACAGCTATTGTGATATTTTGCACAAATCGCTCTCACCGGCAATCCTGACGGCATTGGAAGATTCATTCCGTCTGGCGAAAATCTTGCCCCCGCTTGTCCAAACGAATTTCCAAGACATTTCTTTCTTGCGGGCAATTGTGGCTCCCAGTAGTTGCTTATTAGCACGGGTTAAATGTTCGTTAACGTACACCCTATCGGATCCAGGAAGCCCTAGCATTTGATTTGTGATCTGTCGTTTCCTAGCTTTCGCAAGAACGGCCTGTCGCTTGTCTCGGCGCACGAAGCGAACGATAATGTTGCTCTCGCCCGTTACTCGTGTTGCTATCTTGTGACATGTGTCAATGTCAGCAGCACAAACTGGTTCGTCAATAACTTCGCCAAGTTTTCGTATGACATCATTAGCATTGTCTGCTGCCTTCACGCCCTTAAGCTCTAGATTATTCAAACGGCTATATTGTTCGAGCTCATCAACTCGTTGCGCTAGCTGCTTGTTTTCTTTCTTGAGATCTTCGTTACTTTTGAGCAGGACGCTCAGTTCCTGCCTCAAAGCTTTCAGTTCGGAGTTAATCGCCTTGGTTTCATCGCAAGTGTCGCTACAAAACTTCACACTTTCTTTAACAGAGCGCATTTCAAGTCTCATTTCACGCTTGAAATCATCGAGAGCTTTCACAAAATCCTTCGTCATTGCTATGAACAGAACAATGCAGGCCTGGCAGCAGTGCTAAGAAACTTATAACGTGAATACACGAATGTCCCAATAACACAAAAAGCAGCAGCAGCAGCGGTGGTGGTTGCGGTATAAGACAAAACGTAATACCAAAGCTTGAGGAAAACCAACTGACCTGTAGAACGTAGGAACAGCAATTAGTCAAGTGCTCGCATCCGCAACCACCACTGCTTTGGTGCGGGCGGGCCACCGGTCACTGCTTTTGATGCGTAGACCGGAGATCCGCGCAGGCGCAGGTCTACGACAAGAATGCGGTGCTGCAGTCACTATCGGAATGTATCGTAGTCCGTCAAGGAAGGGCACCGCTTCCCGATACGTAGACTGGAGATCCGCGCAGGCGCAGGTCTATGTCAAGAATGCGGTGCTGCAGTCACTATCGGAATGTATCCTAGTCCGTCGAGGAAGGGCACCTGTAGAACGTAGGAACAGCAATTAGTCAAGTGCTCGCATCCGCAACCACCACTGCTTTGGTGCGGGCGGGCCACCGGTCACTGCTTTTGATGCGTAGACCGGAGATCCGCGCAGGCGCAGGTCTACGACAAGAATGCGGTGCTGCAGTCACTATCGGAATGTATCGTAGTCCGTCAAGGAAGGGCACCGCTTCCCGATACGTAGACTGGAGATCCGCGCAGGCGCAGGTCTATGTCAAGAATGCGGTGCTGCAGTCACTATCGGAATGTATCCTAGTCCGTCGAGGAAGGGCACCTGTAGAACGTAGGAACAGCAATTAGTCAAGTGCTCGCATCCGCAACCACCACTGCTTTGGTGCGGGCGGGCCACCGGTCACTGCTTTTGATGCGTAGACCGGAGATCCGCGCAGGCGCAGGTCTACGACAAGAATGCGGTGCTGCAGTCACTATCGGAATGTATCGTAGTCCGTCAAGGAAGGGCACCGCTTCCCGATACGTAGACTGGAGATCCGCGCAGGCGCAGGTCTATGTCAAGAATGCGGTGCTGCAGTCACTATCGGAATGTATCCTAGTCCGTCGAGGAAGGGCACCTGTAGAACGTAGGAACAGCAATTAGTCAAGTGCTCGCATCCGCAACCACCACTGCTTTGGTGGTTGCGGATGCGAGCAATTTCTGCACCCAAGTCTTATATACATTTTGTCACAGTGTGTATGAAAGAAACCTAATAAAAATCTACTGAAGGAAATAACCTATTTGCTTAGTAAAGCATAACTGAATGAAATTTAGCATGAGTAAAAATAAGGAAAAGCAAATTATCAGCAATGTGAAAGGGATCTTAGCATCGTGGGTCAAGGTTTTGTGTAATGTTTTATTGCCAAGCAATATAGGGATGTTGATAGCCGCACATGGTTTCATGTGTGTTGCAATATTGCCTATATTTGAAGAAACGTTTTTGGTGAATAAATGTATTGTCTTTTCACTGCAGAGCCATTGCGGCGAGTGTGCGGCAATTAATCTGGCAATCAAGGCGGGCCTGTGTCACAGGGCCTGTGGGACCATATCCACAAGGATGTGGTGGCTTCATAAGGACACCGCATGTGCCATATTCACAAGGCCAGCTAGGAATCCGAAGTTCGGCAAGTAGCGTTTTTGTTTCTCCAGCCAAGTCATTCTTCTGCCTGCAGATAAGATAAATTGAACTCTGAAGTTGAGAGATTTCAATCCTATGTTTAGCGTTTGGAGCTTCAAGGCAAATGACTTAACTAAATAGAAGAAATCGTGCCTAGTTTTACTAATAATTTGTGCTGAAGCATAAGAAATTCACAAGAATTTGCTTCTGTCATTGCAAGGAGAAAAGCTCTTCGAGGAAGTAAGATAACTAGTTCAAATTCACTGCTGCTCGAAGATGTCTGTAATTGTGGAAAGGTGTGAATTCAGTCCAGTATTTCAGCTTCAAAATGCAAGTGACGAAGATTTGTAGGTTTTAATGACCCGACCCGAAAATGTAACTGTTCGGGTGGTTGATCTGCACGGCAGAATGGTAGCTTGAATTCAACTCACGTTTGAACTTGTCTGCTTTTGACAAAAGATGGACCAGATAACAAACTGCTGAAATGAAAGTCGGAAACCTGGAGAAGCGTTTAAATGCTGTGAATATGAAAAGAAGCATTGCCGAAGGTGCTGTGGCCTCCCCAAAGGCCCTGATGCAAGAAGATCAAAGTGAATAAGGCCAGGAAATGGAACTGGTATAGCTGTCACAAACCCCACGTACCAGAAAATTGCTGTGACAAAAGGTACTCGTGCTAGATATGCTCATCAACAAAACATGTGACGAACAAGGATAAATAAAGGCTGAATGCATGCAGTAATTTAAATAAAACCACCAGAGAAAGATGAATACACTCCAAACAACTGTGCAGCCGCATCAGCAAAAAAAATATGGGGTGACTCTTACTGGGAAGTGCCACGATTCTTGAATTAAGGTGGACATGTGGCCACAGCAGCCATTATATATGGAAGTATGCTTCAAAATAGTGAAATGTTGGGCTAGTTAGTATACATTTGGCCTAGTGGAGCGAAGGCTTGGGATAAAAGGAAGACAACTTAGGAGACACTTAACATGCAACAGAGGGTACTTTAAAAAGTATCTCAGTGCAAAAACAAAGGTGCAGGTGCAGTCACACCTGATTTTCTTTGAGCCAACAACAAAAGTCTGGGCAGACAAAATGTGTTAACAATGTATAATATCATGAAGGGGGCATGCTTAATCCGTTTTTTTATTTAACTGCATTCAAGAGAGTTTATTTCCTTCATTGTCAGATTCACCGATAATGCACTAATTCATGCATCTGCGGCAATTTCAATCTTTCCTGCCTGTAATATTTTGCGCTCACACCTGCCCTTACCTCTGCCCTTGAAATTCGCCTCCGCGAAAAGTGCATTGCAGACAAATGTACTGCAATGCGCAGGATGGTGCGCACCATTATTTCGAGCATGCACTGTAGTTGCGTGCTCTCTGAGTCTATTGTTAGGCCTTCGGCCTCTGTGCGCGATGTACGCTTTGCCACAGCTGATTGGTATCTTAAATACCACTTCCGTAGCACAACGAACAAATGGCTTCTTGTGCTTTTTTCGACATACTTCTTTCTCTCTTCTTTCACCTCCAAGAAGCGCACGAAGGGAAAAGCTTTCAGGGTGCCGTGAAGACGAGGTCTATGCCCTGCTTTGAAGCTATCCTCTTATGGTTGCGTGCAATCGTGTAATTGTAGGGAATTCGAGTTGTTGAACCTCTGCCGTGTAGGCATGCTTTGTGAAGCCGCAGTTTGCTTCAGAAGGTAGGATGCTATGGCAACGAGCAATGTTGGAAGAAAACCCGAAGTTTGAAGGCAAAAATTCTGGCGCTTGAAGCTGAAGTTGACCTGAAAAGAGCATGAATTGGTCAGAGCCGAGGTGAGGGACGAAGAAGCAATCTGCCTTTTCATCAGTTTAATATGGAAAGAGTCAAAGGAAGGAGAGCTTTTTTTTGTCCGTGGCTTATACTCCCAGAAAATGTGGGCGTCCCATGTTTTCCGGATCGCATTATTGTCGGGAAGGTCCATTGTAAAGGATAATGAGGGTGAACCCTGCTTGAAGCGCTGTTCAACCAACAACAATACTGTCCAGTTTTTGATTTAGCATTGTTTTTCAATTGTGACAATGGCATTTGCTGTCAGTTTCAGGCACGGTCCAGAAGAGGTATCCTCCCATATGTCTGTTCCCATACTATACTGGTGAAAAGAGGGATCGCTTCTTCATGCCTAAACACGACCATAATCAAGTCATGCTATCTATCATAACGACAGCCTTAGCTTCGACTATTAGACTTCACACCTTCTAACTTCGGGTTTGTCTTCCACATTGCTCGTTTGGAAAGCATCCTCTCTTCTCAAACAGATTGTGACTTCACTGAGCGTGCCAACACGACAGAGCGCCAACAAGTTTGTTGTAATTCCCTAGATTTTCATGATTTCACACAACCTTAAGAGAATGTTCAATGCATAACCAAGACCTCATCTTTTGAGCACCCTTAAAGCTTTTTATTATGCACTCTTGCAGGGGACTGAACAGAGAAAGAAGTCTGTTGAAAGAAACATAAGAAGCTATTTGTTCCCTGGCCTTTAGAAGTGGTACAAAAGGTACTACTCAGTTGTGGCAAAGCTTACATCGTCCAAACAGGCCGATGCGCTAACGACGGATGACTAGAGCACCTAAACTACAGTGAATGCTCGAAACAATGGGGCACACCTTCCTGCGCATTGCAGTACATTTGGCTGCAATGCACTTTTCGAGGAGGCGAATGTCAAGGGCAGGGCTAAGGGCAGGTGTGAGTGCAAAATCTTGCAGGCGAGAAATATTAATATTGCCGCAGAAGCATTCGTTAGTGCATCATTGGTGCATCTGACAATAAAGAAAATAAACTACCTTACATGAAGTTAGGTCTTAAAACCGATTAAGAATGTCCCATTCATGGTTTCTTAGACTGTTGACACATTTTAACCAGATATTTGTTGTTGGTTTTGTGAAAATCGGGTGTTACTGTGCCAGCGCATTTGTTTACCCGCTGAGATACTTTTCAAAATAAACTCGGTTGCAAGTTGAGCGTCTTCTAAGTAGTCTTCCTTTGATTCCAAGCCTTCGATCCTCTAGGCTAATTGTAAACTAACTAGCCAAATAATTCACTATTTTGAAGCATACTTCCGCATATAATTGCTGCTCTGACCACATGTCCACCTTAATTTAAGAATGATGGCACTTCCCAGCAAGAGTCACCCCATATTTCTTTTTTTTTGCTGACGCGACTGCACAGTTGCGTGGAGTGTATTCATGTTTCTCCTGTAAGTTTAATAAAATTACTGCATGCTTTTAGCCTTCATTTATTCATTTTCATCACATGCTTTTTTGATGCCTTCAAAAGCTTGTGTTAGTGTAAAAAGCAGTTGAGCTTTAACAGTCGGGTATTTCATCATACTTTGGCTGCAAGCTACACTATACTGCTACTAACGATGCTTACCGAAGCTGTGATTTGAAAAAAATCAAGTGGGTGTGTGTGATGGAACTGTCACACCAGTTGTGGCGCCTTACTTTCATACTGTCCCATGTCAACCCAAGAGAGTGTTTAGCACTCATGATATATATCTCTATGGCTTTTTCTCTATGAAGCAAGCTTGCTAAGCAGTGCTGCTGTATATGCAGTAGTGGGAGGGGAGGTAGCACACACTAGTCAAGCATGGAGTCTGCTATATCCTGCGCAGCACCTTTGATACACACCATAACTAAATCTAGTTGCAAGACCTGCATCGGGGAATCTGGGCTATAAATAATTGAGCAACTTAAGGAATATGCACAATGCGTACATGATATTGGAATAGGAGGACATCTTGTTGCTCATCTGAACCATACTTCTGCAGTTGTGCCTCGTGATTTTGTGAGACACTGATATTTGGCAGAAGCAAGGGTAAATGTGTTGCTTGCACTGAAGCTCACCACATCAAAAAAAAAGGGAAAGCTTTGTATGATTGATACTTCCATGTATTTTTTAAATCTTTTAATTTTCAATTTGTACATTCACTTCATTGTTAACTATCTGTGCGTTCGTATGCAATATGTTTTGCTGCATGTGCAATGTTATGTAGCTATAGTATTTATAAGTCGCTGACTGTTTGTTCACATTAGGCAAGAACCGTTGAAAATTCTGAATATTAGAAAGTCCAAAAGAAAGTACTTGCCAGAAAAAAACCACCCTTATTGGCCCAGTGGGCGGAAAAAAATGTGCACGTCTGCACACAAGCAAAATTACAGGCAACTAAGTCTGCCTGTATTTTAGCTAGTGTTTGGCCATAACTATAGGTCATAGCACTGTTAAGGTATGTGCTAAATATGCATAACATTTGTGTGGGCGGCACTTCATGGGAGTCATCATAAGCCACTGTTCACTTATCATTGCCCCACTCAAACTTCTAAGCAGCATCAGAATGAAGTCTCCCTACCTTGGTCTGGCAAATTATTACAGCTTTTTTCAACGCCATCAATGTCTTGCGAATTCTTGATTCTCTTGTTAGTGCCAACGACACAAATAGAATTGGTAGCGTTGGAGCCTTTTTAGCAGCCCTTCACGAAACAGGAGACCGAGACACAAAACACGCTTCACCACAGAAATAATTGACAAGCAAACTCTCAAATGCGAAGATAACTACCGTATTTACTCGCGTAATCCTCGCACTCGCATAATTCTTGCGCCCCATAATTGGCCAAGAAAAATACGATTTTTTTTCGTGTATTTATTGCGCCCCTGAAAACTGCCGCAATAATGTCTGCTCGTTCTAGCCGCTGATGATGATAGCGCGCGCCATCTGGCGCCATTTCTTGTGCATCAAGCGTACTATTGCGCAGAGATTCAATCAATCCAAGCCAAGCCGAAGTGGCCAGTGTGCGTTGCGGTGTGTTCTGTATGATGTGTCGTAATCTTGGCACGTTATTGGGAGATACTGAAGCCACACGGCTTCTTCTAGTTGCAAGTGATAGATCATGCGCTAAACAACGGCAACATGGCGGCCGGTAGTTCCTTCGGAGCCTACCAGCTTTGTGTTCGCTACTGGTGACGGCAGCTGAAAGCCACCAAGACGCGTTGGGCCTGCCATGTGCTGAAAACTGGGATTAATGGTAAACTTTATTTCTTGTGAAGGAAACTGCAGACGATTCTGTTAAATAGCCATCCGCCCAATACTGACGTCCTACACTTACTTTTTGAGGGCTTCTGTTGAGCGCCGACCGCTACCGCTACGCCCGCAACGCCCACAAGCTTCGCGTGTGGTAATCTAATTCTCGACTATTCGCTTCCACTTTTTGTGTGAAATAAATCTTGCCTTTTGTTGAACCTCTGCTTTTATTGTTGAGGTAAATTCTAATTAGTACTTCTTAAAGCTTGCTGGAAGTTGCTGGTGCGAGAATACCAATTCGCGGCAACATGGTTTTCTTTTTCGCTCTCTGCGTTTTCATGGAAAGTTTTTCCCGTGTAATTCTCGCACTCACCAGCTTTGCATCGGTTTTCTGGCAAAAAAATGAGCGAGGATTGTGCGAGTAAATACGGTAAGTTGCATAAAGCTACCTAGTTCATGCTGCAGCACTTGTGTTTCTCTGTTCGTTGCATACGTGTGGCCTATTCGAGCGATCAACAAGCCGATTCTGAGTATGGCGTGGCTTGGCTTGCAGTTTGGTTAGGGTAGTCATTCAACGAGTACTCGGCGAACAATAGCCACTACGTTCAGCCCACAATTGCGTGGCCTTCAGAATCTGCATTTCTGCATTGACTTTTACCCTGACACAATCTCCAGTCGTAGCCACTGAAACTTTTTAGTGCTGGCAACCTAGTGAAACTCTTGTAAAAACAGAGTGGGCAGCTGGTCATGGCATTCGATGCCGCACTCGATCTGGCAGCCGGAGTCCTGAAAATCGGAACGGCACACCGTGAGGCATCCCAATTCTCGGTCCTGAGTTCGCATTGCTTCAATAGGATAAGTGGCGGTGCCACAAAGATCTCTGAATGCATGGGCATGTTCAAATTTTTAGCGTCCAAAAAAAAAGGGTGGGTGACTGTACATGTTGTAAAAAGAACAAGGTTGTTTGGGCCAGTGCTGGTCTCTTTTATTTTGGGGGGTCTCTCTGGCTTGCATTCAAGACTTCTTCATTGAAAGGATTTGCTTTGTGACAGACAATTATAAGTATATATAAGAAGTGTGTACGTGTGTATAAAAAGTCTAAGAAAGGCTTTTTTTTCTGGCATGGTTACGTCGCAGGCACACTTGCAACGCACACGCACTGTGGTGGCAAAGTAACCTCCCTGACGTCCCAAATGTCAGTCATCTCAGTGTTTTGTTAGACTAGATCAAGTTTTAGTAGTCTCGTGTTGAGAGACTGTGCCAGGGCATAATGCAGCAACCGAATAAACAGCAACGTGACTGAGCATCAACATTTGAGTTCGTCTCTCAATACATGACCACCTGACCTAAATGAAGTCTTAACGATTCTCCGATTCCCTTGCTGCACTTACTTAGCACCAGCAGACTCTTTCCTGTTCCCCAAAGTGAAATCTTCCTGCAATGCACATCACCATGCTCCTTCATAAAAACTTCTGCACGTGCCCTTTAAAGACTACTGACAGCAAAAGATTTGTTTGCTACTTTTTACAAGAATTTGTAGCTTTGCTTGAGGTAATACTGACATTGAAACGTAACTACTCTAACAGACTGTATAATCAATATTAGCGCATTAGTTACGATATTGTGTCGATTGAAAACGCCCTCCAAAGTAGTCTAAGAGACAAGCACCACACAGTATAAAATTGTCCGAGACGGCATGCCGGTCTCCCGATCGATGCTTTAGCGCATACAATCTCGCAAATAGGCAAACCTGCAGGTGAAGACCGAATAAACAATGGGAAGCCTTTGATCATATCCCCCTAAGATAAAAAGAGGACAATTACTGCCGTAAGCAGCCAAAACCACTGTGAGAGCAGCCCGGCCACAAAGTGTGAGGAGAGAGGTGGCACTCCTCACCGGGTGCCAGTTAGGGTATAGTGCACACACCACAAATGTTTTCTGTTGGCGACAATACTCCCCTTACTCTTAGAAGGTCACGCCCGACCTGTTTGCACCAAATCAGAGATGTAGATTGGTGCTAGTAACTCGTATGAGCACTCACCCTTACTTTAAAACCAAATTTAAAAAAAAATTGTAGGCAGCGCTCTTAAATATTATTAGCTCATAAGTGCCTCTGCATGCTGGACTGTCGGACAGCGCAAGCATTTCAAAATTCCAAATTTGGTGTCAAGGTTTGTTTAGAAAGCTTTCAGAATTAATCAACAAGGATGCATTTTATTAATGAAAAAGCCATTGGCAGAACTGTGTCAGTGCTCAATACTTCAATGGCTTTAGAATAACTTAGCAGCGTCTTGAGTAAACCTGTTTTTCCAAAAACCTCTTCATATACAAAAGGCTTATCAAAGTTAGCTCGAATATTCAGGGAAAGAATACACAGACACACAGTAGTACAGGTTGCAAGAAATATATGGCTACATGACCCATGTATGGGCTGGGAGTGTTAACACTGCTAGTAGCCATGACGGCGAGTATGGAACACTTTTACCGCCTGCTGGAATGCTAAAGCTCGTAATATTTTATGAGTTGGAAGCTGATTAATAATCTTTGCATCCTACCTGAGGGTATGCAACCTGACAGAATGAGACCCTCACTATGAATGAACAGAATAAGGGGAACTTTAAGGGCTTGTGCACCTGCGTTAGGTGCATTTGTTAGAACTAATGACAAAACAAGTTGGTGGAGCATCGGACGTATTCCAAGTTGGCAAGTTTGGTCTTTGCCAAACGAAAACTATCTTTTCGTGCACCTTTCTTACAATTACACTATAATTACTTGAAATAACTACCCTTATATTTTCATTGGATTTCTTGTTATTGTCAACATTTTGTTAAGGTTGGAAAACGAGCTCTTAGCATTCCCCAATTTTTTGTTCATTTCATACTATGAAGGAATTTAGTGATGATGGACACTTTGCATGAAACAAAGGTCCAGCATGCATCTTCTCACAGGCACTCGGGTTTCACCTCCTGAATTGAGGCATAAATATTAAGAGGGGTTGAGGAAACAAGTGCCCCATCAGTTTTGTATTGCGTATGACGTTTACTGCGTATGCTCATTACTTCTGTGTGGGGATGTTGAGGTGAACCCTGGGCCTGTCGAGAAAATGCTGAAGGAGCTACTGGATGGTCAGAACAAAATTTCTTCGGACATAGCTGCGATAAAGGCGCAACAAGAAAACATCGAAAAAATTATTTCCGATTGGAACTCGCGTTTCGCTGTACTGGAACAACGTACTGCCTGTATTGATGCTCTGAAGGTGACAGTGGCCACGCTTGAAGCTAAAATTACTGATATTGAAGACAGGAGCAGGCGGTCCAACCTAGTTGTTTTCGGCATACCTCAGCCACCGGAAGAAACCGAGGACATGCTGAAAGAAGCTGTACTCACTGAGGTTTTTGAACTTAAACTTGAGGTCAAATGCAAAACACTAGGTAGAATTCACAGATTAGGCAAGCCCGGTGGGAGTCGCCCAGTTATCGTATATTTTCAGGATTACAACGAACAGCAGCAAATTATATCGAATGCCCGTAAGCTAAAGGGTACAGATATTTCTGTTCAAAATGACTATTCTAAGGAAACACTCCGTAAGCGTAAACTGCTCTGGAACAGCGCCAAAGAAGAAAAGAGACAAGGCAAGAAGGTTAATCTTGTACATGACAAACTTATGGTTGATCGGGATAGGTATGTATGGGATGACCGCAAAAACTCGAGGATTAAAATTGCCAGTTCCCAGTCCAATAAACATAAAACATGACCTGAACGCCCCGATTCTAAACAACTGCGCCTCCTAAATATTAACGCACGCAGCATCGTTAATAAATCTGAGCATCTGGAGTCCATTCCTTTTGGCAATAGTCCGCACATTGTTGTTATCACGGAAACCTGGTTGTGTGACAATATCAGCGATGATGTCGTTTTCCCCTCCTCCTATCGGGTGTATCGTCGAGATAGAAATCGTAGCGGAGGCGGTGTTGCTGTGCTCGTAAAATGTGCTCTTGATGCGACGCTTCTTAATCAGATCGACGACCACGAAAGCCTTTCTTTGAGGGTATACTTCTGTGGGCGTTCATTTCTTATCTTTGCTGTGTATCGTGCACCTGACTCGCCTCCTCGGTTTCTGCATGACTTACACGAACACATGGCGTCATACAAGCATGAAAAAATATTTCTTGTGGGCGATTTCAACATGCCTAACATAAATTGGGACTCCACTTTTGCCAGTGTCGGACAATCCCCGCAAACCTCGTATCTACTAGATATAATGATGTGCCATGATTTGCGCCAGGTGGTGAAGCAACCAACACGTGTCGGCATGACCTGTGCTTCTGTACTTGACCTTGTTTTTGTAAGTCAATCAATACAAAATTATTATGTCTGCATTGAAAATGGTCTTTCTGACCACCATATGGTGTCTTTTACATGCTCTGTGGAAAAAGTGTGTACTGTGTCTCGAGCTAGTTGTATTCACGTCAAAAATTTTTCCCGTGCCCATGATGAATCTGTGTTAGATTATTTAGAACTCCGCCTAAGCAACTTCCACGGTTCTAACACTGCCCAAATGTGGGATACTTTCAAGAACATGTGTCTTCGCTGTATCGAACATTTTGTTCCAGACAAGGTAAAAAAGACGCGTAAGCTAACCCCTTGGATTTCATGGGATATTTTACACTTGAAAAGAAAATTAAAACGCCTGAAGCGAGGAGTGTCCTCTCGTGACATCATTCAAACCACTCACATAGCCCTTAATCAAGCCGTAGCAAGCCCTAAACGAAGTTATTTTGAGCACGAGTTGCCGAATTTTATTCGATCTGCTCCGCAGAAATTTTGGAACTTCTTGTCGAACAAAAGAAAACCTATTGAAAAATTACGTCACGATAATGCGCTCCTCGTTGATAAGACAGACATTGCTGAGCATTTCAACGCTTATTTCCACGGTGTATTTTCGACAGTACATGAGCCTATGCCCCAAATTGTTTCCAATTGCAGAATCAATGCTAATATTGTGTCTATATCTGGTGTGATTTCTATGATGCTTAACCTAAAAACTAAGTCTTCACCTGGTCCTGACGGGATACCGAACGTTTTTTTTTCCCGTTACGCTGAAGCATTATCACCCTTTCTTGTGGCAATTTTCAACACATCATTATCTTCTGGTGTCCTACCCTTTGATTGGAAAGTCGGACGCAATGTTCCCGTGTTTAAAAAAGGCGATGTCATGGTTCCTGGTAATTATCGTCCCATTTCATTAACATCATCTTGCTGTAAAATTTTAGAACATATTATAGCTAACTACATTTCCAAGTTTCTCAACGATAACGGTTTATTATCCTGCTTCCAACATGGTTTTAGAAAAGTATTTTCTACTGTCACTCAATTAACCTCTATTGTTCACAGTTTTGCCGGCGTCCTTGGTAAGACTGGCCAGGTCGACGTAATTTTCCTGGATTTTCGAAAAGCCTTTGACCTTGTTCCACATTCGCAACTCATGCTCAAACTACAGGCAATTGGACTTCCGGCCTTTATAACAAACTGGATTTCTTCTTATCTATTTGACCGCACGCATTATGTTAGTATTGATGATAAATGTTCCAAATCTTTACCCGTCACATCTGGCGTTCCGCAAGGTAGTGTACTAGGCCCTCTTTTGTTTCTTATATATATTAATGATATTGTTGATGTGATTACCAGCCCAGTACAAATTAGACTATTTGCGGATGATTGTATTCTTTTTAACGAAATAACTTGCCACGAGGATCAAATTCAATTAAATTCTAACCTTCTTAGCATACAGGCATGGTGCACAAAGTGGAATATGAAGTTAAATGCCGAAAAATCGGTCTTCATGAAAATTACTAAAAAGAAGAACAGCTTGTCGTTTTCCTATGAGCTTTCTGAACGGCCGCTTTGTGAAGTCAGTTGTTACAAGTACCTTGGTGCCACCATTACAAACAACCTAAGTTGAAATCAGCACGTTTCCAACGTCTGTGCGTCCTCTTTTCGCAAGCTCTGCCTTCTCAGACACAAACCTAAATTAGCTCCTCCAAGTGTTAAACTTCTTGCATACACATCGATTATTAGACCGAAACTCAAATACGCATGCTCAGTTTGGGACCCGCACAAGCAAAAAAATATTCAGGCTCTTTAAATGATACAGCGCAAAGCGGTTCGCTTTATCTACTCAAAATATCGTTTATCAGACTCGCCTACTACTCTCATGAAAGAGCACGGGATCCAAACGTTGCAGGCACGACGTAAAATAGAAAGGCTTAAATTTCTTTACCTGCTTAAGAGCAACAAACTCGGCATTAGCCCTGATCAGTTTATTCAGCCATTGACTTCTCGGCGTACACGACATCGACACGCTGCATCCCTGACCCCCTACAACGCCAGAACAAACGTCTTCAAATTTTTCTTCTATCCACGCACCATATCTGACTGGAATGATCTGCCCATATCTGTTGTCTGTAGTATTGATGGGATTGAACATATAGAAAATTGAGACAGTATGTTTCTTTTTCTTTTTAGAAGTTGCTGTATTTTACCTTGTATTGTCGGTTTGTTTATACTTGAGTGATTATACCCCTCCTGCTTGGGCCCCTAGTGGGGCCTGCAGTATGTCATAAATAAATAAATAAATAAGTCGATTCACCTCTGTCTACCCTATTTTTCAATTCTGCGACATTATGTTAAGGCAACACTTCCAGCTTTCTTGTTGGGCGCTTTGGCGACAAGCTTCAATTCTTTTTGAGAAACATGTTTTCGTTTTTGAAACTAGCCTTTTACTTTACCTTACATCACCACAGTCATTTGAATTAGTGCTCATAGTCAGTAATGAACCAATTAAAAATTCATCAGTAAAATCCCCCTTTCGAATGCCGCTTCTTTTAAAACTCTGCTGTGCCCTATACTATGCCATTTCGGCTCACCAAGCAGTTGACATGTTCTTCATACGAAATAGATATAATTGTCCATGATACCACCAAAATTATACATTGTTGTGAAACATGCCTTGTTAACTTAGTTGGACAGACCATGCGTGGTTAAAGAACATTTTTCCATTGGTTCAACAGCATCGACACTGAATGTTACAATTTCGCTCAGTTTTGTTTAGTGTTGCAGTGGTATTGCGCTTGTGCTATTCCGTTCCTATACGATATTTGTTCTGTCTCGTTGCGTTACTCGCAAGGGCTTATATGTACAAATACGAAGTAGTTCAATCATCAACTCTTTTTTAAAATGTTGCTTTCTTTATTCTATCGCAGAATCAAGCGCAGTTTCGGCCTTACCTGGTGCAGAAAAACATATTGTCCCTGCGCTTCACTATAATAGCTTCTTTTTCAAACGTAATCGCCATTTTCCGGAATAGCCTACCTTCTTGTTCCTCATGTGGAATACACTTGAAAAAGTAGCCAAAAGAATTGTTCACAGAGCATGCATTATTCAACTTTTATAGAAACAGCTGCATTTAGAAGCCTTGACATTAATTAAAAAAACTGTGGTGACTATTTTGCCCTCCTGTTTGTTTTTTTTCACAAACGTGCTTTTCTCCTGGTACTATCTTGACAAGTTTGATTGCAGTTAATGGTAACATTTCATTGACATTGCCTTTGCCTTAAGAGTAGTGGCAGGGTATTTATACCAACACATATGTGTTGTATGAATGCTGACTCAATATGATTTTTTATCGAGTCTAGGTTACTGAATACTCTACTGCTTTTGTGACTGGGTGCAGATAGCTCATTGACCCGTGCATACATGTTTAGTATGTTGTGCCTTGCAAACCACTGCAGAAAAGCTCAATGCGAAATTTTGGTAAATTTAACAGGTTCTTTGGTGTTACATGTAGTGCAGCATTAATTTTTTACCTGACATGATCTCTGCAATTTACACCATAATTAATACACTATATATATAGTTATTGTCCACAATGTTTTTTCTAGCCTAATTGTCAATTAATTGCTCTTGTGTCTAACAAAATTCAAGCCCCTCTAAAATGCTCCCATTTTTTGTTAATTTCCATTCAGTTAGCACGTTATAACTGGGTCATAACATGCCTAGTCAACCAGCGGTTTTCAGACCATCACAAATATGGCCGAAAAAATTTCACATTTCTCAAAGAACTCGTCCTGGTTGTTTAATCTAGTTGCCAAAAGTTTTCCTGTGTAATGTAAGTCTTTAGTTCTGTGCCGACTGAGCCAGAGAGCGTCGAAAAACAATCTTTTTCGTAAGATGTTTTGCAATTCACTTGATAAATTGGTACTTGTGGCATGGTAATGAATCAATGTAACTGGAAAAACTTCTCAATTATGTATATCAATTTTCCGATGGCTTCACACCCCAGCAAAACTGTATCGTTGCCTAATTCATTTTTTTAGAAACATGGCAAGCTCAAAGGGCACAAATAGATTATATGCAGCTGGCCTGTTTGACATGCTAAAGAATGGAAATAATTTAGGTGCTGAAAGTATAGCAGATCATCTGAGAAAAAATTCGATTTTCTCTTTTTTAGGGGAAAAAGCTTTTTATTCAGCGTCTAAAGTCACCTTCGTGCTTGGGCAAATATATGCATAATATCTCACTTGAGAGCATTATGTATTAGGTGAAAATAGATGCAGTTACTAGATAGTATAATGTTTTAAACTAAAAAATATTTTTTCAATTTTTTACAGCTTTTCACCAACCTTGCTCTGCATCATGATGCACTTGCAAAGGCAATATTCAGCCCAAGCCCACTGATAAACATGTACGCGGCAATCTTGAAGCTATCTCTAAAGCAACCGTAAAGGAAATGGACTTATCATCTGTGTTCTATTGCCAACACAGCTGCACTACAAGGAATGTAGCTAGAGTGTGGTGACAGGTAGCATATCAAAAACATATTTTGTGTGTGGTGTTGTGTGAAGAAAAAAAGTGTCAGCCACACTTTATGTACATTCGTGTGTGCCTTTGTATCTGTACAAGTATATATGCTTATGAATAACAGGAACGTAAAAATATCTGAACTGCAAGGGGGGAGGGCATAGTCGAGCATCTCTCTCTCTCCTTTACTAGTGATGACTCCAAGATGAGCTATCAAGCTGTTAAAAAGTACACAGTACGCAATAGCACTACATTACCCACAACGCAATCAAGAGAAAACAGTAGGCTAGCCTCCAAGTTCTTAATATAAACCTCTTCATTTGGTTGTATTCATATCACAGGATTTGGGTCTCAAGGAGCAAGATAGTCTCCTGAAAGCTGGAAAAAAAGAATTTGTATTAAGACTACATTCATCAGTGTATTTCGTGAATGGTACTTGCGTACTCAATATGAACTAACTTTTTGTATTAGGTGTGTAAAACACGCCTTCTGCATTTGCAGAAATTGATAGGAATGTAGCATTTGTGACTATAAATCTCTAATGCTAAATGGTTCATCTGAAGTCACCACATTGACCACATTCACTGTTATGCATCTTTGTTAGCAATAGAATACAGATGATAAATTCATTTCCTTGTAGATAGCACGAAGTTTGCCATCTGCATTCTAGGCCAGTCGGCTTGAGTTGAGGATTGCCTTTGTTAATGCATCATGCTGTTTGAGTTGCATAGGTAAAAAGCTCTAAGGAGTACTCAATTTCAAAAAAAAATTTTTCAGAAGTTAAAAAATAATACTGTCTAGTAACTGCATCTATGTTTAGCTCTTATATAACACTTTCAATGAGCTATCGTGAATATTTTTAGTCCAACACCAAGGTAATTTTTTGCTGCTGTATACAGTTTTCCGGAAAAAAGTTGAAGTTTGCATATTTTTTTAGATGAACTGCTACACTTTGAGTACCTAAAATACTTTTATTTTGTACCATGTCAAAAAGGCTGATTGCACATATTCTATGTGTACTCTTTAAGCTAGATAATATCCTGGAAAAAATATGCTTCAACAAATTCATGCATTTTGCTCATATGAAAAGCCCTAAAGAAATAATTGATATACATAAATAAATCATTACTTTTGCAGTTGCATCAATTCATTACCATGCAGTAAATGCAATTATACTGAGTGTATTAAAAAACATCATTTGATAAAAAATTGTTTTTTAACGCTCTCTAGCTCAGTTGGCGAAAAACTAGACTCTTATAATTATGCAGGAAAGTTGTCGGCCATGGAAATAATCGAGCAGGACATAATTTGAGTGTCTAGAAACAAGTGGAAATTATTTCAGCTATATTAGTGGTGGTCGGAGACACGCTGATTGATTTGAAATGGCGTCACCCAATTGCGTGCAAGTATGCTAGCTGACGTCAGTGACAATTTATTAATGTGTAGTGTAAGTTCTGGTGTTTGATGCTGCAATTTTAATTGCTGTGTGTGTGTTTCTGCTGGTTCGCCCCAATGCCATTTTAAATGCAATATGCTAGAAAAGTAGAAGCTTAGACAATTTTGAATGCATTCATTAGAAAGCACTAGCAGAGCATACATCGGAAAGTGAGACAGAAAAAGCTATCTGCTTGTTCTGTCCAGTTTTCCAGTGGTATATCTTTTGGTAATACTTTTAATGCATTATAGTTCTATTGAATGTGCCATTCCTTATGTGTACCTGAATGTCTTCTTTGAGCTAGAACAATATGGTCACTAATAGTACTGAAGCGACAAATATATTGTAGCACACTCTCAACCTCTTTTGTACTATTGTGATTTGAATCTGATTTGGGATAGTCAGGTGAAAATGGCTTTGCTGTAACTGGAAAGCTGATCAAATAGTGCCTTCAGGTTTCTTATTCTGCTTAGAGAAATATATAGCTGCATCCATCTAATGCATTTGAGGAGTGCCCATTTATTCTATGTGTTATATGTGTGCCACGGGAAAAATGTCCAGAAATCTCTAAGGGAACTTTAGTCACTGGTATAGCACTTATTCGAACAAGTGCCGTTAGTGGATCTCTTGACACATTATAATTAGGTTCTACAAATATGTTATTGGGCATAGTTATTTACAGTACCAGAGCTGCAGAAATGCACTTTTTAATAAATTAACTTATCTTTTAATAGAAGCTATGCAGATTTCTAGCCAGACCCTCTAATGTGATTGTCAATGTGTGTTTTAATGTTTGTATTTCATTTGATTTTTTTACTTTTCAACTGTGAGGTACAAATATGTGGAAAAAATGTGTTTGTAGTGTTGGTACTTTCGGTGCTTTATGTGGTGGTAATTATTGTGCTCGTGCTGTACAAATCCTGTGGTCAATAAACCTGCTCACTCCTGGGAAATGACAACAAGAGTTGTACTTTGTGTTAATTTACCTCCATAATTAAAATTCTCTAAGTCTTCAGTCTGTGTGCTCTCGTAGTTCCTAAACAAGATTTCTAAATGTATCCGTATTTTGCTTTGGTGTTTGGGCTGTAGATAAGCTTTTGTTCGCGTCTACTTTCTTTTTAGAATGCAGCCTGCAGTTTTGCAAGAATGCTTGCTCAGAGGGAGTTCCGGCTGCAGTGGTTACTTACATTCAATACCAAATGTACTCCCAAGAGAGGCGAGCTAAAACGTCTCAGATTCCACCTATTGACACTGAAATAGAACAAAAAAAATACAAAAAAGCAGCTTGGTCTTGTGACTAAAGTACTCCCGCTCTGCCTCTTTAAAACGCATAGAAAAGAATAAAATATTGCCCTAATTACGCCGAAAAAACCCCCAAGTAAGAATCATAAAACTCCGGGTTCGTTTTCACTGAGCCACAAAGGGAGTAAAGTTTCAGCCCAATCCACGCCCTTTGTATTCTCTACCCAATGGGTGTCTTTGGTACTCCCATTTCGAGGGCGTGAAAACATGTACAGATGAAGTGATCTAGAGGACAAGCCGAAAACTCCCTTTTGGGGGCTTTTTGTTTACAGTGTACGTGAATAGATGACGAAGGTATGTTACTGGCGCAATCATGATAGTCATGAGATGCGTGTCATGTCATACCATGACTACATGCGATGCTCATCAAGCACTGGTGGCCGTTTTTCTGGGTTTACTTATACCAAATTTGGTATTATGGGACGTGAATGGATCAAGAAGATATGATACTGGTGCAAACATAATAAACATGAGATGCGTGTCATGTAACAACATGACTACATGCCACATACACGATGCACTCACGGCCGTTTCGCTAGCTCCACATATACTACATTTGTATCACAAAACGTGAATAGATAACAAAAGTAAATGACACGTCCAAACATGATAATCATACACGGAAGACATATACGGCATCGTTTACCTCCACCTCGTTGCGTAGTGCTGAACATAAACTGACATATCAACCTCTTCCATGTGTGCTTCGCATATGATCGATTCCCACTGTATGTGGGATCTGCCATTTCTTCCGTTCTTATGAAAGAGATATAATCGACACAGAAAACACTTCTGAGCCCAAAGTTTAGGCTTGATGTTTTCTTAGCCAAAAACTAATGGGCTGTGCAGTACTAAATGCGAAAGATTTCTCAGTGAACTTTCACGACTTTCAGCGTATCTATATATGTATCTATCTATCTAGCCGTCTACGACTTTTAGCTGTCCTGGCCTTTTCGATATTGGTATCAATACCAAAATTTGTATAACCTAATATGACTATATGAAGAACATATTTGACTAGTCATAACATGAAAATCATGAAATATGTCATGAATGTCATGATTTACAATTCATAGCCCTGAAGCTCTTGCGGTGGTTTCGTTCACGTGGCATGTTGTGAAACTGGTATGGTAGGACATGATTGCATGCCGAACACAAGCGACCGACCCTAACATGAAAATCATAACATGGGTGTCATGTGACAACATGACTACATGCGACGTTCATGATTTGCTGGCGGCCATTTCACTAGCTTCACTAATACCGAATTTGGTACTACGGGACACGAATGGACGACAAAGGTATGGTACTGGGGCTAGCATGACAACTATGAAATGCTTTTCATGTAACAACATGACTACATGCCACGCTCACGATGTGCTGGCGGCTGGTTCGCTAGATTCACTTATATAAAATTTGGTATCATGGGTCGTGATTGGATGACGAAGGTATGATACTGGTGCAAACATGATAAACACGAGATAAGTGTCATGTAACAACAAGACTACACGCTACGCTTACGATGCGCTCCCGGCCGTTTCACTAGCTTCACATATGCCAAACGTGGTATTACCTGGCGGCAATGGATGACGAAGGTACGTGGCTGGTGCAGACATGATAATCATGAGATGCGTGTCAAGTGAGAACATGACTATATGCCACAGTCAAGGCACCAATACATCTCGACATGACGTGGTCCACGTGCTCGTGGGCGTTCATTTCTTTGTGTCACGCCGGCGTTGCCCCGCCAACGGCCGGTCCTGCCATATACTCGCAGGCACGCGCCGCACTGCATTGCTTTGACGCATGCGCGTTTCAGCACGTCTGGCGTCCCTCTGTCTCGAAAAGAAGGACACGCAGTGTTGTCTGGGTAACACATTGACGTGAAACGAAGCGTGTCGCAATTCACGTTGGTTGCCGACGGGCCGCGCTGACATACTGGTCGCGCCTGGCGTCAGACTATAGAGTGCTTGCATTTTTCTAACATATCGTTGCTGTGACCAGCGTGCGCGCGCGTCAACACTACATTGCAGTATAATGGGCCCTTCATGATGCGCTGGTTGCCATTTTGCCAGCTCCACCTATACCAAATTTCGTGTTACGTGACGTCAAGAGATGAGAAAATATAATACTGTTGCAAACATGATAATCTTGGCACGCGTATCATGTAAGAACTTGACAACATACGATTATCATAGTGGGCACGCGGCCGTTTTGCTAGCTCTACATATACTAAATTTGGTATCACGTGACGTGAATAGATGACGAAGGTAAATGACACATACAAACATGACAATCATGACATGGAAGTCATGTACGGCAATATTTACCTCCACCTCTTAACGGTATGCTGATTTTAAAGTGACATATCAACATTTCTCATTCGTGCTTCGCATATCATCGATTCCCACCGTACGCGAGATCTGTCAATTTTTTTTATCGGGGGTAACAGAGGCTGTTATAGTGCATCTTTTCAATAACAGCAGTGTTTCATCTTCGACTAGAAATGGAAGAAAAATGTTTTGTTTTCCAGTATAACTAGCGAACGTTAAAGCTATATCAACGGAACAGTAGCTATCTGAGCAAACTAACTCATATACGAAAGGACGTGTACCTTGGAGGGAAAATATTCAGGACAGTATAGAAAGAATATGCTTTCTGTTCTGTCCTCAATTTTCTTCAACGATGTAACGCGTTTTTTTTTCTATTTTGCTAAGCATGGACTAAGACCCTCAAAAATGTTTTATTATGGGCAAGCTACATGCGGGATGAAACAAGACTATAATAACAAAATTGTTTTCATTGCACCACGGTGTATTCAATTTATAGTAAAGCGAACGGCGAGAGAAGCAGCGGCAAAGCACTGCACCTACTCTCACCTACACTCTTTCGCACCACATGCTCCGGTTGCTACGGGCGAAGATAAGTGTGCGCGCCCACAGCTGTGGGCGAGTAAGTGACAGTGGAGAGTTGTGGTCACCGCAGACAACGCCGCATACCTGACAGATCCCGACTAAGACATGCCTTCACATTTAAAAGCATCACTTATTATAACTAGGTTTGAGTGCTTCCTCATACAACTGTTTTTAACATGAAAGCGTGTGTTATGCTGCGAACCACCGCACTTCTGCTAATATAATTTCGTCACGGATATGACGTACATGATCTATCAACATATTCCGAATAATCACAGCATATCCTCAGGGTTAATGATGGTCAGTGGAGCGAAGCGTCCGTCGGTCAGTCCGTGCTTGCGGATGGGTAGAGGCAAACGCTCCACAATTCTTTTTCTTAGACCGTGTTGTAGACAATCTTACAGTAGCACAGCAGTAGCAACGTACATCTCCAGTAATGTTGGTACTTCCTGCAGCTTAGGTAGCTCTGTGCTGCAGCCGAGATTCATAGAGCAGTCATTTTTTCCCGGAGCCAGCGCATTCGGACCGCGGCCGACGCCAATGAGCTCCCGTAAAAAGGAGTCCACCAATAATATAAACGGGGCGGCCCCTTAAGGACCACTTCCCAGCCTTTCTCTAGATAAATTTGAAAATTAAATGTTTTTCGTCATCAGCCAACGTTTATCAGGGTGCCTGCCACAGGCGCAAGTCAACAAACTGGTGGTGCTGATGAAGAGCGAGAACCTCTGCATGATCGTCACGGCTATGATCATCTCCAATGCTGAAAGCACCGACGTCCCTACGTATCCCTTCGCCGATGACCGTATACGGAAGTGGAACGGTGAGGAGACGCGCCAAGAACTGCGGTGTTCCGTGGCAACGCCAGGGCACCCAAAGGCACGCACCTGCTGCTGGTCGTGGCATCACAAACGGTGAGGCGCGGCACCGTGCAGTCGAGTTTTCCAGTGTTATGCAGCCCAGAATGCAATGCCTGGCGGAGAAAAAAAAAGACAATAATAGGTTGGGGTCAGTCAAAATAGAGCGTGATGCCCACGTCTCCCTTCTCACGTGAGCGGGCGGATAGAAGCAGGGATACACGGAGACGCGTCCTTGCGTCTGTTTACTGCGTGCTAGCGTTGTTACAGTGTATAACTGAATCGTTTATGTGGGTCTTAGTTTGACTTATTATATATATGTAGCCGTTTTCGGAATTAGACGTATAATCTTGTTTTATTTAGTTGGTCAACTCAATTCGCTTAATTTCTTTTTGTTGAGATGAGAAACCAGGACAGCGTACGGCATGTTGTAAATCGCAGGTTTTAACATGAAAGCCTTTTCTGCCGGGGTGCACTACTGTGTCACTGACGTATTTCCGTCACAGATTTGGCGTTGTAAATGATATATTAACAGATTTCGAAAAAAGTGAACAATAGGAGCTGTCGCGGGGCATCGAACCAGCAACTTCTTCATCCTTACCACGCAGCGTTGGCCGCTACGCCACAAAGCGTTTTTTTTCTTTATTCTTTACATTTGCGCCTAATATATTATTAATATTATTAACAATAATAATAATAAAGTGCAGAAACAATAAATACAAAGGTAACAAACATAATTGTTGCATAGTGATTACAATTTCTTTTTACAGATAAGTGGGTCAAGTTTTTCGAGCCACTCTACCAGGTCTTTATTTTACATTCCTTATTGAAGTTCGTGATCACTTGGCGGAGATGTTCACGAGCGGTAGTGTAATTATGTCGGCATGGTAGACTGCCATGTACTTTTTCCTAATACTGAGCAGGTCGAGCAACTTAAGCGTATTGTGAGGTGCTCCGTCTTCTTCATTACCTGGTAAAAACACGATAGCGTAGGCATCTAGCAGTAAATCGTTTTTATAGTTTGCTGCAGAATGTCCCAGAAAAACACACCTTTCGAACAATTGAGAAAGACATGTTCGATGGTTTGAGGTTTAAGACAGAAAAAAAAAACAGTGCTTTCCCCACGGCACAAACAGACCCCTTGCTTGCAGCCACGTTTGAACTTCTAGAGTTGCTGCATGAGGTTAAAAGAAATATTATATTGAATCAAATGGGACAGCCATTTTTTATGCGCATCAATGCATTTTGTCCACACCCAGCAGGATACAAACCCCTGTAGAATAGTACCGATAAAATAATGTCGACAAGATCTCTATACAACTTTTAAATTTTACTTCCCCTAGATAGTCGCTAGAAAGATGTGCCAATAAAATATTGTATGCTCCGACGACTTCCTTTAACGGGGTGATCACACCAAATTTGTGAAATGCGTGTTCTTTGCTTAAGCATTTCCTTTAGCTCGTGGAAGCATGATACACGCACAAAGATTCCCGAATTTTCGATTAATACTTTATTATTGCTCTACTTTTGTGGACAATTTTTGGTTTTGGTTTCGTGGCCCTGAGTTGGGCAGTGACGTCGATGCATTGGTGGCTTGGTCAAGTGACCACACAAAACTGTGACGCACATCGTCCAGAGTTACGTCTGCCCTAATACGCACGTGCCACACAAGCGCCAGCAAAACAAACACGCTGACAATCAATCACCATGGCCAGCTGCAGCAGCATCCATGCATTGCAAGGCTAAAGGCAGCCAGAGGGAAACAAATCGTTTATATTTACAACGTATAACCAGAATGTGGATGAGGAAGCCAGCCGACGCTAGATGCGCCGGCCTTTTATAGGCGCTGATAGGCTGAAGGAGCTGGGGGAAGCCCCGAGGTTGGACGCGCGCGGCGTCTCTGACAGACAAGGACGCGTCGAGGGTCTGTTCGAAAGCAGCCAGTGGATGCACACAGTTTCTCTGAAAGGGACGTCATCAAACTCGTCACTACAGATCTGGTGTGACGCCACGACCACTAGCGTTGTTTCTCCTATTCTGAAACGTCTGTGTTGTTGCGCGAGCGATAGGCCTAGTTCGTGAAAGCGGGCATTCAGCTACACTTTCAAAAGTGAAATAAAATATATTCTACACATTTGTTTTGTCCGACCCTTCGTGTAGAGAGTCCTTGCATGCAGGAGAAACCCACAGCAGGCTTGGGATAGCCTCGAATTGGATGGCACCACTCCTTTAAATAACCATAAAGCGCTCCACGTACGTAGTCCTACGTGAGAACGAAAGTGGAACTCTTCCAAGCCTCAGCTGAATAAGTGCACGTAAAAAGGATCTTTTGTGTCTCGCAGAAAGGTGAAACGACTCATGACCTTCCTTAAAAACAAACGTGCCAGACTGAGACCACCGAATCGAACAAGTATGGCGAAAAACATTAGTGCAAATAGACCTTTCCCACAATGATCCCTATATAAATGCTGCAAACAGGCTGTGCACCTTTTGCATGTTTACACGCGAGCAACGCAAATTCTGTTGTGTACCAAAGTTTGGAGACAAAAAAAGATTACATATGGTGGCCCGCGTGAAAATAGAAAAGTCCCGTCTTCTAACATTATCCACTTTTTCGCGCAGTTCAGCGGCTTGACGCAGCCAGTACGGCTCACTGGCACAATAAAGTATCTGTGGTACACCCAGATATTTCGCAGGCTGATTCACCCATGGCTTGTTGGCGAAAACGTCTGGAGTGAAAGACCAATTACCACGTTAATATATATACCATTTTTTTGCAGTTTACTAAACTCCCACTGATCGTACAAAGCTGTATTGATATAAAAACTACTTTGTTAATACTGTCGCGTTATACTAAGAAAACTGCCACATCATTAGCATATGCAAAGAGTTTTACTCATTCTCATGCAGCTTAAATCCATGGACGGTGCTGCTCGTATTCCCATTCACAGAGAAAAGGTAAAAAAAGACTGAACAGCAATGGTGACAGAGGGCATGCCTGATGCACTGAATGTTGCCAGAAATGCGCACTCCCACAAAACCATTAACTAACAGTCTCGTTGTACAGCCCTTATATGGCATATCCAACCAATATTCATTAATACAGTCTACGTTTAGAAAATTCATAGCACTCATCACAACATCATGAGAGACCAGATCAAAAGCTTTTTCTAAAACCAACTGAAGCATTAGTAGACATCTGTCAATCGTATAGCAACGCTCCAGAGTACATTCGGCCTTATGTGTATTGGTCAAAATTGTGCGTCTTATGCTTCCGCACGTCTAGAGTGGACCTACTATTTTGTTCATTACACCCTGAAATTGTTCAGATAATATTTATATGAGAATCTTGTAATTTACACTTGTCAAGCCAATGAGACGATACGATTATATAGGGCGGACTGCAGTTTTATTCTCTGTTTTGGAGATCAGAATTCAGTGCGCCAACAGAAAACTGGGAGGCAACACCTTATACTTGTAAATTTCATTTAAAAGACAAGTCATTATTGGGGAAAATCTCCGCAAAATCTCAAAGAGTCTAGGTGGTTTTCCTGGGATCAGCAGTTTAATAGCTCTTTCAACTTCCAAATTCAACATAGACAGTTCCAACCGTGCAATAAGACTTTCGGGCACTTTTGAGAAAAAAGGTAAGAATTTCTCCCTCAACATTCCTATATCAACCTCTGATCACTCTAACAGATCTCGTAGTAGTTAGAAGAAACGTTGTATATTATATTATTTTTGTAAACGACACCAGTGTGACCTATTTCCGATTGAGAATTTTTGTGGGCATATCTGTTTTTTTCACTCAGTGATCATTCTATTGGTGTTCGACCAACAAACAACTTTACAGCGCGAACTGGAATTATGGCCCCCTATAACGCCTAACGTCAAAAACTTCCAGCTTATGCCTTGCCTCGCAAATATCTTCCGTGAATGTTCCTTATGCTTTAGCTTTCTTTTTTATCAATGCAGTAAAAATATGTTTCAACGATTTCATCTGCTTTCTCTTCTCTCGCCTAATTACACAGGCTCTTACCAATGCAATTTTTATATCGCTTTAAAAGCACTTCCACTGAGCACTAATCGTTATTTCGCTGCTTTTGTTAATTTATCTGACACTTTTTAGTACCTTCAATTTATTATTATTGTCCTCCAGCAGCTGCGAATTCACCATCCAAACGTCTCGGAGAACTCAGTTTGTCTAGCGCCCCCACAATGGATAATAGAGCTGCTTAAGCTACATATTTGGGACACACTGGTAATAATAACGCCGTTATATAGGGTCTGTCTAGACGAACGTCTGGACACAAAGTTTAGGAAGTGCGTAAAATGAATGCGTTGTTCCACATCCAACCATTCCACCACTATCTTAACAATATATCGGTCCATACTATTGGTAAGAGCTATCGTACAAGAAAGCTTATAGGACGCACTGCTAGTCTTGTCAAGCGCAAACAGCACACAGTTAAAGTCTCCTATTTTTACAACTTGTCTGTCGGTATTGCAATATCTATCTAGGGATTGGAATCACATTTTCCCGTTTTCCCACTAGGTGAATACACTGTCTTTACGCGCAATTTAGAAGAAAAGTGCTAGAAATCACACACCACTAACTTCCCTGATAAAGACAATATGACAAAGTCGATGACCAGACCCTTTATGTAGCGGACAAACAAAGCACAACTGGCTGAAAAACAATGACATGCCTTATACAAACAATGAACCATTAACTAAAAGGTCTCACCATGCTCCCAGTCTTTTTTTTGTTTTCTTTCAACTGTGGTTTCTTGTACGGCTATAGCTTCGAGACCTCGCTCTACAGCTACTCGATAGAGTTGATTCTGTTTCTTTTTTCTAGCGAGACCGCGAACGTTATTTGAAGCAAAACGCAAAAAGCTTACCACAGTCGTAGTACAAGCTCGACTCAGATTGGGAGAACGATGCTCACCTCTGCCACCCAGTGCGCCTGATCCTGTCACCCGCACGCCTCGTTCCCCATCCGTAGACACGCCCTCGATGCTACGAAGGCGACCACGCCGCCGCACGCCTTTTCGGCAGGATAGTAGGCCGCGGGCGCAACACCGATTAACGCACTGGTACCGCTTTAGATGATGGCTCTTTGATGCCAGAGTCTCCTGCACCGCCACTGTCTTCCACGTCCTCCCGTGGTCGTTTGCCTCTTGTACTACTGGAAGTCGTCATCGCCAATTCATCCATTTGCAAAAACTCTCTGGTCACCTCCTACGTTACCTGACTTTATTCTGCTTTTGTCGTAACTCGCAATGGCACCGACGTTACCCTAAAGTCTATTACCATGAGCTCTTTCTTCTTGGAAAGTAAGGGAAAACTAGCCATGTGTCCCTCCGTGTCTTCCATGCTTGCAGACCTCAGCGTGCTGTCAGTGACCTCCTCGGCATCCGCCTGGTCCAATATAAGCGTACGTGGACAAGTGTGCTGATGGAAAGCCATTTATGTCCTCCGAGGTCAGTAACTTCAGCGTGTTTTTTCATCGTAGTCAGATGGCTTGAAGGTCTCGCGTTGGGTAGAGAGTCTACATCACCACTTTAACTAGGCTCCCTAGCGTTAGGTAGAGGGAATCGATGCGCTCATTGAGCTTGCGTACATCTAGGCGCTCTAGCATTGGGCGCGTCGTCAAGGTACATCTAGCGTGTCGATCAGTGCTGCCTTTACAGGGCATGGTCTCTCCTACCCGCGCTTATCAGACCGGCTATTCAGGTGCGTACGAAGGTCACTTCGCTCGCTGCCACGGCCATGTCTGCGAAAAAAGCGTGCTGCCCACCCACGAAGTAAGAGTTGTGACAGTTGTTCGCGCTTGACCTGTCTATACTTGAGCGTTCGTTTAGTGAGTCTTCCGCTCTGTTTGAATAGCATGTTGGAAGTTGAACCTGTTACAGTTGCTAATCCGCGCCTGCCTCGTATAGGTTCAGTTCGTACATGTTTCTGTTCCTGGTGTGCACTGCAAGGTTCGAGCTAGTTCTTATCCTTAGTGGGATTTTGCAATTCGTTCTTCGAGCATTCATTTCTTCACCCAGTGGTGAAACTGTGGTGAAGCTGTGGACAAAATAGAACTCAGATACCTCTGTGAAGGTACGTTTCGCTTCGTGTTATACTTATTTATAGCAGATGGATCCACCACAATTTTTTATTCGCAGCTAATCATTTTTTGCGATAAAGACTACGTGAACGTCATGATTAAGATTCACGCTCTGGTGTGGTGGGGAGAGCTATTGCGCTGATACACTAGTAGTAACAGGTGTTAAATAAATAAAGTTGGCAGATCTCACATAAAGTTGGGATCAATAATATCTGAAGCACAAGTGAGGAAGGTCCATATGTCACTTTAAAATCAAAACAACGTTACGAGGCGGAGATAAGTTGCGCCGTACATGAATTCTATGTCATGAATATTATATTTGGGCATGTCATTTAGCTTCCTCTTCTTCTCACGTAACCACGTACTAAATTTACTATATGTGGAGCTGGCGAAAGGGCCACGAGAATGCTATGAGCGTAGCATGTAGTCAAGTTTTACATCACATACATACAATGTTTATCATGTTTGGACCTGTCATTTACCTTCTTCGTTTATTCACGTCACGTGATACCAAATTTGTATATGTGCAGCTAGTGAAACGTCCACGAGCGCATAATGAGCGTGGTATGTTGTCAAGTTTTTACATGACACGCACGTCATGATTATCATGCTTGCACCAGTAATATGCCTTCTACGTCGATTGACGCCACGTAACACCGGATTTGTATGTGTGAAGCTAGCGAAACGGGTGTGAATGTATCATGAGCGCGGCATGTAGTAATGTTGTTGCATGACGCGCATGTCATGATTATCACGTATGCAGCTATCGCATACTTTTGTGATCCATTCATGTGCCGTAATCCCAAAATTGGCATTAGTGAAGCTAGCGAAACAGCCACGAGCGCATCATGAGCGTGGCATGTTGTCATCTTTTGTTACATGAAACGCATGTTTTGATTGTTATGTTAGGGTCTGTCACTTGTGTTCGCCGTGAAGTCATGTTATGCTATACCAGTTTTGCAACTTTTCGCATGAACGAAATCACCGCAAGAGCAGCAAGATTATGAAATGTAAATCATGTTATTCATGACATGCGTATCGTGATTTACAGATTATGACCAGTTGCTTATGTTCGCCATACATCCATGTTATGGCACACGAAGTTTCGTATCAATGACATTATTGAAACGGCTAGGAGGGCTAAAAGTCGTAAGTGGCGAGATAGATAGATAGATAGACAAATAGATAGATAGATAGATAAATTGATAGATAGATAGATTGATAGATAGATAGATAGATAGATAGATAGATAGATAGATAGATAGATTCAAAGTCGCCGAAGATCCCTAAGATATGCGTCGCATTTAAAAGCTATCGTTCCGGTCAGATTTCAAAGTAACGTTTTAACTCTTTCTTTTCTTGCGTGTTCGTGGGTCTTTTCAGTATTATTGCGATGAATGCTACACACGCTGCTCCCGTTCCTTATGGCGTTCATTTGCAGTGCTCGTGCAGATTGTTTGAAGTTTCATTGGTTTATCGTTGGAAAGTGAAGCCATATTGCATGCCATTTCACGAGTAGTAAACAACATGTCAGAATCCTTGCATGTTTTATGTCAAGAGAAGTGATGGCGGTGCTTACATGCGGCTTCAAGTTGTAAAAACTTTCGGGGCAACGTGCGAGTGTGGCGCTTGTCTTTAGGAGCGGTAGGAAGAGCTTTTACATAATAATGTTTTCTCAGTTTTGATTGACCCAGCCTTAATATTTTATTCAAACATCAGACGAGGTTCTCGTGGTGAGCCTCCATCAACCAGTTTCAGCACCCCAGTGACTGGAGTGCCTCGCTTATAAGGTGTAAAATGAAACGAGAATTACGGTGTTGATGATGTTAATAATTCTGGTGGTGTCGTTCATTCAATATAGATATTGCGAATAAAAAAACCAATTCAGTTCAACCCAAACAGGTTTTAAAAAAATTTCTTTCAAAACCTCCTTGGTTCAGCCATGCCTCTACAAATCGTCGTTGCCGCAAACTTGCCCGTCGTAAGCAGAAGTAATCCCGCGGTTTCCTTCATAAGCCAACACACCATCTGCGACGACTACGGAGGCAATGCTGCATTGCTCACAACGCGATGTTTCATTCACATGAGAGAGCGCATGAGTACAAGCTTGGGCTGAAGACGATGAAGTGGTGTAGCGTGCAGAGCATGGGCAGCATGCGGACCGTCGAAACGTCGACGCCATTGCTCAGTTGCAACGTGACACTCGTAAAGCACTGGCTGTAATCCAGTGTACGGAGATTTTTCCAACATATATATTGTCGGAGGCATCACCACCACGCATCAGGGAGTCTTTCTGCTCGCTGACCCCAGTCATAGCAATGTGCCACGCCGCGTATACCGAGTGGCAGCCGAAGATCAACCAGATTGTTTGGTTTGGTTTGTTTTTATTCAAGGCAAAATTGAACAAGATTGCCTTGGGGGACACGACTAAAGGCTAAGTAAAAGCCTGACTTGGTCGTGCCACCCAGGCAGCAAAGCAGGAACATATCGCAAGTACAGTACTCGGAAAATTACATCACGTGTTATCTTACACGGGTACCATAGTCAAACAGGAACTGCCAGAATCGTGAATAAAAGAATAGAAATATAAACAGTCCTTATTCGAATGGTGGTAAATACAAACAAATGCATGTTTTCTATCAAATAAATTAACAAAAAACATCTTGACTAGGAAATCGAGATGCTCTACAAGACAAATTAGAGTATAATAAACCACAGGCAAGGGACATTAATGAATATGGGACAATAAGGGACAATAAGGACTATCAGTATTGCTGATACTTCGTTAAAACCTCCGTGGGATCGTCGTGGCTCTGGTCGGCTTCATTTCGGGTGGCACCCGCATTCGTGAGTGCTACATCGTCAATGACAGCATGCTTAAGCGAAATGAAGAAGGGACACATGAATTCATGACGGGGTCTTCCTGCGTCGCTCAAAGGGCCTCTTTTCGGGAGAGCAATGTCTTTAGCGAGAACTATTTGGCAACTGAGCACTCTAGCACTGGCGACGACCTCCTGTTAACCACGAGCATTTCTGACCCCTTAGCTGCTAGGAACGAAATCAGATTGGACCTGGGAACGCCATCGGCAACCTACGAGATCCTGAGCCAAGTCTCTTCGGTTGACTCTATTAGCACGCTCGTGGCTGTGGCCAGAACGAAGGCGTCCCCCTCGCTAACGAAGACTATGATTGTACAATAATGACGCACCAACGGAAGTGTCCCACATGCGTTCTGCAAGTGCTGGCGGGTCCGACAAATCGCACAAACCATCGGAGGCTTCAGTGTGGTGGTTTACGTTAGTGACTTCGTACAAACCGCGTGACCAAATGCATGAAAGACCCTCTGAGCTTACGCACTTTGACTCCGCGAAGCGAAACGCTTCGGGCTGACAGCGGCACTTTCGACCGCATGCAGGAATTGCACTCAAGTCTCTTTGAACAATTAACGCAGCGTTTTTTTTTCTTGGAAGCTGTTATGTCCGGTGTTGTCGTCGGCCTATAGACCTACGCTTAGGTCGCGGTAGTCCAAAAAGCTCAGACAGCCTCGAACGGTTAAAAACAAGTTTGTTCCTATTCGGATGGAGGCGGTGGCCGAACTGCCGGGGGAAATGACGGTGGCTCGTTTGCGCCGAGCGGAAATTTGGGAAGAGTCAACGTCTGGAAGCGATTTCAGCAACCGGTCCTTCGCGGGTTTGGAGGCTCGCTCGTGACACAGGGGTGCTTGGAACACAACATCTCCCTCTTTAGATTGTCGCTTGGAAGCAATCTGGGGGCCACCGTGGGCGCGTGGGCGCTCTGGACGCACTAGGACGAGAAGCCTCCGCTCGCTGGGTGTCGCTTCTCTTGTGTTCAGGGCTGGCGGGCGGCAGCCGCCAGCCCTGAACATCTGGTGCGAGATGCCAGGCTAAGTGGAACGAAGCTTCTGTCGAGGTGGCTGCTTGAATGGGAGGTTCCCTTGGCAAATTACCTGAACGGCGTAGCTGATTAAGGTGGCGGCCAATGTCGACGAGCCATGACCGCAAACCTATGCGTTTGAGTGCCGTCGTTTCAACCCAGCCGGGCTTTCTGTGGAACTGGCGGGCGTATATGCGCTGTCCACTTTCAATTCTCCTGCTATGCGGGAGCTTCTCTTCCTCCGACGGTGCTTTCGCTGAGGGCTCCGGGACAATTGCTGTCAGCTGGGTTCTCATTTCTCGTCCGAACATCAATTTCACTGGCGTTTGATCAGTAGTGTTTTGAACAGTGTTGTGCTGTCTGAAGAGAAAGCATGCGATGCGGCGTTGCATTGTCCCAGTCTGGTCTTTAGTAAGGGCACGCTTTAGCTCAGCCACGTAGCGCTCGGCTTGTCCGTTCGTAGCCGGGTGGTAAGGAGCTGATGTAACAGACGAGACGCCGTTGTCGCTGTAAAACTTGAGAATCTCCGTGGACACAAACGGAGTGCCGTTGTCCGACACCACCTTGCGCGGTAGGCCAAACGTTGCAAACAACGACCGCAGAGTGTCGATAACTGCTGCCGATGTCGTTGTAGCCATTTGTTTTACCTCCAGCCACTTGATGTATGCTTCTACAACCACCAGGAACGAACACCTTTCGTTAGGTCCAGCAAAATCAATGTGCAGGGTGTGCCAAGGCGTGTCTGGTCTTTTCCATTCAGGAATAGGGGCTCTTGGCGGGCTTCTGTGGTTGCATTGGCAAGGCTGGAAATCGTGAACTGTTAATTCTATATCATGGTCGATACCAGGCCACCACATATAACTTCCGGCGCACTTTTTCATGGCAACAAGGCCTCGATGACATGCGTGGACAAGCGACATGGCCTGTTCGCGAAGTGCTGCTGGAATTACAACTCTTGATCCCAAGGTGACGCAACCGCGATGAGTGCTCAACTCCGCAGCTCGCTTGCGGTAAGCGTTGAAGTGTTCACCCTTTAGCTTCTGCACGTTGCCTTCTTGTATATCAGCGTAGACTTCCTTCAAGACAGTGCACTCCTGCGTTGATGCTGCCACCGTGTCAGCTGTTAGTGGAGGGTTCGGCAGCGCCTCGAACATGAGTATATCCACCAGCGGGGGTGGTTCATCTATTGTGGTGTCTAGCGGCAGGCGGCTTAGTGCGTCGGCTTTCTGGTGTTTGTTCCCAGTGCGATGTACGAGTTCGTAATCGTACGCCGACATCTCGATGCACCATCGTGTCATTCGCGGCGACAATTTCTGTGGCATTGGCTTCTGGGGACCCATAATACCCGATAAGGGCCGGTGATCTGTTATGAAAGTCACTTTCCTGCCGGTAATGTACTGCCGAAAGTGAGCACCTCGTAGCTTTTGGTAACATCCCCGTCTCTGTGAGTGCACACCGTACAATGAATACAGTGAAGGGCGTGGTATCGGACGAAGATTTGATGACACTGAGTGAAGAAGAGCTTCTTGATGGATGGAAGGACCAAGGTGTAATACATGTCCAGCGCATCATAATCAGACGCAACAACAACGAAATAGCAACAAAGCACTTAATACTCACCTTCAACTCAACCACTTTACCTGAGACTCTCGAAACTGGCTATATAAAACTCCATGTCCGACCCTTCATTCCTAACCCGAGGCGTTGTTTCAAATGCCAGCGATTTCGTCATGCATCCCAGAGCTGCCGAGGGCAGCTGATCTGTGCTAAGTGTGGCACAACCGGCCACAGTGCTGATGAATGTAGTCATGATGAGGTCCTCTGTGCTAACTGCGAAGGTAGTCACCCCGCATACTCCAGAGCGTGCCCAGCCTAGAAAAAAAGAAAAAGAAATAATAACTATAAAAGTAAAGGAAAATATCACATTCAGGGATGCAAGACAACGGGTCTCACTAACATTGGCACTGAAAACACCTTTCGCCGAAGTGGTGCAACGAGGGGCGGCACCACAAAGGCCATTGGCATTTGCCCGGACCTCGCCTAGCGTGCCGAGGCCAATGCCACAAGCCCCTACGGCGGGAGCAGCTACCGCTGCCCTGCCCAAATTCAGCCTGTCCACACCAGCGACCTCGACAAGCTCTGGCGGCAGCCAGGGCAATCACGAGGCCAAGAGGGCTCCATCGACCCCCAGCTCAGTGGGGACAAAGACTTCGTCGATCGAGGCGAACTCTAAGCGACGCACAGATCGCTCTTTAGAGCGGGTGTCCAGTGCCTCGCAAGAGGCTATGGACACCAGTTCAAGCCAAACGGCGTTGAAAGCGCCGAAGGAGCGGCGAGCTTCGCTCGACCGCCCCAAACAGGACAGAACGCCAATTACAGGGCCTGACAAAGGCCCTGTAAAATGAGTTAATCCCCATCTTCTTTGCACACAGCACTTTTTTCCTTTTTTTCTCCACTATGGACAAAATCATACAGTGGAACGTAAGGGGAATACTTAGAAATTTAGATGACGTCCAAGAACTTCTGTGTAAGTTTAATGTGAAAGTGCTATGTGTGCAAGAAACGCACTTAACTCCTAAGCACAAGGACTTCCTACGACAATATATTGTTTTCCGAAAAGACCGGGAGGATCCTGTCGTACCATCTGGGGGTGTAGCCATTATAGTCGATCGTAGTATAGCATGCCAGCATTTGAAGCTCCAAACGGCCCTAGAGGCAGTGGCCATTCGAGCTATACTTTTTAACAAACTCATTACTATATGTTCTGTGTACATACCACCGCATCAACAGCTACACAGACGTGATCTGGAATCATTAATATATGAACTCCCAGAGCCATTTCTGGCTCTAGGTGATTTTAATGCACACAATGTCCTGTGGGGCGATGCTCACTGTGATGCGCTAGGACGTCTCATTGAGCAGCTCCTTTTCTTTTCTAGTTTATGTCTTTTAAATATGCAGGAGCCTACGTATTTTAGCCTTGCAAACAACACATACTCCTCCATAGATCTTAGCATTTCATCACCGTCCCTTTTACCTGTTTTTAAGTGGAACGTTCTTAAAAACGCCTATGGGAGTGATCACTTCCCAATCATCCTGAGTACGCCGAACAAAGATCAACTACCCCCGCAGGTTCCTCGATGGAAGATTGACTCAGCTGATTGGGAAGGGTATAGAACTCTTACCCACATGACATGGACTGAGCTGTCTGCCCTGACTATAGATGACGCTGTCACGTATTTTACAGCTTTTATACTTGATGCCGCATCTAAATGTATTGCCAAAACGAGTGGCATGTGTTCTAAACGGCGGGTCCCATGGTGGAACGACGCATGCAGGAAAGCACGGACCACTCAGAACAAAGCATGGGCGTTGCTTCGCGATTCCCCTACAGCAGAAAACCTGGAAAATTTCAAGCGGGTCAAATCGCAGGCAAGGAGAACGCGCCGACAAGCTAGACGAGAGAGCTGGACAAAGTTTATATCGAGTATCAACTCGTACACAGACGAGGGAAAAGTGTGGAATAAGATAAAGAAAATCAAGGGCCAACAAACGTATTCTCTTCCACTAGTTAATAGCGTCGGGGAAAGCTTGGAGGATCAAGCCAACTTTCTTGGCACACATTTCGAACACATATCGAGCTCCTCACGCTACTCCGAGTCCTTCCAGAATTACAAGACACGAATAGAAAAACAAAAGTTAGAAAGAAAATCCGCAAGAAATGAGGCATATAATGCACCATTCTGCTTAGCAGAACTGCGAACAGCACTCAGCTGCTGTAATACAACTACCCCAGGTTCTGACAACGTAATGTACGCGATGCTGAAGGAACTACCCTCCGAAACTAAAGAAACCCTCCTCTCTCTTTATAATCGCATAAGGTTTTCGGGTGTGATCCCCTCCTCCTGGAAGGAGGCTGTTATATTTCCAATTTTGAAGCAGGGAAAAGACCCCCCCTTCTGTATCAAGTTACAGACCTATAGCGTTAACAAGCTGCCTCTGCAAGCTATTTGAAAAAATGATTAATTGCCGCTTACTCCACTACTTAGAAACAAACAAATTGCTCGACCCATACCAATGCGGGTTTCGAGAGGGTAGATCCACCACCGACCATCTGGTGTGTATCGAGGCACAGATCCGAGACGCTTTCGCCCACAAACAATACTTCCTCTCTGTGTTTCTCGATATCGAGAAGGCCTACGACACAACATGGCGTTTCGGCACTTTAAGAGACTTGTCTCACCTGGGTGTGCGCGGCAGAATGCTTCCCATAATCGAGAGTTACTTGTCCAATCGGAAATTCCGTGTCCGTGTGGGCAGTATTCTTTCCCAAACATTTGTGCAGGAAACGGGAGTACCGCAAGGTGGTGTACTTAGTTGTACACTTTTTATTATCAAAATGAATTCCTTGCACCTGTCCATCCCCCGCAACATGTTTTATTCCACATATGTAGATGACGTCCAGCTTGGCTTTAAGTCATGAAACCTAGCAATGTGTGAGCGGCAGGTTCAGTTAGGTTTAAACAAGGTGTCCGAATGGGCAGAGGAAAACGGATTCCGGCTGAACCCAGAAAAAAGCACCTGTGTCTTGTTCTCCCAAAAGAGAGGCGTGCACTCAGAACCTGACATTGAACTGAACGGTCAACGTCTGTCTGTCAATGCGGAGCATAAATTCTTAGGCTTAATCTTGGACAACAAGTTGACCTTCGTACCGCACATCAAGTATTTAAAAACAAAATGTTTAAAAGCCATGAATGTTATAAAAGTGTTGTCACGTACTACGTGGGGTAGTGACAGGCAATGTCTCATGAATCTGTATAGAAGCCTCATTCGCACCCGCTTAGACTATGGGGCCATTGTTTATCACTCTGCGACCCAAAGTGCGTTGAAGATGCTGGACCCCGTGCACCATTTGGGCATCCGCCTTTCTACCGGTGCTTTTCGCACCAGCCCCGTAGAAAGCCTTTACGTTGAGTCAAATGAGTGGTCGCTTCATCTGCAGAGAACTTACATGTCCTTTGTTTATTTTCTCAGGGTGAAAGCAGACAAGAAGCACCCCTCATACTCTACTATTATTGACTTGTCGAGCTCCATTCTGTTTCAAAACAGGCCTTCGATGGGGCAGCCCTTCGCAGTTCGCCTGAAGTGTCTAGCTGAAGAAACTGCAGTGTCACTTGAACACAGTTTAATGGCTCCTGTAGCAAACCCGCCACCGTGGCAGTGGCAGACTATAGACTGCGATGTGTCTTTTCTAGAAGTTACAAAGCATGCGCCTATTGCCCATATTCGAACATACTTCCTCGAACTTCAACACAAATACACGCGTCCTGAGTTCTTTACAGATGCCTCTAAGTCCAACTCCTCTGTGTCCTACGCTGTTGTTGGCCCTTCCTTTTCGGATGCTGGCCCTCTACATCCACGCACAAGTATCTTCACAGCGGAAGCTTACGCGATACTTGTGCCAGCTAAACACATCAAACAATTACAAATACAAAAAGCAGTAATTTATACAGACTCCCTCAGTGTGGTAACGGCTCTGCACAGTCTTAAAAAACAAAAAAACCCGGTCCTTGTCTCACTTTACTCCATTTTGTGTACACTCTACACACTCAAACAACATGTTGTAGTGTGCTGGGTGCCAGGGCACCGTGAGATCCAAGGCAACGTGAGGGCGGATCAGCTCGCTGCATCCGTCCACAAAAGCACTGCCCCTACAACCATATCAATCCCGGCCCTCGATCTTAAGCCGTCTCTCAAACGAAACCTCAGGGACTACTGGCAGATCAAGTGGAATACACACACACAAAACAAACTACACATCATTAAGCCACACCTTGGTCATTGGCTGCCCGTATCGAAATCGCGTCATACAGAGGTAACACTAACGAGACTCAGGATAGGACACACATACACGACACACACATATCTGTTGTCTGGTGGCGATCCACCATTATGTGACAGATGTGGTGAATCCTTAACTGTCCTTCACATGTTAATTCAGTGTAAACACTTAGAAACTCTAAGAAAACAACATTTCCATTACTCTACCGACAACATATACATTTACACCCTGCAATGTTTGTCGGTAGGGAACCGCTTTTTAGTCATAAATCATTGTTAGCGTTTTTAAAAAAATTCATAGCTTTCATGTCATATACCCGGGCGTACCGTAGCATGACCTCTCCAGAGAGGTTTTTGCTGTGGTGGCTACACAAGAAAGCACATGCCTCACTGCCCTTGGACGCAAGGGTATGAACGAGTGAGGCACTTGTGCTAATGCCATACATATCCACCATCGTCTTTTATTATCACCAACTTCTGTCATCTATCCACACCACACACACCTTTCACGGCATGGTCATGATTTTATTACTTGTATCTTTTTACCCGCCTTACTGCGAGGAATTTTATGGCCCTTATACAGCCGCTTATCACAATCATTGTCCATACTTTTAGTAAGGTGAACTGGCGCTCTTTGGCCCTGAAATGGCTCTTGCGCCATAAAACATCAAACATCATCATCATCTGCCAAAAGTGATCTGCTGCGTCGACGATGGCAAGTCCCTCTTTATCTAGCTGGGAATAATTCCTCTCTGCCTGCGATAGGGTGCGCGAAGCAAAAGCGATCGGGGCTTCCCGTCCCAGGTCGTCAACTTGGGAGGGGACTGCTCCCACTCCGTATGCTGATGCGTCACAGGCTAGCAGTAGGGGTGTCCTTTCGTCGTTGTGTCGCAGAACAGTAGACTTGCGAAGTAGTTGCTTAAGGGCAACAAATGACTCTTGGTGGCGTGGCGACCAAGTCCATGGGACTTCTTTCTGCAGGAGCTGATATAGATTGTTGGCCACTGTAGCTCGATGTTTTAAGAAGCGGTCGTAGAACGCTAATAGTCCCAAAAACGACTGCAGTTCTTGCTTGTTGGTAGGCGCTCGTCCTTCGGTGATTGCACGCACTTTGTCTTCAGTGAGATGGATACCCTGCGCGTCAATTTGATGTCCAAAAAACTTCACTTCAGGCACCGCAAAAACACATTTTTCTTTACTGATGCGCAAATTAGCATTTGCTAGCCTTTCCAAAATGAGCTCCAAGTGTTCTGTGTGCTCTTCATTGGAGGCGCCACCGACAATAACATCGTCCAAGTAGACGCAAACACCTGGGATCCCGCTAAGTGTAGACTCAATAAATTTCTGGAAGATTGCTGGCGCTGCAGATATTCCGAATGGTAGCCTTTTAACATTGTAAAGACCCTTAATAGTGTTTCTCTTGAGCAGTTCAGACGTTGCTTCGCTCACCTTCAGCTGCTGGTAGGCTTGTGTCAAGTCCAAGGTGCTGAAGAGTTTTTCACCACGAAGCGTGCTAAAAACCTCTTCTGGTGTCGGTAGTGGGTAGGAAGATGCTTTTGTCGCCAGGTTGAACGTGCTCCGGTACTCTCCGCAGAGGCGTAGGGTACCGTTCTTCTTCCGGTCGACAACGAGTGGTGTAGCCCATTCCGAATGTTGCGTCGGTTCAATGATCCCTTGTTCCTGCAGTCGGTCAAGCTCATTCTCGACTGACGTTGGTAGGGCGAAAGGCACCGACCTAGCTTTCAAAAATTTCGGCGTCGCATCCTCCCGCAGCTCCAGTGTGACTGGAGGTCCGTTGTTCCCTTGTATTTCTTCGGAGAAAACCGCTTTGTACTTATCTTGAAGCTGCTCCACTGACGGATAACTGCATGTGTGGTGAACTCCGGCAATGACCACTCCAAGGTGGTTGAACCAATTTCGTCCTAAAAGTCTTGATCCAAAACCGCGGACGACTAGCTAGGGGAGCTGATGGGTCTGCCCGTTGTAATACACGTCTACGTTGGCACAGCCCAGCAGTGGAAAGGAATGTCCGGACCACGTTCTCAGCTGCGTGTCGTCTTGCTCGAGAGCTGGCGCGTTCTCACGCCAAGTAGCGCGAAAAGTGTCCTCACTGATGAGCGTACATGCTGCTCCGGAATCCACCTCAAACCTGATAGGGCGCTGGTGTACCATAATTTCAGTTGTAATCTTCGGTCTCGTTCCAAGGTTCACAACAGCGTTTAAGTCATATAGTGCCGATGACGTTAGTGCTGCTCGGCTTGTATCTTGCGTCTTGCCCTCCTGTGCGTCGACATTGCTGTTCCGTTGCACTGAAGTCTTCGGTCCAAGCTGTTTGCGCTTCGAGATGCATGCCTTTTCAATGTGTCCCAGTTTTTGGCAAAAATTGCAGGTCGCTGTCTTGTATCGACATACCTGGGGATCGTGCATGTCGTCGCATCGCCAACAGCGCTGTGTCTTTCTGCTTGATTTCGCCTTAGACGTGGAATGACCTGACTGCTGACTGGTGTGATGCACCGGCTCGACGTTCCATCGAATATCCCTCTGCTGGTGACCGGCGCTCTCCGCTCGATGGGCGATGTCGTAGGCTTTGGAGAAGGTGAGACCCGTCTCCGCGAACAGGCGTTGTTGTAGGCCTGCGTCACGCCGTCCGCACACAAAACGGTCACGCAACATCACGTCCAAGGGGAGCATAGTGGTGTTAGCAGGTGTGGCAGTCGATCCTCCTTCCTGTGCAGTAGCTGCAGTTGTCGCGGTCAACGTCTCAAAATTGCAGTCAGCAGCGAGCTTTTTGAGAGCCGCTACGTATTCGGCCACTTTTTCGCCTTCCAGTTGGTCTCACCGTTGGAAGCGGGCTCGACAGTAGACCTCCGATGGCCTTGGGTCATAGTGCTCTTGTAGCGCTGCTACGATGTCGTCGTAGTCAACGGCTGCTGGAGTGCGTGGCTGAATCAGGGCACAGACTGTGTCGTATGTCTGCTCCCCACACAGCGTTAGCAGGTTGGCCCTCTTCATTGCTGCATCAGTGATGTTGTTAGCCTCGAAGTAAAATTGCAGGCGTCCAAACCACGATGACCATGATGAGCCGTTGAATTCGAGTAGCCGATTTGGGAGTCCATGCGTAGCCATAGCTTGTAGCTTGTCAATATCGTTGCGTAGCATTGGTCCAAATTCACTTCCTCGTCGCCACTGTTATGTCCAGTGTTGTCATCGGCCCATACACGTACGCGTAGGTCGCGGTAGTCCAAAAAGCTCAGACAGCCTCGAACGGTTAAAAACAAGTTTATTCCTATTCGAATGGAGGCAGCGGCCGAGCTGCCGGGGAAAACGACGGTGGCTCGTTTGCGCCGAGCGGGGGAAGGGGAGGAGTCAACATCTGGAAGCAGTTTCAGCAACCGGTCCTTCGCGGGTTCGGAGGCTCGCTCGTGACACAGGGGTGCTTGGAACACAACAGAAGCAGATTGTGTGGCTACCTGGTTTACTTAACATATAACCAATATATTTATGAAAGGGCATGCGATGTTTCCTGCGTCATTATTTACCGAGAGTTTGAGCACGGGGAAGAGGGTGGGGCTAAGCTTTCGATGCCAAGCAAGGGCGTCACAATTGTGTCGGCCTTGAAGAGGATTGCACACTTCGAACATTGTCTGATTTAGTGCCTCTTTTAGCTGAAAGTAGCTAAGCGATAAAATTCTTCTCGTAGTTTCAATAAGCACATTCACCTAATTAAATCAAAAGTGATGTTTATTTTTTAGTTTTGGTACAATGTATGTCAACGATGCCTTTACTGACTGACCTTATGCAGACTTCCTCATGGTTAAAAATTGATTTTATCATTAGTAATGAGTGTTTTAGAGGAATAAAATATTAAACTGACGTCAAACAATTAACATGCGTTATGGCTTAATCGTAAAATGATCCAACACACTCTATATTGCTGTCAGCCATAGCCTCAACAAAGTGCACATGATGCCTTACAAGTGTAGCGGTAGTGCACTTTTCCGAAGAGTGACGAATACTATAAACTAGTTCATGCTTCCATACTTCATGAAAATTTTGATTTACAGTGTAGGGGTTACAAAAATTTTTCAAGTGAATTGAAATAGGTTTCCAAAAACTTTCAAAAAGTCTCGAGAAAGGGCGTTCTTCGAGCTTTTGCTTTGACTCTGTTGCGAGTTCAGCGCAGGCCTAGTGGTTTTCTTTTTTGTGGGTATGATTGGAATACTACTTTTAGTTCGTTCATTGTTCCGTCTCCTTACCACGCATAGTAGCAAAGATGAAGCCCACCACGTACTTTGGGTCACATTCCCAACGAATGCTGGAAGAGCGGCCTTTCAGAGCCTTGTATAAAAACTAATTGGGTAACTGCTGCAAGCACACTTGCTAATTGCCCCCTACGGCAATAATAATAAAAAAATTTATGGTAGTAGGCCAGAATTCGCTTTGCTATTATTTTTCATTATTTTGAGAAGCCTAGTTTCAGCTAAATTATTGCGATAAATGCTGTGCCAGTTATTCACGCAGTGGCTGACGACGATCAGCAATTATGCCTGAAGTGTTTTTGTGAAACAAGTAATAGCTGAAGAAAAGCAAGATTTTTAACCAGTTAAAGCATTGAATGACCCACTCATTATGTCATTCTCATTTTGCGAAGACTGCTTGCTTTTTCGCTGTTTCAAAACGCTTTATCAATCGTAATATTGAGATTACCTTCCCGACAGCAAGCATGCTTAAGGCAAGTTTGCCAACAAACCCTAGCAGTGCCGTACGTCAATGGTACAATATTGGGCTGGCACACAGACTACCCAGGTTCTATCTCCACTGTGTCATTGGTACTAAGTTTTTTTCTAATTTCGGGCAATGTGGTTACTAACACCGGCGGCGGCGGCGGCCAATTACGGCACTGCGCGAGACCAGAGTTTGGGTCTCATAACAGCTTTTGCTGTGAAATTCAAGTTCACTCCACAATACTAGCTTTGGTATTCACAGCAGCTCTAAAAGTAGTAGAACGGGCACTTTGACATTTACTATCGCAGAATCAAGGCAAGCTTGCAACCCGTTCCCCTTCAAAGCGATTACTGGCTCTCGCGTAATCGCATTGAAGGGTGAGGTGGTCGCAATCTCTCCGCTGGTTTTAGATCAACAACAAACGGTTGTATTGCTCAGCACGAGATGACGCGAAATAAGGCGGTGGTTGATCTCTCTCCCGCTTGAACGAGCTGCCAGTAGCCGCCGGAGCACGTAGGCCATGCATTCCCATGTTCCCTTTCAAAAAAATGGACAGTGTACAAATGCTGTATAAGTTGTGCCATATGAGTACTCGATGTTCTCATTGACTGATAGAAATAGCAGCGGTAGAATAAAACTTTTACCTATTTGTAATTTTGGGTGCATTCAGAATTCAAAATATTGCAAACAGTAACGTTGCATAGTTTCATCCGCATTATATTGGCTAACTGCCGAGACTGGTTCATAAATCATAATTTGTGCAGACACTGAACAAAAACGTTAAATGTTCTTGTTAAGAGCACTTTTCCAGGATCATATTATGATTGCAACGCAGTCACAATCATTATTAGTCCGAAAATTGAGAGTTCTGTGTGCACCACTTCCCACATTGCCGTCTCTCACGCAACTAACAAGCCATCCACCTATCATAACTAGCTGACTAGCTCTGTTGCGAAGAAAGCACCCTGGTAACTATGCACTCTAGCTTGCCTTCTGCATGGTATGCTTCTAAAGGCGTAGCTAAAAAATAAGGAGCCGGAAAACCAATCTCGCGTCAATAAATCATGCGCACGCCTGAATACGTTTGAAAAATGTTTCCTGTCTGAAGCAACGCACTACAATTGTGGGATAATTCTGTAAATACTTACGTGGTTAACGGTCTTTTTTTAGCAGCCCACTCCGGAGTTTTAGAAGTAAGTGACTCACAATAAAATTTGCTGCTATGTTTTTTGCACGTTCCCGTTAAGAAAACCAAATTAAACGCTCGAAAGATACACACATTTTTTTACAAATCAACATCATGGATTCCCCAAACTATCCTAGCTGGCTTCCCCCAATTATAGGCAACATTGTGGGTGTAAAGTCATTCGAAGTAAAGCAGTGGAAATGATGAAACTGAGTGATTGTCTTCACTTGCAACTTTCAATGCTTTAGATTTTTATACACAGCACCATCCTTCACCTACTAAAATTACCAGTAGAAGATTGGCATTTAGGGCCCCGCCACGGTGGTCTAGTGGCTAAGGTACTCGGCAGCTGACCTGCAGGTCGTGGGATCAAATCCCGGCTGTTGCGGCTGCATTTCCGATGGAGGCGGAAATATTGTAGGCCCATGTACTCACATTTGGGTGCACGTTAAAGAACCTCAGGTGGTCAAAATTTTCGGAGCCCTCCACTACGGCGTCTCTCATAATCAAATAGTGATTTTGGGACGTTAAACCCCACAAATCAATCAGATCGGCATTTAGGAAACCAAAAAGTATTCAGATATTTGTATTAGTATAATTATATTTCAATACTTGTATTCCTGGCTACGCTTATCCTTCTTTGCAAATGTAGTTCGGAGATATCCCACCACACCCAAAAAATACGTCTCTGTATTTATATTTTCATTTTCCAAGCCGTGTATTTCGATATCTGCGTTTCTGAAATATTTTGTGCTATTTTTTCTCAGTCCTGTCTTCAAAAAAAACCAGGCATGTTATAAACAATAACCGAAGTTCAGTGCAACACGGAATCCATCCGAGCGGTGGTGATCTCCCCTTTTAAGTGAACGAATTGACAAATATCACCAAACTGTCAAAGTCAGCCCTGAGCATACTACGTTCCATTAATTACGAAAGAAGCCAGCGTCACGTTACGTAAGGTCGAAAAAGTTGGTAGATGCCTTCGAACCAGCGGCATGTCTTTTCGAGGGCTTGTCGGTATGCTGCGTGCCGAAGTGGGCCCATGGTAAAAATTATCAGCAGTTTTACTAGCAATGTTATAAGATGTACAGGCTGTTTATTTTCCAAGCGCTAAGTGGCTGGCTTAGATGTTCTTTAGATTAACACTTCCCATGGCTCCTGAAGACAGCCCCGGACAAGAACATTACAACAGCACGTAGCCAGAGCTGACCGCAAAGGCCACAGGCTTAAATCATAGTCGTCTTTTACATCCTAGGGCGATGCTTAAGTTGTGAACAAACCCTTATCCTTTTCCTCCATTGCATGCTCACTCTCCGAGCAGGAGCGCCCTGCTCATGAAGTACACGGTATTCCTAGATATTTATGAGCAAGCACTGAGAGGTGAAGTACTGCAATCGAAATCTTTCTTCAGAACAGATACTCGGATTTTATCGAAGAACTCAGCCTTGGCGTTAACACATTAAATGCTAATCTGACAAGTATCATTATAGAGTGTGCAAAGAAAGTTGGAAGTATGGTAGTTAGACAGAACACTATAGCAACTGTCCAGAAGGTGACGAACCTCCTTAAGAAACGCCCAAGCATCAAACACTAAACACAACAGACAAAACAGTACTGGTAGAGCTTTTGAAGTTTTTCATTAGGTGTAAAGTGTCCGATCTAAAAACGTATGACATGAAGAGAATTGAACACTCTCGGAACAACAGAAAAAGAATCAAAGTGATGAATAGAAAACTTGGTATAGGCGAAAGCCAGATGAATTCACTGAAGACAAGGAAGGCAAAGTAACTACCAAAACGGATAGGATACCTAAGGAAGCGGTGAAGTTTTGCAGAGATCTGCCACAGTAGTCGGGGCAACGCCGACAATAACGTAAGTCCAAGCAGTACCCATGATCATAATTCACCAGTATTGACAGAAGAAGCAGGAAAAGCTTGGAGAGAATGCAAAAATAAAAGCTGCTGGTGAGGTTTAGTAACATCATATCGGCTGAAAGATGGAGGTTAGATTGTGTTCAAAAACTGGCCAGCTTTTTGAAGAAGTGTTGCCTGATGGGGAGTGTACCAGAATCACGGAAGAATGCTAACATTGTGTTAATGCATAAAAAAAGGAACGACAAAGGCCTGAAGAATTACAGGTTGATCAGCTTGCTCTTCATCGTTCAAAAGCTGTTTATAAAGATAACGGCTATCTAAACTAAAAGAACATTAGAATTCAATTAACCAAACGGTCAAGGAGAATTTTCCAAACGCTGCTAAACAATTGACCACATTCATACTATGATCAGGTGATATAAAACTCTCAGAATACACCCAACGGCTATAGATAACCTTCAGAGAACTTCGCTTCGGCTCTGTACCACGACAACGAAAATTTCCAATCGCTGGTATCTCGAGTGCCCTCAACCACACGAACGTCTTTGTAGAGATAAGCGCTTTTAACTGGCCCCTCTTGATGTTTCGGTGAGCCCCTGGAGGACCGTATGGCCCATACACCAAGCCACGCCGAGCCAAAGCTGTGCTAAGCTGTGCAACGCGCCGCGCTGCAGCCTACCCACTTGAACAAATCATGGAGGTTTAAGTTCAATGTACGGTGATTGACTCAGTCCAGTATGACCCTTTGGACTGAGCCAATGTCCTCAGAGCCCAGGTACACCTACGGGAAACACGAAAAAAAAATGTCAGCATATCCACGGAGTGAATGATGGAGAGTGGGGCGAAGCATTCGTTCATCCATTCGTTCTTGCTTCCGTCCATTCATTCGTCCGTCTGTGTGACCGTCTATGCGTCTATCCGCCCGCCTGTGCGTGCGTCTGTTCGTGCGTCGGTCCCTGCGTTCGTCCATGCATCCACCCCTGCGTCCGTTCATGCGTCCATCTATTCTTCAGTCTGTGTGTCCATTCGCCCTTATATTCAACAATCCAAGTACCACCATCACGCATCATTGCATCATATATTCCCCATATAAAACCACAGCCATCCAGCGGACATTCCAAGAACTAAACGAGAGGTGGCACACGCACACTTTCTCACGGCTTGAGCTTCGGGTCTACTTCCCACCTTTAACTACTTCGAGTTAATGGTATATACTTGTTCCCTGTATTGATGGCACTGCGGCTCCACACACGCTAAACTTTTCTAAAACTAAGGAGGTTACACCCAGCGAGTATAACGTACCAACCCTTTCTTGTCAGATAGTGCTCAATGTACATGCCAATGGCTGCTAATGGGGATCGCAGCGTGCGCGTTATTTAAAAGCCGAATGCTCCTGTCTCTCATTACCCCTTAGCAGCCATTGGCATCTACATTGAGCACTATCTTCTATTGTTAAAGAACGCACAGCAGAAATCTCTCACCGACACCACCTTGAATGTCAAAATGTTATACTTGTTACACACTACAACGGATACGAGGGACGAACGAGTGCCTATGTAAGGAGCTTCGCCCCTAAAAACGACCCGCGGTACGAACGCCGACCCTTCTGTGCGAGAGACGCCGAATCAGTCGCAGGAGACGCCGGAGGTCACCCGAGCTCCCACAGTGCAGAGCTGATCACCGCAGCTGGGTGTTCTTCATAGAACTGCACAATAAATCAAGCAACTACCACCCCTTCCACTCGATGAATATGAAGTGGTATTCCGCTTCCAGGGTGGCCTTGACCTTACGAAGCTGCAGCCACGCTACCTCCTCGCCGCTCTCATGTAGGCCGCTGAGCTGATCGACCCGTCTACGCTGATCCTTCGGATTCACCCCGTCAGAAACACTTGCACAGTGTAAGCGGTGAATCAAAAGGACGCGCTCAAGCTTCTGCAGGTCCACCAAATAACATACGAACAGCACAAGTGTGCCATGACAGCATTCATCCCACCCCCGGTGGCTCGGTCTGGGGAGTTAATACAAACGCCAACTCGAAAGAATCACCACAAGAACTACTCGCGGACTTGTTCGCCCGCAACTCTCAAGAAACCATACTAGACGTCCGACTAATGGGAATCACACCATCAATTCTCATTACCTTTGGTCATGCCACAGTCCCAGGGAGAATTGTTTATGGTGGATGACTGCATTTGTGCACGCCCTACACCCCCAGGGTCGAAACGTGTAGTAACTGCCGGACCATAGGCCACCGCTCAGGTGTATGTATCTAGCCTATGTCCGGAAAATGTCCTAGATAGGGCCGGTTACTATAGAAGGAAGCAAACCCTAAATTTACTCCAGTCTTTATCATCTGGGAAGGACCGAATCTGCCGGGAAGCGAGGAGTGCAAGCACCAGCACCTACCTAAAATCACCAGGTGCACATTAGAGCGTGAAAAACAATCTCAGCAACGAGTAGATCACACATTACCCGATTCAAGCGCCCAACGCACTGAGCAACCTACTAACCTACGAGGCGCACAATCCAGAAGCTCCAACTGACCTACATGGGCCGACAAGCTGAAGACGCCCAAGGAGACCAGCATACCAGTGATCAACACACCACCTGGCCTGGACCGCCGTGACCAGGAGCTCCGGGCCCTGCATGTGGAGGCAAGCCGTCCTACGACCCTCAAAACCCAAAACCCTGCTCCTTCCTCATCATAGTTGCCCCCACACCCACCCAACCCGACCCAGACAACCGCGGAGTTATCAACAGCTCAGCCACACATACCTCACCCCTTCATGAAAAGAGCTCTGTTAAGACTCAGCTGACGATTATCAGGCTTACCTCAGAATCTTCGAGGCCAAATTAGATGCCAAATTAGTAGCTCTGGAGGCACGCCTCGAAGACCAATTCTCAACACTAGGCGATCCGCTATCTAATCGTTTCGAGCAACGGATGAATGCACTATTCACACGCCTAACCCAAACCCTAGAAACTAAGTTCACGCAATTTGAGACCCGCCTTCGGAGGCTCGAGACCACTCATCACATTCATAGCAACTCATCACATGAGGGGTCTTTTACTTCTATCACACACACACCCTCCCCCTACCTCACTTTCACTACAGTCGCAGCAGTCAATTTTTGATTCACCCTTGCACGAATATGGCGGTTCGCGATAAGTTTTACCATCTATTATATCATTACTCCAGTGCAACTGCCGCGGCTTTCGGGGTAAGCGCGCGCCACTCCAGCTTTTAATATCTAGCCTTCCTGTCATACTAAAACTTATTTTGTTACAGTACACACAACAACAAGCTAAACTTCCGAGTTACAATGCAGTACACTCAGACGTTCCCCGAGTGTCCACACTCATTCACCGTACCATTACTCACCAAGAACACACCATTACCTCACACATTCCACGCGTCCTCATAGAGATCATGCTCACAAAACTCGGCACACCTCCAATGTTTATAGCCAATATCTACCACACCCCGCGCAAAGCCATGGCCATTCTCGATGCTCTACTGCAGATAATTCACCGCATCACGGGCAGAAACGCCCTCCTCATATGCGGTGACTTTATCTCTCAACATACTGACTTGGGTTATCGGTACACCACAGCAAGGGGTCGCTGGCTTTGGACTAGCATCTAAGACCTGCGCCTAACTACACATAATAACTTTCACAAACCAACCAGAATCGGCAATAGCGTAGCCATGGACACTAGCCTAGACCTAACACTAAGCCACTCACTCACAAAAGTCTCGTGGCCCCGTACGCAAGACACACTTGGAAGCAACCATTACATTATCGCCATACAAATACCATGAACAACCGACAGGCCTCCACTACTCACCCACAATCTCATTGAATGGGACGCTATGCAATCCGCTCGTCAGGAGCTCCCAAATACTACCATACAAGCTATTGATCATTGGGTCACATGTTTACTGGCTGACGTTACCGTGCACACACAACACATTACCACACCACCCAAAACCCCTACATTCAACACACGCCTAGCTCACCTCTGGGAAGCGCACCACAACATTCAGGAGAGATGTAAATGACAAAAGCATAACAGAACGCTAAAACGCCACCTAGCCACGCTACAGACACAAAGACCTGCGCACGCTGAGGAGCTGTGTCATTCCAACTGGAGCTAGGCGTGCAACAGCATAGTTGGTAATCTTTTCTCAAAACATGCATGGCACCTCCTACGGCAAGTTATCAGTCTCACACGCTCACGCACAACGGTACATCACATTACACGCCTACTTCATAACACGACGCTTTCCCCTGACAGTCGTCTGGACCACCTCCGCACAACGCAAACAGTACCCGGCACCTCTTTCCCTCTTCCACCCTACACAGCAGCCCCGAATGAGACTCCAGACAAGGAAATTTCGAAGCAAGAGGTTCCCATGGCTCTCCAAAACATCCGCACAAACTCCGCGGTCGGAAAATACATGATTACTAACTATATGCTCCGTAACCTGTATGATCAATCGATTGCCCAGAGAACAGAATACTTTATCAAATGCTGGAAAGAAGGCACCATGCTACAATCCTGGCGCAATGCCAAGAATATCTTTGTTCCTTAACCTAACAAACCCCTCACAAAATCAAACCTTCGGCCTATTTCACTCACATTGTGTCTCGTGAAGCTCTTCGAACTCGTTGCGCTGGACAGACCAACTCAACACATGCACGACCGCAATCTATACCCGCACACTGTGGTGGGCTTCCGCCCATGTCCCTCCGCCCAAGATGTCATGCTTCAATTCACGCATGACATCGTTGATCCTACAATCCCCGCTCATACTAAAGTGGCCGGTCTTGACCCTGGAATTAACCAAGGCATTTGATCGTGTGGAACACCGAGGGATCATGGCGGCTCCCTCCCCCCTTGTTGTGGGCGTTCGCATGTATGCATACATACAACCCTTCCTCTCGGGACGCACGGCCGAGGTTAATATGGGCCCTCTTGCGTCCCCTTCGTACACCCTCGGCGGAGTAGGCACTCCGCAAGGTTCAGTCCTTTCATCTATTCTCTTCAATACCACACTCATTCTCTTAGCCCGTGCTCTTGCCAATATCACTCACCTTCACCACACCCTCTACGCCGACGACGTCACTCTTTAGACTACCCACGGTAGTGATGGAGACATAGAGGAAACATTACAAACCGCTGCGAACATCACACAGCAACACGCACAAAGCATTGGTCTCTCCTGCTCCCCGGAAAAATCTGAGCTTCTTCTCAAACGCCCTTCACCCACTACCGCGGCCGTGCTATCTCGGAGGCATACACACTCCGGATCTTGGGCCTTCACATTGAAAACAACGACCGTAAGACATTCACCATCCGGAAACTGAAGCAGGTGACGGAGGCGCTCTCGCACCTCGTCAGCCGAGTTTCTGGCAAACATGATGGCATGAAAGAACACGATTTGTGTCGACTCATTCATGCCTTCATACTGAGCCACTTCCTTTCACAGTCATATATCTCCGACTTCGACAAGAAGAAATAGCCACCCAAGATGCCATGCTTCGAAACGCTCAAGAGGTGGCTTTACATCTCCCTCCTAACAGCCAAACCACTAAATTTCTTCAACTTGGGCTTCATAACACTCCACACGGACTGATAGTGACCTACAGACAAGCTCACTACACTCATCTAGCTAAGACTATCACTGGACGCCAAATACTTGACACCCTCAACAATCACATACCCGCAGCCGACCCCTCACTCCTACCAGTCCCTCCAAACATAAACACACAGCTCACCATAAAGACTCTCCCTAGAAATACCTACGTTTCTTACCATTCGGCCCGCCACAAGGCCCGTGCAAAAGCTCGCCACAAATACTATGGTTCCGAGGAGCATGCCGCATGGGTGGATGCAGCTTGCGCGGGCGATGACGCAGCAGCTGCAGTCGTTGTTCGCACACTGCAGCCCATCGCAACTCTCCGCCCAACTCCTGCAATCAACCCGGAATCACCGAAAAAAGCAGCGACCGCACTTGCCCTCACTTGCACTGATGTCCGGTACGTCCTTTCCGACTCAAAAACCGCGATTGTAACATCAGTGGCGATGTGGGCTTGTTGGTGATGCATTTGACAAATAAAAAGTGGCCCATTGTACGAGAAATGTTATCGACAAGAGTGGCATTGTGGGCTTGTGGGCAGAGTGGCATTGTGGACAAGAGTGGCATTGTGTCGGTGATGCATTTGAACACTTCAAATGCGATTCTAAATTGCGGGTCAATACCCAAATCACGGATCAATACCCGAAGCGATGTTGCGTAACCTGCCGACAGGAGTACCTATATTTGTGAACCATCAAGCAACCTAAAATTCCTTCATACAAGTTTGAAAGATGTCTCCTTTTTCATGTTATTATACGTCTCCAATCGCATACATTGATCCTGCTTGACTAAACAGAAATACTTTAAAGTGATGTTAAAAATTAAGAACAATTTGTTCACATGTTTTGCCAATTTATTACAAATATTTCGCATTCCACGCGTTCGGGTTGCGTACGTAACCGTGTAAAGACAATGAAGATGAATTGCCAGTTGTACAATACTGCCTGATCTGAACGGGCGAAAAACAATTATTGCACTCTTTCCTTCTTGACTGCGTTTATTTTTCTTTTGGGTATCAATATTATATATTGAAACTGTCACACCTAATTATATCGAAAATTTTTATCCCGTCCCCCTGAGTGGATATGAGCCATGCTTGAGGCATTACCATCACGATCTTCAAAACTGCCATAGCGAACGAGGCTTCTGCTCTAGCTTGCTGTAAAACGATCTTTTTTCATTCTTGAGGAATTTATCAGTCACTATAAAATTATATCTAGCTAAATGATTTTACCTTTATACACTTTATGACAAACAATTTTTAATAAGGTTCAGTTTAGTATTTTGTTGAAGTATATACGAGGAGCACACAAAAGAAAATACTGAAAAATCTCACATATACACGGCCAATCTCCTGCATTGTGTGTGATCAACGGGAAAACAAAAAAAAGAAGAGCCCTACTTCGACTTTTACATTACGCTTGAGGCAAATTCTCCATGCTTTTAAACATGTAAATACTATGAAGTCCTGGTACTCTTGGTTGCGTCAACGCTTATTTGAGGAAAGACCTCGGAAAATGAACGGGCAGAGCCAGTACACAGACGCTTCGAAGAAGATGACACAGAGTAGTCATGAGGACAAAGAGACAAGCGCATGACGGTGATTGTGATTATGCAGGGATGAGAACGATGTAAGTAACAAACACCAACACTAATTCCCCCTACTTGCAAGCGGACACCTTGGCTGCTGTAAGTCAAAGTGACGGGGAACGTCGCTTGAAAGTTTTCATGCGACAAACGTGATCAATCTCTGTGCTTCCTTAACAGCGCTCTGTTGGGGCGACAAGTGGTGTCACACAATAATTCACCGGTGAAGTCTCTTCTCAAACAATGTGTGGAGCGATCAAGCGCGGTAAGAATTTGTCACAGAGACCAAAAGTGCAAATAGGTGTCAAAAGCAGCATCTCGTCACCAGGTTGGAAAGACACAACGCGACTGGATGCGTCATGGATGAAATTCCGCTCGTGCTGTCTCGCTTCAGTATTGATGCGAGCTTGATGGCAAGACTTGGCCAGGCGGGAAATATATTCTTCGCCAGAAGACTGACAAAGATTCACAAAGCGGTTGAAGAAGGAGACATCGAGAAAGGTACTTGGGGTGCGTCCGCACAAGAGGTGAAACGGTGAGTAGCAAGTGGTTCGCTGAACGGCGGTGTTGTAGGCGATGGTCAGGAATGGTAAAAAAAGTATCCCAGTTTTCGTGGTCGTGTTGGACGTAAACGCCTATTCTGTCAGCAAGGGTGTGCTGAAATCTTTCTGTGAGACTATTTGTTTGAGGGTGGTAGCTTGAAGCTGTCTTGTGAGTAGTTCCAGAGGCGCGCAGTACTTCATTTACCATTTGTGACAGGAACACTTTGCCACAATCGCTAAGCAGTACGTAAGGAGCCTCATGACGCAGGATTATGGCGTAAAGAATAGTCTCCAACTTCCTCAGCTGAGCCTGTAACATCAGAGGAAGTCTCCGCGTAGCGCGTAAGGCGGTCCACGGTGGTCACTATACATCGTTTGCCAGCAGATGTGACGGGTAGAGGCCCGTAAAGGTCAACAGCTACAACCTCGAACGGCATTGAAGGGCATGAAAGTGGCTGTAGAGGTACAGCAAGTGCAGACGTCGGGAGTTCACGACGCTGGCATGGGTAGCAGGAACCAACGTACCGCGCTACGCACGAAGAAAGGCCAGGCCATTATAACGACTTTGAAAGTGGTCAAGAGGTTTTAAAGCCAAGATGACCAGCAGTCAAGTCGTCGTGGAAGGCTTCGAGCACCTGAATTCGAAGAGAGCGTGGCAGTACAGGAACCCAGCGCTTACCGTAAGGGTGGTAGACGTGGTGGTAGAGAACCCCATTGTCCAGCCTAAAGTGCAGAAGTTGATGACAAAGTCACACGTTTGGTGGATGAGAAACGTCCGAAAGCTGGCCCATCGTGCGTCTGCAGTATGAATTGGACTGCTGGCGGGAGATAAATGTTGGCTTGTTGTCCGAGAAAGGTTGTCTTATTGATGCGATCGTATGCACTTTGGTAGATGTGGCGATTGAGTTCTCACCAACGCTGATATGGGTAGCTGGAAGCGGGCAACGAGATAAAGCGTCAGTGTCTTAATTTTTTCTACCTGACTGGTAAGTTAAGTCAAAGTCGTACTCCTGCAAGCGTTGTATCCACCAACCCAAGCGTCCGGGCAAGTTGTTCTGTGTAGAAAGCCAGCATAAGCCATGGTGGTCTGAAACGATTGTGAAGTGACGGCCGTGGAGATAAGAATGGAACTTCTGCACCGAGCAAAGCACAGCCAAACACTCTTGCTCAGTTATCGTACAGTTCTTTGCGGCAGGGGTGAGTACGCGACTGCCATATGCAACAACTTTCTCTAGAGAAGACTTGTCGCGTTGTAGAAGAACGGCTCTTACACCAAGGGCGCTAGCGTTGGTATGGAGGATAGTCGGTGCGGCTTCGTCAAAGGGGCAGAGCACAGGCTCAGACGAGATGGCCCGCTTGACAGGTCGAATGCCGTATCACATTCTCGAGACCACAGAAAGGGGACGTTGGAAGCAAGTAGCTGGCGTAATGTAGCATCAATAGAACCGAAATTCTGGATAAACTGGCAAAAATAACAGGTGAGGACAAGGAAACTGTGAAGCTCCTTTGGTCTTTCGGGAGGCGGAAAGTGAAGGACTGCAGAAATCTTGTCTGTGTCGGGCCGGATGCCATCTTTGCTAACGACGTGTCCTAAGTCCTTAATAGATTTGCTAGTGAAAGAGCATTTTTTAGTGTTTATTTGAAGCCCGGCGCCGGCAAGGCACGTCAGAACTTGATCCGATCGTTCTAGGTGCTTAGGAAATGTTGACAAAAAGATAATAATTTTGTTGAATTTATAAAGCCTGTCAGGGGTCGCGAATGCCGTTTTCTCCTTGTCTTCGTGCATGGGAATTAGCCATTACCCAGAATGCAAGTCGATGCTTGAAGAGAATTCCGCGTCATGTAGGGAATCAAGGGTGTCGTCAATGCGTGGCATAGCATACACGTCCTTGCGTGCGATCTTATTGAGCGCCCGGTGGTCCACGTAATAAAGCGCGGAGCCAGCCTTTTGACGAACCAAAACAATAGGAGACGACCAAGGATGAGGCACGGATGACTTCCCGTTTTAACATGTCAGCAACGTTTTCTTCTATAATTTTTCTTTCAGCTAGAGACACGCGGTAGGGTTGGCGGTGTACGATAGATATCCCAACTATTTGAATTCGATGCGCTGTAAGATTAGTGTGGCCCAGCTTAAACGAGCAATTATCGATAGAATTTCCGTGTTTCTGTAACAATGCGAGCAGCTGCTGCCTCTGTGAATTTGTCAAGTCGCTGCTGATAGCGGTGGTAAAGGTGGCGGAAGAAACATGCTCACCTAAGAAACGGTCTTTGGATGCGATGGCCTAAAGTGGCATGAAAAATACAGGCCCGAATGTGGCAACATGGGGCACAGTAGTGCACTGTGGCAGTAAGATCTTCTCCGGTGTAGAGTTTACAGTGGTGACTAGTGCAGAGCCATTGCAAGAACGAACGACACTGGACGGAAGAACTACGCCTTTACGAACGAGAAGTGGTGCGGGGAGACCAATACATCACCGTGATAGATGTCGTTGGAAGTAATGCTGAGAATTAGCTCTTGTAGTGGCGACTGTTCAATGTCTTTCGCAGCGACCAGACGAAGTGGCTTCTGATTGTCGTCGTCAAGCATGTAGTCGGTGTCAGGGACGAGAACGGCGCGTTGTCCACAACAAATCGCCGCGGAGTCAAATGATAGAAAATCCCACCCAAAAACTTGTTGGTGGGAGCAGCGGGACAGGACAGCAAGCTGGACTTGATGGCAGATGCTGTCGGTGAAAATACGCACAGTACAAAACGCTAAAGGGTGAATGACGTATCCCTGGGCTGCAACTAACGTGGGATCATCGTAAGCCGTCATTACTTTCCTTAAATGTTCACACAAATCAGCACGTTTCACAGACACTGTCGCACCTGTGACCATCAAAGCATCGACTCCCACTGCTTCCACTTCCCCACAAACCATGTTACACATGTCTGATGGAAGAATTTCAGTTCTAAGTCCGCCCTGGCCTCCCTATCACTACTCCAACGTACAAACTCCTCGAGCTTGGCGTACATAACACGCTAGAAGAGATCGCCGAAGCTCAGGAACGCGTGCAATTGACCCGACTCACAGGCGGGCCACCATATTCTGCGCGAGCTCGGCTTCTTTTCCTCGAGGGCCAGGGACCCCCCAGAGTTGACTCTGATTCCCCGTGAAATCCACGACCTTATCACGATCGCTCCCATACCACGAAATGTACACCCCGAATACAACAGAGGCAGGCGCCTTGCGCGGGCGACCGCCATTCTCAAGCGCATAGACATGGAAGCGGACAACGTCTCGTCCATGGACGCCGCTGCCTATCGCAACAACCAAGCCTTCGCCGCGGTCACGGTATCATCCGCGCAGCAGACTCTTAACTCAGCCACAATCCTCACCTGAAACCCCGAAGTAGCGGAGCAAGTAGCTATAGCTATAGCTATGCTGGACAGCAAACGGGAATTCATCAACAGCGACTCCAGGCCGGCCATCAAAGCCTTCGAACGCGGAGTCATCCCCGACCAGGCGTTACGTATCCTGCGCAATGCGGACCCGAGTTCTCTGAGGCACCACACTGTTATCTGGTTCCCCTCCCATCTCGGCCAGGTGCCGGGTACCCTATCCAACCTCAACGAGATCGCCCATGATGCAGCGCGCGCACTTACCGACCGCACTGCCACAGTGCAACCTCATCTTGCTGGGTTGGATACAAATCGGGATGCACCAATTACGTACAATGAAATTACAAAGCACTTTTACCTGAAACGCCGCATTTTTCCACCCCCACACCCGAAACTTAACCGACCGCAGGCATTAACCCTACGCCTATTACAGACACACACGTACCCAAACCTTGCCACGCTTCACGTTTATTATCCCAATGCATACCCCCGCGACATATGCCCATCATGTGGACACACAGCGACACTCGCACACATGCTCTGGGAGTGTAGAACAACTCCTCCCGACTCTACCTCAAGCAAGTGGGAGAGGTCCCTCAGGAGCTCACTTCTCGTCGACCAGCAATGGGCCGTCCAGCAGGCCCACGAAGCGGCCGCCAGGTACTCCCTGTCGGTCCCTACGTGGGAGACGCCCGCTACGCGCTAAGCGCGTGCTGCAGGACTGAAAGTTTTTTCATCGCATTCCATTCCGAATGCAGTTTTTCTTCCACAAACTGCATCATTTATTTTTCCGAATGAATGATAGAGGAGAATAAGGCGGGCCGAAGTGGAAAAGTGGAATGGCGGAAGGGCGAAGGCGAGCGGCGTCTCGTGTTTCGGCTGCTCCGCGGTGCAACCACGCCGGAGGAGATGGATACCGGTGCAGGGGAGAGGAATAACGCCGACCTTGATAAGAGGCCCCATTGTACAATTCCCGTTTGCGCATGTCGTTCTGACACTCATCTTGCTGGCGCTTTCGGCAGAAACGAGATATGTGGCCGTGATAGCCACAGTATTAGCAGACAGGGCGGGACGACCACCACGGTGGGCAGTAGAAGGCGTTCGAAACACCTGGAGATAGCGTGGTCAGGTGGGCCTAAGAAGTGTCAGGGGGCATGGAATGGTAGTTCACCAGGAGAGCGGCAGTAACCGACGCGTTGGATGGCAGCGGCAATGTCGTGTGTTCATCGCTGGGAGGCACGGCAGCAACTTAAGGGTAGGTGGATATGGAGCGAAAAGCAGGTGGCTGTACGGGCGCAGAGGCGGTCAAAGATGTAAGTTCCTCCCTGATGATATCACGCAAGGGCACTCCCGAAGACTGTGTAGGACGCGGTGTAGGAGGTGTGAAGCATATAGACCGCAATTCTACGCGTATAATGTCCCGGAAGAGCTCACACAGATGGCCATGAGGCGTGGAGTGGTGGTCGCCAATGTCTGGTTGGAGACGAACGAAGTACAGCGCATCAAGGAGCTGGCATGTGGTCACATCAGCGATGGTAGTTGGGTTTTGCACAGCGAGGGAATTAAAAGAACGGCCCAATGCCTTTCAATATATAACGCACTTAGTCCAATTCCGGCATGGATTGATCGACACGTCAGCACAGTGCGAGGACATCCTCGATGTATGGTCACAGGAGCGAAAATTCCCCTCCACCACGTATGAAGTCTTGGTAGTCTTGGTTGCGTCAGCGTTTATTTGAGGAAAGACCTCGCAAAACGAATGGGCAGAGCCAGTACATAGACGATGGCGATGATGGTGACACAGAGTGGCCATGAGGACAAAGAGACAAGCGCAAGATGGTAATTGTGATCATTCAGGGATCAGAACGATGTAACAAACTCCCACAATACTAATATTCAGTAATTTAATTTGTTGTATTGCCTGTCCCTAGCTTATACGAGAAGTGTAGCGAGGAAACACTTTAAAAAATTCACTAACACTCGTCTAATCCCTTGCATTGAGTAAGAGCCATGAGAAGAGGGGGAGAAGAAGAACGAAAAGGCTCTCAGACTCGTTTGATGCTACTGCTAACAATCGTAGACAAGCAGTACGCTTCACTGCGCCATCGCAAGAACGAGAAGTACGAGGAAATCGCCAACCGATCCATGTCCATGCAACGGCAACATGGACTGTGATCCCAGTTCAGTGGACTCTACCAGCAGTGGCGTTGCGTGTTCTCCGGAACTGCTGGCTCACACTGCTAGGGCGCATGTGACTCCTGGTTTTGCCGTAACCTCAGGCCATGCACCACCAACTGCACGGGACTAGGGCCGCGGCCACCAGCCACTGCTGACGATGGAAGTCTAAGCCACCCTGGCGCAGGAAGCAGAAGGCAGCAAGACAAGTATGCTGCAATACTTCCTCATCGGCATCCTGTTTGCCGCTGTTGTAACCGCGGCTGTTGTGGCCATGGCAAACTCACCTGGGGGCCCCCGGGTTTTCCACGAGCTGCTCCCTGAAGAAGAGCGGCGTGCTGAACTCCACTGGCCACGCTCCCTGCATGATGTACCCAGGGATGTACAGGACCAGGAGCCGATGGTTGTGGTCCCCAGCGTCTTACAGCACCTAGAACCTGTCCACCCGGAGTCAACTAGAAGGAACAAGACTCACCGTGGGCTCTTAAACACCGCCCGGGTGACTTTCGTAGCACTCGAGTCAACAAGAGTCGGCAGCTGTAGAGAAGTTGCCATATCGCCCTAGTTCACGTGTAATCAATAACATGTCCCGTGGAAAAGCGGTGCTTGCCTCCCAACATTTTTCAGAAATAGAATTAGTGTCTGCTGCCCTCATTTTCATGGCGCATTCAAAATTTGCACTACTATAGTGACGGGGCCCGTCAGCTCATTACTATCATTAGAATGAGAGGGCCTGTCAGCGTAGTGTACTCGTGTATGCGGTGAAGGGGTGCGTCAGCACAATACTATCCGTAAACTGAGGGCGCATGTCAGCGTAGTGAAATTAAGACTACGGTGACGAAGCCCTTCAGCGAAGTGCTATTGTTAGAAATAATGGGCAGGCCAGCGTAGTTAAACCATGACTGCGGTGAGAGGGCGTGTCAGCAAAGGGCAATCGACGGAATGACGGGGCCCGTCAGCGAAATGCTATCGTTAGAATAACGAGCCGGCTAGCGTACTGTAAACGTGACTACGGTGACGGGGCGTGTCACCAAAGTGCAATCGACACGGGGCCCATCATGAATTGCTATTGTTGGAGTGAGGGGATCTGTCAGAGTAGTGTGGTTGTAACAGTGAGGGGGGGGGGGAGACGTCATATCAGCGATGTAGCTATAGTCACGGAGCCCGTCACTATTAAACCACAACAGTGTTGGGGCCCATCAAGATATAGTAATATAGAAATTGAGGGGGCCCAATGTCGTAATTTTGTACTCGTTTTCAACGCCACTGCCACGCTGTTGTGGTGGTGTAGTGAGTTGACGCGCAGTTGGAGAAGCGGTAGTGCTGCAAGGTCAAGAGTTTGAAGTCCTGTCTTTTGTGCTTTTCTCTGCGTGTGTTTTTGGCGTTAAAGCGTGACAATGGACATCACTGTTCTCAAGGAGCTGTAAAATCGCCAGGCCTGCGCGGGAAGCACGGCACTCTCACAGCGAAAGGTCGAGGAGCGGCCTTTCAGAGCCTGTAAAGGCCAACGCTGGTGATTTTTTTACCATGTCAAGATAATGATGCTTTTGTGTTCCTGAGAGCCCCGCCGCGGTGGTCTAGTGGCTAAGGTACTCGGCTGCTGACCCGCAGGTCGCGGGTTCAAATCCCGGCTGCGGCGGCTGCATTTCCGATGGAGGCGGAAATGTTGTAGGCCCATGTGCTCAGATTTGGGCGCACGTTAAAGAACCCCAGGTGGTCGAAATTTCCGGAGTCCTCCACTACGGCGTCTCTCATAATCGTATGGTGGTTTTGGGACGTTAAACCCCACAAATCAATCAATCAATTTGTGTTCCTGAGACACTCTTGTCATGCGCCTGATAGCTGAAATGCTCAATGAACTCGAAAATAATTTTGAATTACCTAGAAACTGCAATACCAAAACTGAAACACAACCGAGGTCTCTTCTACGTGTGAAGTAGGCATTTGCCCGACGCTGCCCGTAACCTGCCTCACTGCACATAATATCTCCGAGATGGCATTACCTGTCCATGCCGCCTGCAGCGATCGGCTAATACGCTTACGCTGTTATGGTGAATATATGGCGAATCGTGTGTGGCTCTCAACGCAACACCACTTGCCACTTATTGCAAGCCCAGCAACATGGAAAAAAATTCGCATGCTCAACCAAGTAAACGCCGGCCAAAGCCGCACAATCGATAGCAGACAAGCAGACGCTGAAGTGGCACATCAGTTCCGTCGCTTCCGCCAGGCAAAACTCGATGTCATATACACAATGTTGTCAATAATTCTGGCAAGCGAAAGTGACGTTTCGAGGCAAGCTATAAAGTCATTCGAAAAAAATCTGTGAAACTCTCCAGCCTGCAACGTTACGTAAAACGGGTGCACTTTTAGCGTATCGCCAGTGACGGCTGCTCGTGCCGACGTGAAGTTACGTCTTGCTGTGCTTTCATGTGTGCAAGGTGTAGTTTCATTTTCTCGTTGTGGTGCTTCTATGCGGATAATCGAGCTCATTCGTCGTACATCCGTTCGTCATCCTGTGCAACAATCATACCCAGGCTTTTGTCTGCTAAAACGACTCGAATGAACGTGTGCATTTATCGATCCATAAACACTGTATCACTACGTCCTGAGCTGAACCAGGTGACGTCCTAGCGATTGCGCAGTAATGTTAAACACGAAGACTCACGGCAAAGAAACGCGAGAGTCATTTTAAAGTGCAGCTGTACAGTGGCGTACGTACTAGCTCGTCTTCATTTACGTTTCACTTGTAAGTTTCAGGGTTAATTATCAGAAAACTCATTATTAGTGCAGAATACCAAAACTCTACTAAGCCAGCAAAAACAAAATGTACCAACCAATTACCCAACTAGACGTGCTGCTTAAGGAATGCTTTGAGATTTTTCCCGCCTTCTCTCTATTGTTGTCATCACTACGGGAATGTCTCGTGTGTCGCCAGACCCCGGATACTTCGACTAACTTTGGTATTCGAAATAAAGTGTCGCTCATTGCTGTGGTACGATGAAATTTCAGGAACATTTGCATGTGCGAAATTTCTTTTAAAACCCTAAGAACGGATGAAGGAAAATATGCATCAATGAGTAAAAAGAAAATGTTCCCTTGTTATTTTTTTTAACACTCTATATCTTGATCTAGGCGTTGTATTCGTTGTCGCGACGGATGGCGCTTTTGCTCTCATCTCTTTGACTGTCTTGCAGTTCGTCGGCTCCTGCCGTTCGTTTTCACTGTGCACTTCTGAAAATTTTTCGAATGCTTTGATGGTAAAAAATTTCGCGTTTGTGAGTTCGAACGCGTTCAGCATATTGACTAACCTAGGAAAAGGACACAAGCCATGATATGCTGCTTCGCGGAGCCACTATTCTGGAAGAAACAGCTCAGGGAAATTTTCGCGCTTCACAGTGGAAGAAAGATAGGCACACGTTTTGTTCGGTACGAAAAAGCAAATGCTATTCTTATCAAATCAGCTACACTGTAAACCAAATTACACCCTTAAATGTGTATTATAGTGTCTATAACTTGCACCCTTACACTGCAAATGCTAACCCGCAGGGCGCGGGTTCGAATCCCGGCTGCGGCGGCTGCATTTCCGATAGAGGCGGAAATGTTGTAGGCCCGTGTGCTCAGATTTGGGTGCACGTTAAAGAACCCCAGGTGGTCTAAATTTTCGGAGCCCTCCACTACGGCGTCTCTCATAATCATATAGTGGTTTTGGGACGTTCAACCCCACATATCAATCAATCAACCCTACACTGCAAATCATTTCACACCCTTAAGGGTGGACTTTTCAATAAATCATCAATCTTACACCTATTATTTCTTCCAAACTTATTCGCACAGGTGTAGTTTCTGCAATTCCACCTTTTGCACACCCGTTTCTCATTTTTAGGTGTACTATATGTGTATGTTCGCAAATTACACCCAAGGGTGTTTCCTTGAATGTTACACCTATCATATATGCATATAGTTTAGAGCATCAATACATATCACATCTCAACGGATGCAATCAAACCGCATGCCAAAGTTCTGGTGAAAATATCGATGTTTCGGCCTTTCTTTTCATTTCCCGTATCATTCACCAAAATATATCGTGCTATGTATGTATTATATTGTTACAATATTAATTATACCACCCCCTCTTTACACTATTCGGAAGATTTCTCATATGTTCAACGACTTGATTCATGGGTTACGTTTTTGGGATTCTTACTAAAAATATTTTGCTGCTGCTCAAGTCCATTCTTTCCTAATTATCACAGAGACATCGGTAAAAGAGATTATGTTGCGCTTATACGTAAGATGAAGCGATTACACGCGGTTTTCAACAGGCTATCGTGCGCGCTTTCTTATTTGAAATCACACTAAATTTTTCGTACCAGAGATCCTTGTTTATTAAAGACGATAGCCTTTCTTGTAGACCTTCGGCGCGAAAATTTTTGTCTGTATGTCTGTCTGTCCACGTGCAAATTTGACTGTTTGTCTACTCTATACGGCATCTGATACTTGAAACGGCCGACCCCATCCGCCGCGCCCACCAATGTTGCTCAAGATTGAGCGTTCATGCTTGCGCAATCGTCAATTAAAAAGCAATTATTGCGCATGTCTGCGGCACCATAACAGCACGTATATAATATGCATGTTTTTATTTCCCTAGAAAAAGCATACATAAGTAATTTTAAGGACCGTAGCGCTTATCGTGCTGCGCTGACCATGCAATGATTGCACGGAACGGGGAGATTTTCCAATGGTTTACTAAGACGAAACGGTGGTGGCACCTACCGTCGCCTTGCGTTCTACAACTTATTACCTCTGAGATGGTCGTGCACACCCGTCTCAGAGCCACGCGCTATGTTGTTTTTTCAGAAAACTGCCAGATGACGCTCAGGTCTCATGTGTGACGTAACTTGATGCGCTCGTTCGCCTCCGCTGCACGCTCGAGGCACTCAAACGCAGTGCCTCCAGAATACCAATCACCAGTTTTCTTGCCCAGAACACCAAATAAATGTCCTGTTCACTCTCTCCACACGCAAGACTATTCATCTTTCGACGACATTTGCAGAAACATGCACATACGGGGCCAATGTTTTCCAATAGGGGTCCGCATATTTCCTCACACCGAAGTATTTCGCATCATTACAAAAGTCCCTGTTTTATTCAGTGAGTTATATTTAGATCTATGAACATGGATGAGTTAAAATTGAATGTTTGCAGCATTCGCATTGCCGTGGAACTAGGCATGTTTACAAATAACAGGCTAAGCTTACTCTAATGCAGCTGCTGTGCACGCATACCGCGCAGCAGGACAAGCTTAGCGCACATCCGCTAAGCACGGGTGAACTCATCCAATGGGATGCACCACTCTGTGGGCACCTACTTTTATGATATATTTCCTTGATATGAACGCTTGCGCGTCGTATAATATACACGTGAACAATCGTAGACAACACTAGCGCAATATACCAGTGCCAAAAGAATGGAGAATTGTTGACTAGTTGCAGTATTGTAATTGATAGTTGTTACTGTGGCGTTGCAATGCACTGGTAATAGCACATTGTTATGCTCACACAAAATTTAAGACTTGAATTGAAAGCAAGCGTCATTCATACTTTGTCGGTAAAAAAAAGCAGTCTTCAGGTTCTTGCTGAATGGCTGAGCGTTATTTAAAAGAAGCTAATAGCACAGTGGGAGTGCTGCTAGGATTTATTCATGCAGGGGGATAGAAAGAGAAAAAAAAGGGGGCCTGACCCATTTGTATGAACATTTTTGCCTGTGGTTGCATACTTGAGAAACTGAATCGGGAGCTTTCTTTTTTTGTGCGAAATGGGCCAAATCCTGACCCGAAAGTAGCTCCAATGACACTCAATTGGCTCATACATACGTTCACCTTTCCTCTTAAACAGTAATATTAAAACATTATTTATACCTATCACTGTTCTAGAAAAACGTTGATAGCATGTATATGCCAAGGCAGCGTTAGTTGAACTTTTTCCGGTTCTAGATTTGCCCCATTTTGAGTATAAAAAAGCTCCTCAAACGAACATAAAAAAGGGGTGGAGATGTGTCAAATATAAAACAACATCCCCGCCACCCTTCCATAACTTTTATTTATATCTATGTTGCACAAGTAACAAATATTGTCTCCAAAATGTTGAAACAGCGCCGCAATCACGCCTCACTCGGGAAAAGAAAAATGTGCATTACGAAGGCTACGCATTTGCCGCCTGCACACATCAGTAAAAAAAAACGACTTGGAAGCTCTGCTAGCAAATATATATGTTGTGAAGCATAAAATATTACACTATTCTTGGAGGCTACACTTAGCTTGGAAATTATATCGTAAAACGGTACTGCTATCACTTTCGGTTTCGATTTCGAGGTCTTGGGGCAACTGCGCATTGCCATCGTCAACAGGCAGACTTTGATTTGGGCGGTAACATGAGAGAGAGAGAGAAATAAAGATGCAAGGAAAGGCAGGGAGGTTAACCAGACGCACAACCGATTTGCTACCCTGCACTGGGAAAGGGATAAAGGGGAGAAAAGAGGTTGTAAAGAGATGAGAAGGTACACACAATCACGAGCACACTCGGGGAGCACACACAGTCTACAGGCGGTCGCTCAGGTTTGTTGACTTTAGGTAAATTAGCAATGCTTTAGTTGCTTTCTGCGCAACTGAGGCAGATGCCCAAGGTCCTAGTATCTTCTGCACACAAAGTGGTCCGGGGTCAAGTTGATTCAAAACCATCCGGAGCTGGCATCGCTGTGTGTCGTAGCAAGTGCAGCTGCACAGGACGTGTTCGATGGTCTCTTCAGCTCCGCAGTAGTCGCATGTAGGAGTATCTGCCATACCAATGCGAAAGGAGTACACGTTTGTAACTGCAACACCCAACCAAAGGCGGCATAACAGTGTCGCATCGGAGCGCGAAAGTTGTGATGGTAGCTTTAGCTTGAGCGAAGGATCCAGTTCATAAAATTGACACCTTTGGAAGCTAGTAGACGATCAGAACGTGCGTGTGAGATCTCGAGCCAGCAGATAAAGTTGTCTTGCTGCATCATTCCTTGATAGAGGAATCGGACTACACGGGTTCCTTCATGGGCTGAGCGGGCTGCATCATCGGCTAATTGATTTCCGGTAATACCGATGTGTCCAGGCAGCCATTGATATATAATATCATGCCCTCGAGCTAGAGCTTCATGATGCCAATGTATTATTTCTTGTACCAATTGGTCATGACTCCTCCTACGCATGGCAGACTGCAAACTCTGAAGCACTGCCTTCGAGTCACAGAATATGACCCATTTTTCCGGACGTTCTTGAACGAGATATTGTAAAGCAGCCCTTATAGCAGCAAGCTCTGATGCCGTAGATGTAGTCATATGCGACAATTTAAACTTGGCGTGTGCGTGTTTGCTGTAGGCTGACGGTGGTTCATTATTTTACTATTCACTTGCTTTGTCCAGGATGTGTACTTATACGGCTTGCGCGGTTCAACTCACGCTTACAGTAGATGCAGTTCGAGTCACTCCAATCTGTGGCGCGTCGGCAAGTACAAAACAACTTCGGTGCGGCGGAGTGTGTGTCCTCTGTCAACGGCTTTCGTTGAAGCTTGTGCAGCCGCAAGCAGAGTGCTTCCGATCAAGCAATCAACGGAGTGTACGCTGGGAGCTACATGGAGAACGCTTTTGGATTTCGTGCTATTGCTGAAAAGGTAAGCTTTCGTGCATGTGAACAACGAAGTGCAGAAGTGCGTGCCTGCCTTCCAACTCCCGATTTGCCCGCGATTTTCGTAATTGCAGGAAGCGACCGTCTCTTGGTGCCGGTAGCTTCGTGACCTTCGCTCGCTGTGTGCTTATTAGCTGCGATGTCTCAACAGTGGCAGTGTTCGTGAACCTCGGTTTGGCGCATGGTTAAAGAAAATGGGGGATGTGCCGCGCGCAGATAGACCTTACGGCATGCGGCAGCGGGTGAGAGAAAAAAGGGGAGGGAGGGGGGAGCGAGCCGAGGTGGGCAAAAAATGGCATAATAATAATAAAAAAAACGAAGCAGATCAACGGTAAAGGAGGCGCCAGTTGTCAGCGGGACTGCAGTGGACAAATGGGGCACGTTTATTACGCGTGAGAAAAAAAAGTTTGGTCAGCAATTGGCGCTTTCTATGCCTTGTTAGGTTTGTTTGTATTTATACTACTATATTGTTGATAATCAGGATATAGAAATTTGGATCTGCTCTAATAAGGGATTGAACAGCCGCACTCAATTGCACACATCTTTTTGCGTTTTTGCACCGTGCCGCGCGGCACATAGAATATTGTAGAATAGAATATTTCTGTATATTTTGGTGTAGCGTGTTGGCACTGTGGTTACATATGAAAGCTTAGCCAAAGTGTACCGACACCCACACAAAACTTTCAGTTAGACTGATACAGCCCAGATGATAATGGTGTAGGCATAGTTAGCCACTAAAGAACACGCTCGCTAAAAACGAAATGAGGATGGTGACACAGGTGGCTGTGAATGAAAGCAGGCAGACGTAACCGCTCTTGTATGTATCATGCACTTTTTCTGTGCAGGTTTCAACCTTACGAATGTAAACACACTGATCCAACTAATAAGCCCTCCATGCATATATTCCTGTTAGCTACTTCTCCAATAAGTTGTGCATTTTTTTAATTATACATATTTATAGTTCAGCAGTTCAGAGCCTAATAAGCATATATATAACTAACTTGTGATACATTATCTGTAGCATGGCTGTTTTTATGAATTAAAAAAAATTCAACTGCAAATGAGCTGCTTATGCATGCACTCGAAGAATATGGTTAGCACGTCTTATTTATTCTTGAGAGTAGTCAGTTTTACTCGTGGCCTAAAGTAATCATTTTGTTGACCAATAAGCAACCTGTGAAAGTCATAAATTTATCGAGTACACCAAATTTATGTAACTGGAGAAGAAATTTAGAGGTGAGCTTCCACAAATACACAGTGCTGTTTTTCCAGCAGCAGTTGTCATATTGTAAGTGCTGTTGATCCTTCCATATTGGGGCTTGCTCGATGTTTCACACTATTTTCACACAGCAGATTGTACATCTGTGATGTGTACATGTCTACACAACGATCCTTCAAAGTAAATGATAAATATTGCTACTTTTCTATCTGAATGGGTTTATATAATTTTTTGTATCAACCATTCCCAGGCAGCACAGAAGGTTGGCCCAATATTGGGGATAGATCGGCATTGCCTGGCCCATGAACGGCCCAGTTTTCACAACGTACCGCCAAGATTGGCTATGCCAGCCAAATAGAACGGCGACGTTGGACCAGCGTTGACAACGTACCCCCAATATTGGTTCTGCCAGCCGAATAGAACGGCTATGTTGGACCAGCATTAACAACATTCCGCCAATGATGGCTGTGCCAGTCTATTAGATTGGTTATATTGGGCCAGCTTTCAGAACTTGCCGCCCATATAGGCTGTGCCGGCCTATTAGAACGTACACATCGGGCCAGGTTGTACAAGTAGCAGCCAATATGGGCGGAGCCATCCAATAAGACCGGCATTATTGGCCCGCCGTTTGAACGTTATTGCCGGCGTCAGCTGAAAAGTCAACATCACGATGTCATAATATTAGAATATGAGCCAATTTCTGCGTGTGCTGCTTTTTGGCGCTGTTCTGGCCCCAATTCACGCGCCGATTTTTCAAGTTAGAGAGAGAGTAATATATGTGCCGGGCACAATATTAGAACTATCTTTTCGTCATTAAACCATGCCCCGCCGCGGCGGTCTAGTGGCTAAGGTACTCGGCTGCTGACCCGCAGGTTGCGGGTTAGAATCCCGGCTGCGGCGGCTGCATTTCCGATGGAGGCGGAAATGTTGTAGGCCCGTGTGCTCAGATTTGGGTGCACGTTAAAGAACCCCAGGTGGTCGAAATTTCCGGAGCCCTCCACTACGGCGTCTCTCATAATCATATGGTGGTTTTGGGACGTTAAACCCCACATATCAATCAATAAATCATTAAACCATGCACAGCTCGTTGAAATGCATAATCGTTGGTTGAAGTTGTGCAAGGTAGACTTTTTAAGTGAGAAAAAATTACCGATCAAGTTTCTCTGTCAGACGTGACGTCCGATGCGGTGCTATCCGTACGTATGACGAAGCTGCTGCGGATACCGCTGTCTTACGCGTGCATGTAGACATCGAACATTTGACGCAAATCTTATCGTATCATGTGTCGGGCTAGCTATCTACGCGACCTATTCTAATCTGTTTTGCGTTCACAGCACAGTACGGTTAACGGCACTTGCTGCTGCTTGACGTGTGGGAAGCGCGGGGGTCGTCAGTTGCGTTATGGTGACTGAATCATACAACATATGCAGTTACCGTGATCCAACACACAGACGCGCGTGCGCGCGCACGCACGCGCTATATTCATGCAACGACCACACGAATTCCCAACAACATCGCAGCGAACGGTTGGTAAGGTGTTGCGGAGAGTGTGGGCGTCGTATAGGGCACCCTGTCGGTGCCCAGCTCGTTGCGAACGCGAATTTCGGCGTGGAACGCATCTTTTTTATGTACTTTTTTGACGTGTGCCCAAAACGGTAGGCTGCGCGATACGAGAAGTACGACACACAAAAAAGAAGAAACGTGAATGCATAGGGCAAATCGTTAATAACAAAAAAAACCACGCACGCTCACGCCACTGCAGTGGCGTGAGCGTGCGTGTTTTTTTCTTATTAACGAAGCACATGTGCTTCCATAAAACATGACAGCCAAGAATGATGAAGTATTCATTTACATACTAATTACTATGAGTTGCTGAAACTCACGCAAAAGAACATAATTTTCTTCCTTGGATATTGATCGAGTGCCTTGGAATTATGCTATGTGAATTTGACACATCAACAGTGCATTATGATTCCCACCATAGGGGGCCACAATCTTGGCAAGTAATAGAAGTGCTCTTCCCACCTGATGTGCACCTAACGTAAAGAGGCCTTGTTTCTCAAGTTAGCAATATCTATTATATATATATGTATATATAACCACTGGAAAAATATACCAGGTGTAACCAGAGAAAGGTGCACCTGCAGTTTTAAAGTTTAAAAGAAGCAATGACATGCCAACCATCCAAAATAGAACGCCTGAAAAAGGAGCATCAATCAGTATTACAGCAGCTAAAAGCCTGCTAACAGCTGAAGGTAGTCATGCTGCTCTTCCATTCAAGTATAGTGCACACTGAGAAAAGATACTGAAGATACACCATCAGCAAATGACAAAAGCAATACAGACCGAGCTTTCTCTTATAATACAAAAAGTCTTTAGCTGAGGAGGCAAATAAGTCATTGGCACACAATAAGTGCACAAAAAAAAAGCTGTCGCACGAGACTGTCGGCGCTTAGACAACACAGGCAAAAATACAGTAGACTGAAGAAGGGAAAACCCATAGCAAAAGTTACCATACTCCTGAGTTCTTGCTTTGCGTGCAAATGAAGCTAGCATGAAGTTGAACACTAGATTAAAGCACCACAATCAAAATCTGGAAGTCAATGCTTTATGAATAATACAAAGTACTGAAGAAGCATGCAAGGAGCATTCCTGTGAAGGAAAATATAAAAAAAGACTGAAAGCTCTGTGGCCCTGAACAAGACAACACCACAATCAATCGAAGAGCCGTTCGGACACACCAGCAGTTCTGGCCAACACTAAAAAGTCACAAAAACATACCTTTAATGCCTTTTTTACAAGATAACTTCAAAAGAAATGTGCATACACCAATGCCAGAAGTATCGATGGAAGCTATTACTCATATTCAGCTCTTCATTGAAACACTGACAGAAGATACTTGTACCTGGATGCTTAATTACTTTGGTACAACTCAAGAGCGTCGACGCAAAGTGGCAAAAAAGTTATGATGGAAGACTACAATGTGATCAAATGCACACGTCAACCACCAACCAAGGTCCTATGCTAGAGTGAATATCGCAAAAAGTCTTGAACGCCTAATGTCACTGGCTCATACTCAGCGTTCTCAATCAAAATCTTGACCTCCCACACAGCATATTATTTCAACAACCTGCCACCTCTCACCATGTCATGAAACAAGCTCGAGTATACACAAACCCTCCTCACCGTTAGGTAGTTAGATAGCTCCACTAGGGCTTCACTCTCGGAACACATAGACCAGGGCCGTAACTAGACGAGTAGTGAGGAGGTTCTGAGCCGCTCAAGTATTTTCATGCTCTGACTTTTCGTCAACAATAGCTTAATCTGGGCAAGTTGGTTCATCGTGGTTGTGTTCTAGTAACAGTGAGAAAAGTTGAGGAAGAGACAAAAAGGACAGGAAAGAGCGCTGACTGCCAACTAAATTTTATTGAAGGTACTACGCCCACTTTTTTACAGAGTACAAGAACAGTGCTCATGCACAACGACACATGTGAGACCATGATAATATAATCTTAACTGAGAAAAGAATACTCTCTCTACGAATGGATGAGTAAAGGTATACTGATGCACTGATCCATGGCCATCCTGACGAGAAAATGCTTTCACAGTCTCTCTTTCATTTCTTGTTCTTGCTTTTTTCAAAAACAGTGTTTTATGAAACATAGAACTGCACTTACATTCTTTACAGTGTATGGCCATGCGACTACCATAGCCATTCTTAACATTTTAAGCATGCTGTCTTGCTCAAACATTGGGGGCATTGCCCAGTTTGTCTTATGTTTACGTTTCCACATGTCAATAGTATCTCATACACAACATTATATTGGCATTCAGTATACCTATTCTCGTGACGAATGGCTATTCCTGTTGCTTTTTAGTACACACACTTTTGAAAACTTGCAAGGGATGGCAAATAACAAGATAAAATCATATCGGCTCGCTATTTTCTTTATATTGTGAAACACCTTATGTACGTACGGTATAGCATGCAAAGATCTTTGGTCATTCTGTTTTTATTTTGGTCCTGTTTTGTTTAACTTGACTTTCTGCAGGAGGGTTTAGCACACGGGTGTGATGGTGCTGTTGGGATATCCAGCATCCTTTAGTCTTTTTTTCTGGTTTTTAAGGCTTACCTCATCCTTGTGCTCACATGACTTCTGAAGGGTGGCCTCAATGCACGTGGTGGCAATTCCTCTGTGTAAATTGTGTAAATGTGTAATTATGTCTTATGATGTACTAAAAAAGATGTCCCAAGAATCAGAATAAGTGACAGTAGTCAAAGTTTTTGTCACTGCCTTTATACAAATACCAGTTTATTTGTTGCCTCCTGCAGTATTTTAGTGCCTCTTATATAGATAGGATGTTTTCTCACTTTTATTACATTTTTGTATTGATGATGCCATATGCTTAGGAGGTAGAATGTCGTTATGTTCTTTTTGATAACTTCTAGCTTCTGAGCAAAGATAATGTTTCAGCAAAATGAAAAAAGGCTAGCATAATATTAAGACATGGGAAGAAAGCAGAGTTTATCAAAAATGAATGCATTAGTTGGGAATGAGAAAAAAAGATGGATGACAGGTCAGTAATGTCAATTAATTTATATTAGGACACATGAAATGTAGCAGAGGGTGGCAGGTGATTAGTTTCAATGAGATCGAGAAATTATCAGCCATAATATGAAATTGGCTCATACAGGACAGGGAACATTGATTGGGCTTCCACCCTGCAGTGGACATAATATAGGCTTAACGCTAACAATGAGCAAAGCCTGTGAAATTAATGCTCCATGAAATGAGCAGTACTGCACAGATTGCTGTGCTAGACTTCCCATTTTGCATGTTTTTACCAGCTTATCCTGCTCGCTGTTCAGACACAAAGCTTCACCAGAAAAACAATGTTAAACTTGGTGAGGATAATGCCAGTGAATCCAGTGTTTTATCTACACCTTTCCTTGCTTAAGTCCTCCTCCAAACTATACCATTTTTCTTGGAAATGTTCTGCTTACAGTTGTTTCACTTGATCGGTTGGTACCCCACCGATCAAGTGAAACAACTTTATTGGGGTCCTGCAGGACGCGCCCTAGTATGCAATCACCATTTCACTTCACGTTACAACATACTGGTGGTAAAAATATTCTCTGGCAGGGTACAGAAGGGCATGCACTGAGCTAGCTTGTGCAGCGCGGTCTATTCCAGAAAGCTGAACCTATGTTTGGTACAGAATTTTGTAACCACACGATGCTTGCACAGATTAAATGTGGCCACACATCGCAACTTCTTAGCTTTTTTATGAAATGATCTCGCAGTATCTGAAAACATTTGTTTTTTTGTTTACTTCATAGTTCCCAGTGAAATATTTCTCTTGTTCCTCTCATTGAATAATGGCATTTGGTGTGACTAATGTGTTCCTAATGCCTCACTATGAGATCAGAAAAACGATTCTCCTTGAAATTGCTTCACAAGCATTTCCTAAGATATTGAATGACACTGCTTGCACATGTACAAACATTTGCTAGTTTTATTGAGAATTGATGATAAAGGGAATCAGTTGGTGCATCCAAGCCGGACAGAGATTGACTGGCCCTGAAAAGGGCCGTTTAGTTATATATCTTGCAGCTTGTTCCAGGTAGACAGGGCTTCATTCTGTAGAAATGGTAACTCATCACACTGGTTCCCCAGCATGAAGAACATAACTTGATGCTAACACTGACTCAGATGTTCTGAAATGTCATAGAGGGTACACGAAGGCTAGGTACATGAAGGTTGCAGTTATACTAACTGTACAGTCAGCATGCTTGTGTGATATGTGCATAGCTGCATCAAAGCCACGTGTGAGAATTGCGTGAACAGCTGAAAATCTCAATGGCAGCATGGCTTAAGAAGTCTGTCATCCCTTTTTTGCCAGTTTCCAATATCATCCTTCCCTTTTCATGCATCTTCTTTCAATATATCTGGGGTTTTAATTCCCAAAACCACGATATATTAATGAGAAGCAAATTTTGACCATCTGGTGTTCTTTAACATCTTCACTTGTTTGCAGCGCAACACCAGAAACACAGGACAGGGAAGGAGCAAAAGAGAAAGAAAAGACGGCGCCGACTCTGAAAAAGACGGTACTGACATCATGACACGCACATGTCGCGATGTAAGCTGCCCAAAGAGTGGCCTCCCGTGAGAATAGTGAAGAATTGGGAATAGGATCTACCAGTAAGGGCTTTGTGTGCAATTCACAAACAGTGAAAAAGATCCACCAGGCGTGAACCACAGGTACATGGTGCACTCTGGTTGAGAGAGAGCAGAGTAAAACAGATGTGCCAGACAGGAGATTATGAATGGTTTTGTCTGGAGCTGGTGCCAGACCGAGCTCTGATTAAGCGTAAGGGAGTATAGAGCGCCAGGCCAATCTGATCCCATTCCTGTGATGGGGTGCAATGTGATGACAGGTGCGAATACCATTTTCTTTTTTTTCCATGGGTATAGGGAAATAATTTTTCAGGGATCAGATGAAAATACCTCCGACATACATAATAACATGCTTATTCTTGGGCGTAGTCATGCCTAGCCACCAGATTGGGAGAAAAAGGAATGTTTCCTGAAATGTGCGATAAAGTGTTTGGTGCTACGCCTTGACGGAAGTATTGATAGGTGCTTTGGAAATCGATACGCCATTTCTGTAATCGTTAAATATGCAACTGCATGTGCCACTGCTAGGGATAGCGTGACACTCCCAGCCATTTCGGGGTAAGCCGTTTTAATCTACATGAAGATGTTAATGAGCCCGTTCTTCATCACAGCAGTAGCTGTGGCCATTCCTTCAACTAGGCCTACTGCAGCGCCAACTAAACGTCTGCATGAATTTAGCGCTAGTACCGTACATAATAATCAGCACGTGCCTTGCGTTCACTTCGACGGTGTTGTGAATTCATCTTGCGTGACAATGGTTTAAGTTGCATGCGTGCCTTAATCATTATTGCAATAGGAGACCATGATTTATCGTCACGCATGGTGTTGCTTAGCTCGGTCCTCAGTGTTCGAAGCAGGTTCCGCCTTGTGAGTGCATGAGAGAGGCACAAGAGTTGATTTCTGCTCTGTGTTTCTATAATTCCCTAGCCTGTATTATACAGGAAGCGGATAGTGCTGGTGTGCGTCAGCTGCCTCGGTGCGCTCTCAACCGCCTGCCTGGTAAGACTGATAGCTCATTCTATCAGCGCCTTGTCGTACTCCCTCCTCACACTGCGACATGTCCTCCACTTGGAGGACATGATGACGGAACAAGATGATACGAAGCCCAAAACCGCAATGTTTGCAAGCCACAACCCGAGCAAACAATTCAACGGTGAGGCCAGAAAATCTACCTGACTAGGCCTGGAGCAACAAGCCAGAGAGCATATTCTTGGCTGGATAGATGGATGGATGTGGCCGTACCCTTTAGATCGGGCGGCGGCTAACGTCACCTAGCCGTAATGCTTAGTGAACTAACCACTAGATTTTTTTCCCCTTTAAATAGTAAAGTTGGACGGGTACATTGAAGTGAAGGGTTTAATTTTCAATCGTGCCTTGACATTAGCCACCAATCAGATAACCTCCTTCTAGTTAAGTCTACCCGCTTAAAGACTATTTTGCCCTCCCTGTCCCTAAACACCAGTGCTTTGAAAAACTCTGCGCCATCATCTTGAACTATAAGGTGAAGCCCTTTACAGAGCATTGTCAAGTGTTCGGCAGTTTTTTTTTCTCTTCGCACGCACTGCATATTGTGTCTACCTCTTCATATTTGGCCCGATATGTCTTGGTTCGCAATACTCCCGTCCTGGCCTCAAACAGTAGAGAACTACCCTTAGTATTATCATAGATTCTTTCTTTGGCTATTTCTTGCTTAAAAGTTCGATAGATCTCTAGTGCGGACTTCTTAATCATGCCAATTCTCCACATGTCAGTCTCCGTTTCCTGCAGTTCCTTTTTAACCGATAGTTCTTTCTGGTTTGGCCACCTGCTGTTTTCTAAGTATTTACCAGTCAATTTCCTGGTTCGCTTCCTCCATTGTGTATTGACATTCTTCATGTACAAGTAGCTGAAAACCTTCATAGCCCAACGCTCCTCCCCCATTTCTCTCAATCGCTTCTCAAATTTTATCTTGCTGCTAGCTTCCCTGCCATCAAATGATGTCCATCTCATATCACCTTGTACTCCCTAATTTGGTGTATTCCCGTGAGCTCCTAAAGCTAGCCTACATATTTCACGTTGCCTAATTTCTAATCTTGCTTGAACTTCTGACCTCGTGCACAAGACCGCGTTGCCGAACGTCAGCCCAGGAACCATGACCCCTTTCTATATTCCTCTCACAACATTATACCTATTGTAATTCCACAGTGCCCTATTTTTCATCACTGCTGCATTCCTGTTATCTTTAGTCGTCATGCATATTTCGTGTTCCCTCAGATACTCGGTCCCATTGCTTATCCATACGCCCAGTTATTTGTATTTATCTGTTATCTCTAGCGTGACTTCCTGTATTCTACGCTCACTACCTTTGTTATCATTAAAAATCATGACTACTGATTTTTCCTAACTGAATCTAAAATCTAACCTATCTCCCTCATTACCGCAGATGTCCATCAACCTCTGCAAATCTTCCTTGTTGTCGGCCATTAGCACTATATCATCTGCGTAGATTAATGCTGGTAGTGCCTGATCAATGAGTTTTCCTTGTTTGACTAAGAGAGGTTGAAGCCAAGTCCCCTTGCCTCTAATTTGGCCTCTAATCCTTGTAGGTACATCATGAATAAGAAGGGTGACAGTGGGCACGCCTGCCTAAGTCCACGTTTCACCACTGTGGGCTTGGATACCTGTTTTTCCCACTTTTTATCTACCTTGTTAGTTTTATAGATTTCCTTTAAACGATTAGTGACTCCATCTTTTACACCCAGTGTGTCTAGTATTCCCCACAAGTCCTCTTGAACCACGCTATTGTACGCTCCCTTGAATTTCTGCAGGCCGGTAGGAAGCTTCACAGTGCAGCGCCTGATCTTGTGAAACGGCGCAGCCATGCAGGCAGGGCATTCAATTCCCTCCCTATTTTTTGTATACTACTGTCCTTGTGTACATCGTAGAACACATAACAGTAATGATAGCAAACAGATCATTGATACGGGTAGGCTTGGTGTTTTTATTTAAAATGGAACAACGAGGAAGCTGCTGAAGCTCGTGCCTGTATACAGCTGCTTTATATGGAGATGAAACTTTAACGAAAAAAAAAGTAATGATAAACAGTAGGCTCATAACAAACAACATTTCTCTGAGGGTGCATGGAATATATGTCCCATGCAAGGCTATGCATTGCAGTCCTTACTGCATTAATTATGTACACGTACTGCAGGGCATGCAAGTGTATGCAGACACACGCTGACGAAATGACATTTTTTGCTACATACAAACGTGCACCGCACCAAATAAGACGCACGTGTTTGTATAGTCAGGGAACACTCGTGAATATTGATGAAATCACACAGCTCGCCTACAGTATAAAACAAACACAATTGCGAACAATAAAATTCGACGCTGTTTAAAGAGGCGGACCCAGGTTACGAGGAGAATTATCAGTATGGCATACACACCACGTGTCAAGCTTTTGCAACATCTAAAGAGACTAAATATGGAAAGTTGCCTTTGTAAGTTAACATGACAGTACCAAATGGAGAAGCCACACGAGAGAACAATTCATCGTGGGCTAAAGAATGTGTTTTAAATATTATACACAGCTTTGCAAGATAATATCGACGAGTTTTACTCGTCTAGGTGTGGGAGGTGTAGGCCTGATAAAATGCGATGTTGCTTCAGAGCCTTTCTTTCGTAATATTGCAATTTTATTCAACTCTTTCAAACGCGGCACCGTAAATTTCTACTGGGTGCTCGAACACGGCAAGCAGGTCGCGGGGCAAAATCTTTGTAACATTTTATTACCGAAACAGCAATACTAGCAATGCTTGAGCTGCACTTGCTGTTTTCTAAATTGTAACCTCCTCAATCTCATCACTGTGATCATGAAACAGAGAGGAAAAGTACAGCAGTAGTACGTAGAGAAATATTCAATTTCAAGCCCTTTAGCAATATCATCTAAACAAATTGCCAGTTCACTGTTGAATTCTCGATGGAAACAAACAGCTGATCAGGGACGCAAGCTTGGCTTGGCACTGGCTTGGCCGTTCATACAGAGCCAAAAGCCGCTGCAGGAAACTGGATTGCGGATCGTATTGAGACAAAATATTTTATACATTTTTGTTTTCTTTGTTTTATTTCTCTAATTGCTCTTGTGATTGCGTGGACCGCGCTTCGTGATCTCATGTACCGGCGCACTGTTTTTAAGTTTAGTATGGCGCACGATAATACATGATTGCGTGCTTTAATTTAAAAAGGTTCGCGAGTATGGCAGCAACACTGCAATGTCGGGAAGAGGCACGGGGAAGAGGATAGTAGTAGAACCAGTAGCAGCTGCATGCCCGGGTGGAGCGACTGATGCCCAGATGGAGGAATGTCAACCCGATGCCTTTTGTGTTGGCCGTTCTGGCAGTTCCGCCGACTTTATAGGAAGAGACGACCCCGTCGCTTGTCCTCTTCTCTTTTCCTTCGGGCATCAGTGACAACATTGACGGACGACGTGTTCGACTTCACCGTGCACGTGAGTATAGGTTGGTTTTTCATTCGAGTGAATTCTTGTTCAGATTTGCAACTTGTCGACTTCATCCTGATCACCTGTCACCGGCAATAAGTCACATACGTGTGATATTTAGGTGAAATAAATGATAATGCACATTTTCTGCTCCATTTGCGTGACTTAGCTACACCAGGACATGAGGTAAAGCCTTTGTCGCCTAGCCACTAGCAGGCAAGATCGATCACTCGCATCCTTCAGTTCACGAATCAACGCGCCTGCCTTAGAATTAGTAAGCTGCTCGCAAAGAAATCTTACCGAGGCAATTTTGTTTTCTGTGAACAATGCACCGTAGATTTGTCTTGAATAACAAAAAAAAAACTTGAAAAATAAATGTCGCGACCTTTTAGAAAACGCCGTGTTCAAGAGCTAGACGCGGCATTTTGTAAAAGGCTAATCAAATTCAGTATGTTTTCGTAGTTTCTGCTTGAAATTATTATTGTCTATGAATTTCATGGCCCAATCTTTTGCTTTGGCTGAAAATCTCGGTGGCAAAAACTTTGTTCAGTGTCCCTTTAAGGGCAGGTATCGATGCCATCATTTCAGTCGCAAATCTTTTTGCTAGTCGGTCGGCTGGTTAACAATAAGGGTACTAACTAGAGTTCCATATTTCATCAGCAACACATCGTCATGGCTTCATCAGATGCTGCATTATATACATTCTATCCTCGTTTTTAAATAGGTGTACCGTATGGTCCACTGTTACAGGAAACAAGCGAGCTCATGGACAGTTAGCCATGTGGTGCTAACTGGCAACGAGGCTTGTGAATGGGACGCATGCGCATAGAATCGGGGTGCGCCCAGTTTTGTCTGCCATTTCTTCGCCTGTACGCATGACAGCATTGGAAAGCGCATCCGTATTTTAGCTGCGCAATTTATCAAGCCCAGTGCCTCCTGCTTCAGGGATTTCCTGTGAGCACAAAAATGCATGATTTTAATCGTTGCTGCAGTGTTTTGCAAGTTGTCACCGTAAAGCACATCATATTTTTCGCATAATGCTCACTGCAACTAGCAAGTTTCGATGACTCAAAATGCTGTTCAGGTCTGATGTAGCAAACATTTTAAGCTCGTCCTTGTGACCATGAAATATTGGTTTATTAAATAATGGAAGGCAGAGTTGGTATCAGTTGATTTACAGTGTGAAAATGAGAAGTGCGAAGGACCGTGCCTCGCAAGTAAGCCCCGAGAGCATGAGCAGAGAAGTAGCAGATGAGGATGCTCATGCGCTGCATTTCCAAATCTCACCAGCACTAATGCTTGACGGACTGCTGGCCACGCACTAGCGTGTTCTTTCTGAAACAGGACTTTGGCCCTGTAAGCAAGTTCTTGAAGGGCATAAGTAAAACGTAGAATGGGCCCCCTAAATGCACCCATCCTTGAACCATTGGGCTTATGAATTAGTGCCCTTTTCAAAATACAACTATTCTGAGCTATAAATTGTGACAGAACAGTGCACAAAGTGTAAAAATAGGAAAAAAGTCTTTAAATGTCCCCTTTATACATAGTGTTCTTGTGATGTCACTTCTGGCGTTGTCGCCCTCTCCCGCCATGCCCGTGTAACTCCCTGGGTACCTACGGCAGTTCACGTGCTGCAGTGCGGTTTGTTGGGGGCTCGTCATCTGTTGCTGTGAACGATGTGGAAGCATTGTGGTTTTTTGTTGTCTTACTTTAACGAGCTCATTGGATTAGGAAGGCCTCGCTCGTTCACTCGATACAAGACCAGATAATCAAGATGTGTGACACATATACCAGCCACGGCGTACACCGGCTGCCCGCCACAACCTATGAGGGCCTATTATCTTGCTTTCACTACAAATTGCCTGGCCCAAAAACAAGTGAAAGCTCAAAATCTCTCGAGCCGCAATTTCAAGAGTGGATGTGCGAAGCGCAGCTGCTCCCATCGAAAACTAGTCGTGCAGAGCTAGGCAAGTTTACAAGAGATATAATATTATGAATATAATGTCACGGCCTACGCCACCAAAGTAGCAATGCCCCCCCCCCCTTCCCCCCCAAGTGTTTTAAACAGTGCTGATGTTGAGCTTGAGCCTCTTTGATTGCAATTTGTGGAAATAGTCGAGGAAAATATTATACAAGGCAGATAGAGACTTTGCGTGGTGTATGCCGCGGTAACGCCAGTCATCACTTTATTTTTCGCGTATGCTTTAACACACTTTTCACTTTGTATTTTGCTTTTGTTGTACGCTAATGTACAGTGGAGTCACTGAACATGATAGAGACCGTGTATAGAATTAATTGACTAATTAAAAAAAATCCTGACGCCCAACTTGAACCGATCGGCTATACTTCAAAGTGCACTAATATTGTTTCCCATTCTTTATAGTTTGTTTCAATGCAATACCAAATCTCCGCGATCGCCATCACGATTTTAAACGCCTTCCTCGCCATCATGATTTTAACTGAGGACAAGTTTGTATGTACAGTATCTTGGTAAGCTATATCTGTTTGCAGGTAAATACTTGGCTATGGCACTTACCCATAATGAAGTTGCACCTGAAGATGCAAATATTGCAAAGTTTATTCAAGTAGCTTTTGTTAATCTGCACCAGCCAAATACGCTGGTACTTTTAGGAAAATCGGAATGTGCGTTCTCAATTTCAGGTTATAACTTTCAGCGAAGAAACACCCTAAGCTCTGCTCCCTCTGCGTGGACTACTAAATCAACTTGCCTCACTAGCAGCTCATAATTTCTCAAACTTGCATCGTGAGGCAAAACTAAGCGGGTGCAAGCATGAGGAGACAACATGGCAGTTGTAGGCAATAGATTCGGTTGGTGCCCGGGCATGTTGGTGGCGCATTTCGGAAGTGATGAAAAGGCGCTGCGAGATGCACGTGCACACTTTGTATAGTTGCTGTATTGGACAGCAAACTTTTTTTCTTATCTGAGCAGTTTTACCAAAGGAAGCTTCATCATATGGCGTGATAAATGAAGCGAATCCACAGGTTGAACCACATCATAGCCTCGCTGTGCTTTTGTACTTTTTTTAGCTCGCGAAATTTATTTGTACATATAAGTGACAACTTGCCAGTAATAAGGCAGCACTTGTTTCTTTACCATATGATCATCTCCGGTGTGCTGCTGCCTCAATATTTCAAATTCTAAGCATTTACACCATTGTATGCTAACTTTTCCTTCAAAGTGAGACAAGCCACATGTGTATCGTAGATCGAGAAGCATGCCAGTTTTACGTACTTGCAAGGTAAACATCAGAAATGCACAGTTGATCAAAAATACTAGTTTAATGGTGCATCTACATAGCAGAGCACCTGTGGCACCTCGGGAACAAGATAATGCCACATATGTTACAAGAGATAATTAAAAAAGACAGGGGACGTTCCGTGAACAAATAGAAACAAAAATAAAATGGCACGTGGCAGCGAGCGAAGGCGACAAGGGGGGGGGGGGGAGGGAGCCCGTGGGACTTCAGCGGATGAACGTAAGGTGTGTGTGTTTAATATGTGGAAGAAAAAAAAATTCAAAATTTTGGCGACTGAAATGAGGGTGACTTAGTGAGTGCGCTCATGACGAGAGTAAACACGGTTATTATTTTTTTTTTTTTTCAAATCTCTTTTGAAAGCCACAAAAAATCTGTATGTGGTGCAGCCTAACAGAAGGTCCGTGAAGGCAAATTATGAATTCGTCGTTGTACAAAGGCCTTTTTTTTTTTTTCATGCGCACCATCCCCGCTGCGGTGGTCTAGTGGCTAAGGTACTCGGCTGCTGACCCGCAGGGCGCGGGCTCGAATCCCGGCTGCGGCGGCTGCATTTCCGAAGGAGGCGGGAATGTTGTAGGCCCGTGTGCTCAGATTTAGGTGCACGTTAAAGAACCCCAGGTGGTCTAAATTTCCGGAGCCCTCCACTACGGCGTCTATCATAATCATATAGTGGTTTTGGGATGTTAAACCCCACATATCAATCAATCAATCATTCGCACCATAAATATGCTCAAAATTTAATTTCATATGTTGTTTTCATCCTCGCTGTATTCCGTGCTGTTTATGATGTAAAAAAAAAAGTAGCACGCTGAAGTGGTGCTGCTTTTGGGCAACAGTTGAAAATGGCGGGGTGCATGAATGCGGAATACTGCCGCTTGCACTCAAATCACTCTTGTGGTCACCTCCCACTGTTTGCAGCATGTGTTGTGTATACACAGCTGCATATTTCCTAGCTAGAAAAATTTGATTTTAGGTGTTTCACGCCATTTCCCATGTAACTATTCCACAATTGCACACACTGATCAGCAGGCTTTCAATTGCGCTGAAGGACACAGGTGCCATAAAATTCATAGTCGATTCTTTCAAGAAACCGTATGTAAAGGCTGAAGCTTCATGTGTACATACACACACACATACCATATTGTTTTTTGTACTTTATAAAAGCTGCGAAGGTCTCATGTGCCTCCAAGCGTAACCTGTCTTATTTATTCTCCATCACCGCAAAAGTTTTGTGAGTTTCAAATAAAAGTACTTTGCGCATGGCCACTTTTCGGTAATTTTTTGGTGTAGGTGTTATTTGAGCAGCCTACAGTGTTTACCTTATAAGCCTGTATGCATATGTTGCATTATAAGGATGCAGAATGTGTGTAGCTGTACAATATAGATGAAGTGTAAAAATTAAGTGTGTCTATTGTAGTGTTCTTGCAACCAATCTTACCCCCGTATTCTAGAACGTCCCTCCACTCAACGCTTCACCTTCACTTGAGATGGCTGATGGGAGCGGCGTCTTTAAGCAGAGAAAATTGCTGCATGTCAGCAATAATCTGCTGTGATTCTCGAGTAGCGCAGCGTCGCTTTCAAACGAGCAGCGGCACAGTGCTCAACTCTGTCAAGTGAAGGGTGAAAGTCGAGTCGGGGAGCGTTTATGAATATGGGGGTTAGTTTTGTTGTCTTGTTAGCCTGCCATTAACACTGGATTGATGCTACTTTGCTCTAGCTGTACAGTGCTCTCCAATGCTCAAGGAAGCACCGCACGGGGAAGGCTCGGAGCAAACCATGCGTGAGTTTCCTTTCATTGTTACACTATGCACGTATTAAGTGATAGACTTTAATGTATGCTATTTGTATTGTGCAAGTTTTTGGGGACATACAACTTCCAACACTTATATGTTCTGACGAAAATCACGCAAGAATGAGAGAAGCTTGTGCAAAAATTATGCAAGAGTGTAAGAAGCTTTTGCAGAAGTCTGTGAAATGAAGTTTTGAAATTTTGTGCCAATGTGTCATTGTACAGTGGTCAACAGTCTTGCTCAGCATGCTTGACTGCAGGGCTCCCGGCTGCACAGGCGCATCTACGGAGTGCCTGATGCATGATGGGCCAAATGTCAGCCTGCACACTGGTGCCTCTTATCCCCGTTTGTCTGTTACATCAGTGTCTCTTGTAAAGGGGATCAACTGTGCTACCTTTTTTTTTTTCGAATGTAATGAGTTTTTTTCCAGATTATTGTTGTTTTAAGGTAGAGCCTCACATTTCTATCAAATACTGAAGATTCTATTTTTCCTTCTAGATGCTATGAAGTCACTCCTTGTGTTACAATAGAGTGAACACTGTTATGAGAAAAGCTACTTTATGGAGTTAACTCACTCCATATTGACTTAACAAACAGAATTGGTGAAAACTACACTCCATTCCAGCTGCATTAGGAATAATATTCATTTGCATACTTCTGTTTCTTTTGTTTGTTTGTTGGCTGGAGGTTTGGAGTATAGGGTGGCCAGAGGGCACCGTGTAGTCTTTTTTCATCTTCCCAATTTTGTGAACATCAATTGATAGCCGTATGGGAAGCAGCCAGCATGCTGAAACAGCGGTGCAAGCATGCAAGATGTTCACCATTGCATGCAGTCAGTTGCTGTGAGCAACCTACTGCATACAATTAACTGCGTGTGGTGAACTAACGCTGCACTATGTGTGCCTCCTGGAAAGCTGCAATGGTAAAGTGCCACAATCGTATAGTAACATGGATAACATCGCAATTTGTTTGTTGAATAATTTTGCAACAGAATCAATGGAGTTTTGGATAAATTTGTGTATCTGCCTGGTTCATCAAAGCTACAGAGTCAAATGCGGTATATACTGGCGTATTATGTGTACTTTTTTTGTCAATCCGGTCATGTGCGAAGCTAGTAGGAATCGCTGGCCTAAAAGCTCAACTGGGAATATATGTTGCAGGCGCTGTCACAGCTGTCTCAAAGCGGATTGTCATTTGTTTGCTAAGCCTGTTCAAATGCCCCCATTTTCTTGAAGTTCTTCCGAACAGTGCTCACAAAAACCAGTTCGCACGACAGGGTTATACCAGAGAACATAAGTACTCTCCAATAATTGTCGGGAACCCAACGTAAAGTAAGATGCAGACAAGGAAGCACGATGCCAACACAGTGCTGTGTGTGTCGCCCTTCATGTGTGTGTGTGTCCATTCCTTGTCCCAGTCTTCTATTGCGTTGTGTTCCCTCCGATATCTAACCAACACACCCAAGCTTCTATGCTAAGTCTTATTCAACGCACTCTTCTGCTGGCTCCCATACTGAATATTGCATGTCGAAGAACTCCACGCTGATGTGCTTAGCGGTAGCACGGTTTCAGTTTTCTTCGGTAAGCTTTATAACAGCAATCTGCCTCATATATAATTATTGTAGCCTATCACAAGGAACGGTAAAAACGCAATGGCCAGATGGCGAAACGGAAAAAAAAAAAATGAGTGCGAAAACCTGCCTCATCTTGTTGATGTGACAGGTCCTTGCACGCGTTCAACATCTGTGCTGTGTCTCGGGAATACATTCTTGCCGTGGAAAAGGTGGGAAGATAGGAGGCAAACCTTTAGGCATTTCGGACTACACATAAACAGGTTTCAGTTTTCAAGTTCAATATTCTAGGGAAAGCATAAAAGTTCATGGAAGAAGGGACCTTGCACCCAGTCCATTTTGTGTAAGACTGCACTCGCCTGCTCGACAAGAGATGTTTCTGACCAGAGCATCATGAAGTCAAATATGTCTGTGTGTGTGCTGGCAAGGTGGCTCGGGCTGGTTGGGGAAGGCAAAGTATGCGAGCAAAAAGTTTCTTGTAGTAAAGCAGGCTGGCTAATTATACTGGTGAGCAAATTATGTGAGGATGCAAATTGTGCGAGTAAATATGGTATGTACTCTTGTATGTTTCAGCTCTATTGCTACGGATCCTGCGGATCCAACTTGGCATCCGGCAGCAACAAAGAGAGGTTCTGCAGGAGGTGCGACAGCTGAAGCACAAGGTACGGCTCTTGTCCGTGCCTCAGCACGCCCAGCCAGCAAAGCGCCCCTCTGACCTTCCCCGGCTGCCTGCTGGTACAATTGGAGAAGTGGAGGCAGCACAGGCAGCTGTGCAGAGTAAAGCTGTGGCTGCGGCTTTGGTGTATATTTCTTGATTTTTAATATGCCTATGTAACATGCAGAAATTTAGTACTGCTTTAAGATACTGTGTTTCGGGAAACAAACTAGTCAGGTTATCTCATGAGCCACTGTACTACAGTCGAATATGAATAATTCGTACTCAAAGAGGCCAGAAAATTTGTTCAAATTAAAAGAAGTTCAAAATAATGAAAGTTACCGTAATTACTTGAATCTAACACGCACCTTTTTTCCGGTTAAGAGAGTTCATAAATCGCATGTGCGTTAGAATCGAGTACGAAAAAAAAAATGAATATGGTCATTCTATTGCCATCGCCACTTACAAAATGGCCGCCCCCTACGTGCGTCGGCATGGCGCGTCGGTCATTTATGCCTATGTGTTTCCCATGCGCAGCACTTCATACGTGTGCTGAGGAGTTCGTCGTCATCTTGTAGTGCATTAGCATCGACGGCATGGTAGGGCCGACTCCAAAAACTCGACGAGTGCACCACAATGCTGCTTCTAAAAGAAAAGTCATCGCATGTGCCGGAACGGACAGAAATCGGGCTGCATCGCTGTCATTCGGAGTTCCTGAAACGTGCGTGCGGGACTGGCAGAAACAAAAGCAGATTATTGTCGACAGCAAAGATTCACGCAAAGGCTTCAGTGGACCACAGCAGGGTCGGTTTCCAGAAATTGAAGAGCTGCTCGGCGAGTATGTGATTAAGCAGTGAGCGGCACAGCGGCCCGTGACGACAGAACTGCTCCAAGTGCAGGCTATGCAGTTAGCCTTAGAAAAAGGGCTAATGCAGAGCCATTTTAAAGCGAGCAGGTGCTGGCTAACGAACTTTATGAAGAGAAAAGGCTTTTCCCTCCGAAGGCGAACGGGAATATGCCGGAAGTTGCCGGAGGAGTACGAAGAAAAGCTTCAGAGTCTTCAGAGGTTCCTCCTAAACTTGCGGCACAACAACGGCTACCTGCTTGGGCAAATCGGGAATGCCGATCACACGCCTCTTTACTTCGACATGCCTGGCACCACAACCGTCTAGGAGAAGGGGGCGAAGCAAGTTTGTGTACTGACATCGGGCCACGGTAAAACTAGAGTGACAGCAATGCTTTGTTGCACGTCAGATAGGCATAAGCTTCCCCCGTACTTCATATTTAAACGGAAGACGCTCTCAAAAAGAGTCGTTTTCGCGAGTGGTGTGATCAAGCGGGCCAACGAGAAAAAAGGGGGTGCGCGTTGCAACCGATGTCTTATTTTTTTTTTTTGTCGTGGAAACCGGGCGCGCGTTACAAACAAGGGCGCGGTAGAATAGAGTAAATACGGTAAACGAGCGGAGGGCTCACCATGCAGTGATGCATGTGCATGGAGAAGTTTTATTCACAAATTACAGGACATCCGTGATTAATTAAAGTAGTCAATACATGTCTGTACACGTTGGCCTTGCAACGAGTCAACAAGTTTTGCGTGCAGTTTGCAAAGCATTTGTACTTCGGCTTCAGTATTTTCCTGGCAAAAGAAGTTGAGCGCGGCAATGTCCAGTGCTGACACTCTTCGAAGACAACTGTGTTTCCACTGTTACCATCTGCGCTGCAGCCGGAGCGTGGCTAGCACATGATGAGAATGGAGGAGTGTCTCCACCTGGAGAAAAGCAGATCGGCATTCGAGAGAGAAACACTCCGCGGCAGCTTTTTTTTTCTCTCTCTCTCTCTTCATGCGCGGTGTTGAAAGGAGAAGAGTCTCTACATAGCAGGAACGAAAAACAGGGGAGCGTGACACCGGCGCGTTGCAGATCGGCATGAGAGAGCCAACTCTCTGCGACAGCTTTTTTTCCCCTCTTTCTCTTCATGCGCAGTGTTAAGAGGAGAAGGGTCTCTACGTGGCAGGGACAGAAAAAGCCGAAGCGGGGCACAGGAATGTCGCAGATTGGCATTTGGCAAACATTCCACCGCAGTCTTTTCTTTCCTTTTCTTCATTTTCTTCTTCAAGCACAGCGATGAGGTGTCTAAAGTGCCACCGCAGGATTGGGCGGGGTGCTGAGAGCATTTTCGGAGCGCGGTATAGCTTTGATAGGACCACAGCGTCAGTTCGAATTAAGTGTGTTGGAATTAATGAGATTCGACTGTATTTACTATAGTCTGTGAAGTCCGAGTGAACTGTCCTAAGCTAGCAGACGATGTAGGCGGCATCGTGTGTTTGATGGGCAGTGACTAGCAATAGCCTGCTTAAAACAGACATTCAGTAATTTTGTTTATTTATCACCCTATTTCGTGTCCGCTGCGGCTCTCTCTACTTTGAGCTACAGTTCACCCTGCCTTGTGTTAGCCGATTTCTTACTTTTTTAAAAATCTAACATGCACCCAATTTCGCAATGTGAAGAAAAATGCACCTTTGTTTATTGTGATGAGATTTCTATAGCGACATGCCTCTTTGTTGGCTATCACAGAAAAAGATAAACAGCAAATGGTGCCACCATCTAGTGCGACCTTTATTTTTCTATCAGTTTCATCTATGACCAAGATTTGGTCGCTCTAAGGTTGCCTCTTAGTACGCCTTGATCATGTTCATTTATCTTGTTGTGCTCTGCTTACAATGCATTGATTAAAAACATGTTCAAGCTTCTTTTTGAATTCCACATATTTTATCGTTTTTCACCTGTAGAAGCTACTCCTGGTCAACATTCAGGCAAAGACATTGTAACCTCGAAGAAACGTGGTACAAAGTAATTATACTATTTCATAGCTAGAATCAATATTTATTAAGGGTTATAACAGTGTTGTATTTGATTTCATAACAGCGAAACTGCATTCAGAGAAGGACTCTGAAAGGTTCTCACACTGAGTGTGAGAGGGCTGATGTGGAAACCATATTAGGTCAAGTGAGTTGAAGTTAGCGTAAAAAAACAATGAAATGTGATGCCCAAAAATTCAAGTTGTTGTTTTCAGTGTCCTCTTCTTGCAGAATTTTATCATGAAAACATTTCGATGTGCTGTAGCGTTTACCCCATCTATGCTTCTTGCATTTTTTTACAGCGCAAGCACCTCCTGCAGATTGGGGGACGTGGCCTCCGAAAAATTGGTGTGAATGCCATGAAGGCTGTATTGGCACATGACGTGCAAGTGCTGTACAGCCTTCATGGCAGAAAAGGGAAAAGGGCCTTTGTGAACCTGAGGCTCTGTAGATTAGTGACAGGTTAGACTTGTTCATTGTTTTATGTGTGTGTACGCTTGTGTATTCTCTGTACTGCAGTGCTTCATGTGTACTATGGTATTTCTGTTCTTGTATGCAGATGTCATCTGCCAAAAAGCTGGGTGCGACCAGGCGGAGGACCTCAACTTTATTAAGAGTTGGCTGCCAGGGTCTGGTGATCGCTGTGGGGGCAGGAAGCGCTTCAGAGAAGAATTTGTTGTGGAGCAGCCCGATGATCCCCACTCTCAGAGTGCAGATTATCGGCTGCTCGCGGCAGCTGGCTTCCTGCCCAGCCACAGCAGCCAGGGCCTTGACAGCACCACTGTCACTGTGCCCCCAACGCAACCTGACCTGCAGTAGAGCGGGCCTTTTTTAGTTGTGTATATATATTTTTCAATGTATACATTTTTTGTTGTACCAAATAAATAAAAAAAAACAAAGAATAAATAGTCTGCAGACTGTCGGTGGTGCACTGTTCGGCTAGCTTATGCTGATTCGGAAGCACCATCACCATGTTTTAGTTACAAAAAAATGCTCTAAACTATGAATACTCTCGATTACCATGTGGGGGACATATGTGGGGATTGCAAGTGGGGGACATACGCTTTCAACATTTACTTCCTATTGACTTTTTTCGATCTGCTGTACCAAATACCAGTACCAAATAAAGCACTCGCTATTGCAAAAGATAAATTGGTAAAAAAATAAACTACACTTTTAGTGTTAGCAAAGGGAATGAGGTATAAAAGATGAAATAGATCGAGTAACTACTTTCAGTTCTCAGCATTCAATTTTCTGTTGCCCCAAGTATACAGGGCTGCAAAGCTACAAGAGCGGGTCATCGAGGCATATTGTTTAAATCTTCCGGTAAGAAAAATTCCCTACTAATAATGGTTACATAATGGCAAGCCAATCAGTAGCCAATATTCGTCGTGCAGGAAACATTGGTGTAATAACGGCATTTGATGGGCTGCAATGTGGCCCTGGATTGGTCCAATGTCGGTCGCACATCCGTAGCCAATATTCGTCGTGCAGCAAACATTGGCGTAAAAATGGCATGTGATTTGCTGAAATATGGCCCAATGTTGGCCGAACATTGGCAGCTTTGTCGGCAATACGATGGGCCTTCGTCGGCCCAATGTTGGTTGCATACTGGCTAAAACATCGGCAAAACGTCGGCCCATCATTGGCTTGAACGTCGGCCCGACATTGGAAGAAGTTGCACTTCCGACGTCGGCCCGACGTCGGTGCCGATGTTAGCCGATGTTGGTCCAAGATTGGTCCAACGGCGGCGTGCTGCCTGGGTAGAATCGAGTACGAAAAAAAAATGAATATGGTCATTCTATTGCCATCGCCACTTACAAAATGGCCGCCCCCTACGTGCGTCGGCATGGCGCGTCGGTCATTTATGCCTATGTGTTTCCCATGCGCAGCACTTCATACGTGTGCTGAGGAGTTCGTCGTCATCTTGATGCACTTAGCATCGACGGCATGGTAGGGCCGACTCCAAAAACTCGACGAGTGCACCACAATGCTGCTTCTAAAAGAAAAGTCGTCGCGTGTGCCGGAACGGACAGAAATCGGGCCGCATCGCGGTCATTCGGAGTTCCCGAGACGTGCGTGCGGGACTGGTGGAAACAAAAGCAGAATATTGTCGACAGCAAAGATTCACGCAAAGGCTTCAGTGGACCACAGCAGGGTCGGTTTCCAGAAATTGAAGAGCTGCTCGGCGAGTATGTGATTAAGCAGTGAGCGGCACAGCGGCCCGTGACGACAGAACTGCTCCAAGTGCAGGCTATGCAGTTAGCCTTAGAAAAAGTGCTAATGCAGAGCCATTTTAAAGCGAGCAGGTGCTGGCTAACGAACTTTATGAAGAGAAAAGGCTTTTCCCTCCGAAGGCGAACGGGCATATGCCGGAAGTTGCCGGAGGAGTACGAAGAAAAGCTTCAGAGTCTTCAGAGGTTCCTCCTAAACTTGCGGCACAACAACGGCTACCTGCTTGGGCAAATCGGGAATGCCGATCACACGCCTCTTTACTTCGACATGCCTGGCACCACAACCGTCTAGGAGAAGGGGGCGAAGCAAGTTTGTGTACTGACATCGGGCCACGGTAAAACTAGAGTGACAGCAATGCTTTGTTGCACGTCAGATAGGCATAAGCTTCCCCCGTACTTCATATTTAAACGGAAGACGCTCTCAAAAAGAGTCGTTTTCGCCAGTGGTGTGATCAAGCGGGCCAACGAGAAAAAAGGGGGTGCGCGTTGCAACCGATGTCTTAGGTTTTTTTTTTTTTTTTTTGTCGTGGAAACCGGGCGCGCGTTACAATCAAGGGCGCGGTAGAATAGAGTAAATACGGTAAACGAGCGGAGGGCTCACCATGCAGTGATGCATGTGCATGAAGAAGTTTTATTCACAAATTACAGGACATCCGTGATTAATTAAAGTAGTCAATACATGTCTGTACACGTTGGCCTTGCAACGAGTCAACAAGTTTTGCGTGCAGTTTGCAAAGCATTTGTACTTCGGCTTCAGTATTCTCCTGGCAAAAGAAGTTGAGCGCGGCAATGTCCAGTGCTGACACTCTTGGAAGACAACTGTGTTTCCACTGTTACCATCTGCGCTGCAGCCGGAGCGTGGCTAGCACATGATGAGAATGGAGGAGTGTCTCCACCTGGAGAAAAGCAGATCGGCATTCGAGAGAGAAACACTCCGCGGCAGCTTTCTTTTTTCTCTCTCTCTTCATGCGCGGTGTTGAAAGGAGAAGAGTCTCTACATAGCAGGAACGAAAAACAGGGGAGCGTGACACCGGCGCGTTGCAGATCGGCATGAGAGAGCCAACTCTCTGCGACAGCTTTTTTTCCCCTCTTTCTCTTCATGCGCAGTGTTAAGAGGAGAAGGGTCTCTATGTGGCAGGGACAGAAAAAGCCGAAGCGGGGCACAGGAATGTCGCAGATTGGCATTTGGCAAACATTCCACCGCAGTCTTTTCTTTCCTTTTCTTCATTTTCTTCTTCAAGCACAGCGACGAGGTGTCTGAAGTGCCACCGCAGGATTGGGCGGGGTGCTGAGAGCATTTTCGGAGCGCGGTATAGCTTTGATAGGACCACAGCGTCAGTTCGAATTAAGTGTGTTGGAATTAATGAGATTCGACTGTATTTACTATAGTCTGTGAAGTCCGAGTGAACTGTCCTAAGCTAGCAGACGATGTAGGCGGCATCGTGTGTTTGATGGGCAGTGACTAGCAATAGCCTGCTTAAAACAGACATTCAGTAATTTTGTTCATTTATCACCCTATTTCGTGTCCGCTGCGGCTCTGTCTACTTTGAGCTACAGTTCACCCTGCCTTGTGTTAGCCGATTTTTTACTTTTTTAAAAATCTAACATGCACCCAATTTCGCAGTGTGTAGAAAAATGCACCTTTGTTTATTGTGATGAGATTTCTATAGCGACATGCCTCTTTGTTGGCTATCACAGAAAAAGATAAACAGCAAATGGTGCGACCATCTTGTGCGACCTTTATTTTTCTATCAGTTTCATCTATGACCAAGATTTGGTCGCTCTAAGGTTGCCTCTTAGTACGCCTTGATCATGTTCATTTATCTTGTTGTGCTCTGCTTACAATGCATTGATTAAAAACATGTCCAAGCTTCTTTTTGAATTCCACATATTTTATCGTTTTTCACCTGTAGAAGCTACTCCTGGTCAACATTCAAGCAAAGACATTGTAACCTCGAAGAAACGTGGTGCAAAGTAATTGTACTATTTCATAGCTAGAATCAATATTTATTAAGGGTTATAACAGTGTTGTATTTGATTTCATAACAGCGAAACTGCATTCAGAGAAGGACTCTGAAAGGTTCTCACACTGAGTGTGAGAGGGCTGATGTGGAAACCATTTTAGGTCAAGTGAGTTGAAGTTAGCGTAAAAAAACAATGAAATGTGATGCCCAAAAATTCAAGTTGTTGTTTTCAGTGTCCTCTTCTTGCAGAATTTTATCATGAAAACATTTCGATGTGCTGTAGCGTTTACCCCATCTATGCTTCTTGCATTTTTTTACAGTGCAAGCACCTCCTGCAGATTGGGGGACGTGGCCTCCGAAAAATTGGTGTGAATGCCATGAAGGCTGTATTGGCACATGACGTGCAAGTGCTGTACAGCCTTCATGGCAGAAAAGGGAAAAGGGCCTTTGTGAACCTGAGGCTCTGTAGATTAGTGACAGGTTAGACTTGTTCATTGTTTTATGTGTGTGTACCCTTGTGTATTCTCTGTACTGCAGTGCTTCATGTGTACTATGGTATTTCTGTTCTTGTATGCAGATGTCATCTGCCAAAAAGCTGGGTGCGACCAGGCGGAGGCCCTCAACTTCATTAAGAGGTGGCTGCCAGGGTCTGGTGATCGCTGTGGGGGCAGGAAGCGGCGCTTCAGAGAAGAATTTGTTGTGGAGCAGCCCGATGATCCCCACTCTCAGAGTGCAGATTATCGGCTGCTCGCGGCAGCTGGCTTCCTGCCCAGCCACAGCAGCCAGGGCCTTGACAGCACCATTGTCACTGTGCCCCCAACGCAACCTGACCTGCAGTAGAGCGGGCCTTTTTTAGTTGTGTATATATATTTTTCAATGTATACATTTTTTGTTGTACCAAATAAATAAAAAAAAACAAAGAATAAATAGTCTGCAGGCTGTCGGTGGTGCACTGTTCGGCTAGCTTATGCTGATTCGGAAGCACCATCACCATGTTTTAGTTACAAAAAAAATGCTCTAAACTATGAATACTGTCGATTACCATGTGGGGGACATATGTGGGGATTGCAAGTGGGGGACATACGCTTTCAACATTTACTTCCTAACGACTTTTTTCGATCTGCTGTACCAAATACCAGTACCAAATAAAGCACTCGCTATTGCAAAAGATAAATTGGTAAAAAAATAAACTACACTTCTAGTGTTAGCAAAGGGAATGAGGTATAAAAGATGAAATAGATCAAGTAACTGCTTTCAGTTCTCAGCATTCAATTTTCTGTTGCCCCAGGTATACAGGGCTACAAAGCTACAAGAGCGGGTCATCGAGGCATATTGTTTAAATCTTCCGGTAAGAAAAATTCCCTACTAATAATGGTTACATAATGGCAAGCCAATCAGTAGCCAATATTCGTCGTGCAGCAAACATCGGCGTAAAAATGGCATGTGATTGTCTGAAATATGGCCCAATGTTGGCCGAACATTGGCGGCTTTGTCGGCAATACGATGGGCCTTCGTCGGCCCAATGTTGGTTGCATACTGGCTAAAACATCGGCAAAACGTCGGCCCATCATTGGCTTGAACGTCGGCCCGACATTGGAAGAAGTTGCACTTCCGACGTCGGCCCGACGTCGGTGCCGATGTTAGCCGATGTTGGTCCGAGATTGGTCCAATGGCGGCGTGCTGCCTGGGTTGTAGTGGCCTATTGGTTAGGGTATTCTAGCTTAGCAAGAAAACTTGGTATAAACGCTGAAATTTGAGCTTTCCAGTATATTTCAAGCTTTTTGGTAGGTGCATGATTCAAGAGAGAAGCACTTTTTCACCACCACCATGATGTACACTCAAACATGGCACTTGCATTCGTACACTATTATGCACAGATGCTTGTAAACGTAAAAGTGAATAGTGGTAAAGCTGAAAGTGGGGAAGCTGGAGGGTTTTATTATATGATACATCATAATGAGGTTCTGATTGTTTACAGTATTTTTTAGATGCTTAGTTGATTGTTGTGCATCTCTTACATGCAGAATGTTGAAGGGAAAGCACACTACGTCTTCTACGATGAACTGGGTGCTGACGATGCAGTTCACTCTTCATCGCAACATGAAAACAGCTGTTCCGGGCTCACGACCTCACTCGAAGGATTGCAGCAGCGGCGGACGCTACTCATGGGGTGCACCAAATATCTTGTACATTTTAGGAACATTCCTCTGATGGGAAAGGCTTCATCTTAAGCTATGTGTCCTATATACCTATTTATTTTTCCAATATGAGTATCATTTTGCCATCAGATGAACAGCAGTGCATGTAGAAAACTGTGTACAATGCATAATGTTATAGTTCTATGATAAACTGGAGATGGCCTAGATGTCTCCAGCTTAAAAGGTTGATTCACTAATGGGTCATTCCATGCCAAACATCTCAGCTATTTTAGCGACCATCTCAAATCTGTTCGAAAAAAATGTGATGATTTACTGCATTGAAAACAGTGAAACAGTAAAACATTTTCAAAAGAAAAAAATGTTTGGTCACGTAGTTGCCTTATGAACTTACGTGAATGTCGTTTTACTCTTGCTTGTGCAAAATTTTATTTTAAAAGTACTGCTCCTTGCTTCTATACCGAAATTTGTCTGCATGTTAAGTACAAGTTCATGTGTAAAGTGTTTGAAGTGTAGTAATATTAGTGCAATTTCAGTGGCACATACGCCTCCAAGACTAACAAAGTGCTTGATACGGCTGGTTGGTGCTGTATGGTAGACAAAGAAAGTGCTTAACAGCGCAAACAAGGCTCTGTTCTCGTCTCCTCTTTCCCTTCTTGTCGTTCGCGCTGTTAAGCAATTTCTTTATCTACCATGCCTTCAAAAACTTATCCAAAATGAGTTATATTTGAAGTTTTTTGGTTGTAATACTGCACTTTCTATGAATGTCTGAGTAATGAGTACTAACTACACAAAAGGTATATTTTAAAGAAAGAATATTATGAGACCCCTTAAGCTGGTAAACATTGCGAGAAAAGAATTACAAATTTCGCAGAATCGTCATTTTCGTCTATATTGAGACGCGATTTGCACTGTCGAGTGGTCCAATTAAATATGACATTCAAACCTAAATTGAAAGAAAAAAAAGGTATTTTCATATGCCAATTGTTATCAATACATTTTTTTGTTTTAAAGAAGAAAATAAGTTTTGAACTTCCGCATTGATAAAAATAGGGAATTTCAAGGTGGCAGCTGTCGTATGACCAAATGGGAAGATAGGCGCGAATGGGAATGCTAAAAAAATATTTTCTTCCTGAAACAAAAAAATATAATGATGGTATAGGAAAAGAACTCTTTATTTGTTTTCAATTTATGTATAAAGGTAATATTTAGTTGAGCCACCACATGGTGTAAATCGCATCTCAATATGAACAAAATTTACGATTTTGTAGAATTTATAATTTTTTCTCATAAAATTTACCAGCTTGAGAGGTCTCAAATATTTTTTTCTCAAAAGATACCTTGCGTGGAGTAAGTATTCACTACTCAGATATTCATACAAACTGCAGTATTGCAATAAAAATTGCAAACATGACACATTTTAGATAACTTCCTAGAAGCATATGTGTCAGTATAATTGCAATAATATTACTGAGCTTCAAACACCTTGCACATGAACCTTTACTCACATGTACACCATGTTTTGTATTGAACATACTTTTAAAGTAAATTTTTTCATAAACAACACCCAAACAACATTCCGGAAAGTTCCGAAGGAAACCACGTGACCAAACATGTTTTCTCTCCGAAATATTCTACCGTTTTACTGCTTTCAATACAGTTAATCAGCACAATATTTTTCTAGTGCATTTGAGATGGTTGCCAAAATGGCGGGGCGTTTGGCATGAAATCACTCTAACAGTGTGTCATGAACACAGAAAACGGCGCTATGCTTATTAAGCCATCTATTTACCCAGAAATATATTGAAAGTGCCTCATCTGAGGCACTGTATAACACTGCTTTTTTCACAGTTCTAAGGCGGCTGCACGTGCTATTGTTGTTTACATGTGCAGAAGCGGCATTCATATCTAGTAGAACTCGCTGTTGGGATAGTTGGTGCATGTTTGCATTCAATATTAGTCAATTTTGCACCAAAATGACGACCACACAAATGAAGAAAACACATAAACGGGATGGGCACTCATTTGCAATTGTTTATTTCTTGAGAAAACAGCCTTATATAAACCCACTTTTCGTCAACGCATGTGCAACTTACTCGGGCCGTCCCTTACCTAATCACACTTAGGACACATAATCGCTAGATACCGTGCTTCCAGCTCATACATGATGAGTGAAGTTTTGCTAACGCAATCAATACCCCGTTTCTTTTGTGAAAGCCCTTCGAAATTGCTCTTGGTGTGAATCCACATGAAGTGACATGCGCTCTTTTACGGGCACCGTCATTATTCTTTGCCGTAAGGGCGTGTGCCCTCGCTCGATCATTGACGCAGCGCCTCGTCGTCTGGCTAACATGTCTCTTTCTGCACGATAGGGGTATTTTGTAAACCGCTTCAGTGGCAGACTTCGTGAATGGCCGCGCATGCTTGTTTTTACAGCCTTTCAGCTGCTCAGCATGATTTCCAGCGATGCACCGGCGCAACTTTGCTAGTTTGTTAGGGGCACGAACTCCATCAGTATTTCATGCCGACTCGCCACTTTTTTAAGGTTGTGTGTATGAATATATGGTATATTATGAATATATGGTACAAACAGCTGCAAGGAGCACCGGTCCTGTCTATGTGTTTTCTTTGTGCGGTCGTGGTTTCGTCGCGAAATTGACTATTCAATTTCGGGCATTCATGTCTATTGACAGCATATGTTTAAAGTCTGTAGCACAATAATACATGCTATTTTCGTATCCATATTTGCATGTTCAAGCGAACAGAAGCGGCGCCAATTGTGTCAATTGGATACAATTTCCTAATTTTGCACAAAACCTTTATGAAATACCCAACCAGCCTCAATATTTCTCAGTATTGTTAATTTTATCAAGAAACATAACATTCATTATTCAACGTAAGTTTGCGCATCACTATCCACTTGATTGATGCGTGCAGTTTAATGTCCTAAAGCCACCATTTTATTATGAGACGCCTTAGGGGAGGGCTCCAGAAATTTCGGCCACCTGGGGTTCTTGTGCACCCAAATCTAAGCAAATGGGCCTACAGCGTTTTCGCCTGCATGAAAAATGCAGCTGAGTACCTTGGCGACAAAACCATCGAGGCGGTGTCATCATCATCCAATGTAATACATATGTGCCAACCGTAATTATAACTTTAATATTGACTATACTGCAACCTCACAGCAAAAGAAAAGAGTAGAACGGTTTAAAAGAAAGTTCTCCCCCCTTTCTATGACGTCCATAACGCTTTTTAAGTCTCTGGCTTTTGCCAGAGACTTAAAAGCGTACTCTGGCTTTTGCCAGAGTACGCTTTCGCTCTGCGGAAAAGTGCTTTATGATTTGGAAGTGGCTACCAATAGTCGCTGTGAGAGGACACAAAATGTTTTTTCCCTATATTGCTCTGCCATGCGGATGCCATTCAATAATGAGTACTAGTATGAGTGCTGGACGTCTTTCAGAGTGATTTATGAGGGTTTCGCCGCCTTAAGCGACGATAAAGAAAATTGTATGCCACTTTTTTCTTTTCAGCACCCCCTTGAGCTCCTCCTTTACGAATATCTGGAATTTCTGGGTCGCCTGTCAAACAGTTTGACAAGCTCGGCAAACGCTATTGTGAGTTTTACCCCCGTAGTTTAGAACGTCCCTTCACTAAATGCTTCACCTTGAATTGAGAAAATTGATTCCAGCGCAGTCTCTAGGCAGAGCAAGTCACCTAACATCAGGGATAATCTGCAGGGATTCTCGAGAAACGCAGCGTTATTTTTGGACAAGCGGTGGCGCTGTGCTCAGCTAGTTCAAGTGAAGGACGAGATTCCAGTCGAGGAGCATTCCTAAATACGGAGGTTAGCATTGTTTGCACTGTGGGAAGGTTCAAGAGTGCTTTTATTGAAATAGCTGTGCTCTCATGTATTTTGAATGAATTAGCGGATGTCAAATATTTCTACATATATTTTTTTCCTTTTGTATGATTCAGTCTAATTTGTTGTACTACTGTAAATTTGAAGCCCAACCGCGGTGGTCTAGGGGCTATGGTACTCGGCTGCCGACCCCCAGGTTGCGGGATCGAATCGCAGCTGCGGTGGCTGCACGTCCGATGAAGGCAGAAACGCTGTAGGCTGGTGTGCTCAGATTTGGGTGCACGTTAAAGAACCCCAGGTGGTCAAAATTTCCGGAGCCCTCCACTACGATGTTTCTCATTACCTTATGGTGGTTTGGGACGTTAAACTTCACATATTAATCAATGCTGTAAATTTGGAATTTCAGGCTCAAAAACGCTGTGTTTGTTTTTCCTGAAACCTGCTCAAAATTTAAATTTTCTCCCTGGAAAAGCAAGATATGATGCTTCAAAATATGGCTCCAGATGATAGCTTGGCTGCTGCACCTCTGCTAGCTGTAAGTGGTTACTCTTTCACCCTGCTTTTGTGTGTCCATTGTATGTTCTTTTATGTTGAATTGTTTCAGGGGGACATAATATGTGGTGCGCTTGATATTTTACATCTTTAAATAAATTATTTTGCATGGTGAGTATCTAGTGACACAGTTAAGTTATTGTAATTTTGCCTATTGTTTTCACTCCTGTTATATTGTTTCTCCAGTATTCTGAATGTCTTAACACACAAGCGTTATTGTGAAATGAAAATGCCATTTTAAGACTGTTTTGTCATTACATTCGTTAGAATACCACTAACTTTGCATAATATGCATAAGGCATGCCACAACACATGCAAACTGTAGCGTATCAATGTGGCAATTGTAGTGTGCATTGATATATTATTTGAGTATATTGGAGAAATAAGGCATGCTGCATTACACTACTCTTTCTGCTGTTTGTATGCTTCACTGCACTGTGCTTTTGTGCTGCATTGAAGCGTGTTAAAATTAGTTCTTCATCTTTAAGTGCAAATAAAGGCTCTTCTGTTGTACTTTGATATGCATGCATTGGTCGTTAGAGCTCAATTCTGTACCATTGACGTCTGATTTCTGGTCTTCTTTTGTAGCCAATGGCATTCTGCTCTGCACAATTGAAAAATGCTTTTGATTAACGTGCAATTTGTCTCTGAAGCCTGTATGTGCTCTGTGTCTACTAAAATAAAGATTATTTCATTTTGCACTATGAAGTGACTGTGAATGTTGTGTTATGTGTGACAGCTCATTTTGAGTGATGCCTTTGCATTCAGCTAGGATTACATGTTATATGTGAGAGCCTTATATGCCGTGCTTCATATATGCACCATAAAAACTGTGCTAGTGCCAGGATTACCACACTGTGGCAGGAGCCACTACAATAGCGCCTCTGCACATCAATGGTAAAGGGAAAGCTTTCACGTGCTTCCACATGGGTCTACAGGAAAGGGGTAACACTCGAATCATGGTAATTTTCGCATGGGTGTTGCGGCATTATTCAGCATGAACACCCCCACACCCTTTTTGCTGTTTGGGCGAATCACACCCCTACACTACTTTTATTTTTTAAGGGTGTTAAGGTGTCATAGCAATATTACACCCTTACGCCCTTAAGACTACTTGGGTGTACATTCGCTTTTACACCCTCACTCCTTAAGGTCACTTGGGTGTACATTTGCTTTTACACCCTAAAAAATGTTTGTGCCATAGAGTGTAAATTCGGAAATCGGCCCACGGTAATAGGTGTAGTCCTGCTTGATACACCCAATTCGTGGGGTGTAGGGATGTGAGTTATAGACACTGTAAAACACCTATATGGGTGTAATTTGGTTTACAGTGTGCATCCCACATAATGGGTGTAACAAGCAGGACTACACCTATACAATGGATGGATTTCTTAATTTACACCCAAGGGTTCGAACATTTTTCGTGGGTGTAAAAACAAATGTACACCCAAGTGGCCATGGGGAAGTGGTGTTGTAATAGCGAATATACACCCAAGTAATCTTAAGGGTGTAAGGGTGCAATCTTGCTATGACACCCTAACACCCTTAAACAACAAAGTATTGTAGGGGTGTTTTCACCCAAACAGCACAAAGGATGTGGGGGTGTTCACGCACAGTTACGGCCCAAAACTCATGTGAAAATACATATCAAGTACAACACAAAATCCTTTATTTGCACTTCAAAATGAACCATTTTTAACATGCTTCAATGCAACACAAAAGTACAGTGCAGTGAAGCATACAAACAGCAGGAAGAATGCCATGCAGCAGGCTTTATTTCTCGAATATACTGAAATAATACATGAAAGCACACTGCGATTGCCACAGTGTGCATTTATGGCATGCCTCATGCATAATATTTAATGCTAGTGGTATTTCAATGATTATAAGAACAAAACAGTCTTAAATTGGCACTTTCATTTCGCAAAAAACCCTTGTGTGCTCAGACATTCAGAATACTGGAGAAACAATGTTACAGGAGTGAAAACATTAGGCGAAATTACAACGACCTAACAGCGTCAATACATACTAACCATACAGAATAGTTGATCTAAAGATGTAAACTAATAAATGCATCAAATAATAACAAGTCAGCCTGAAACAATGCAACATAAAATACCATAAAATGGACACACAAATCGGGGTGAAAGAGTAACCACTTACAGCTAGCAGAGATGCAACAGCTAAGATAAATCTGGAGCAATAATTTCGAGCTTCATATCTTGCTTTTCCAACAGGAAAATTTAAATTTAAAGCAGGTTTTATGAAAACAAACACCGCAATTTTCAGCCTTAAATCTTAAATTTACAGTATTGACTGATATGTGGGGTTATTGTCACAAAATAAACGTATGATTGTGAGAACGCCACAAAGGAGGGCTCCGGAAATTTCGACCACTTGGGGTTCTTTAACGTGCACCCAAATTTGAGCACACGGGCCAACCACAATTCTGCCTCTATTGGAAATGCAGCCACCCAGCCGGGATTCGATCTCGCGACTTGCGGGTCAGCAGCCGAGTACCTTAGCTACTAGACCACCATGGTGGGGCTCCATATTTACAGTAGTACCACAAATTAGACTGAATCAATTAAAAGAAGAAATATATGTGGAAATTATTTAACATCCGCTCATTCATTCAAAATTCACGAGAGCACAGCTATTTCAATAAACAGTCTCTTGACCTGTCCAACAGTGCATACAATGCTAAAAGTGACAATAGCACTTGCCGAGCTTGTCAAACAGACTGACAGGCGACGCAGAAATGCGAGAGACTCGTGAAGGAGGAGTTCGATGTGGTGGCGAAAAAAAAGTGGCATAAGGTGTTTTTATCGTTTTCTCATGTAGCAAAATCCTCATAAATCACTCTAAAAGACGGCCAGCTCTCATACTAGTACTCGTTATTGTATGGCATCTGCACGCGTGAGTAATAAAGGGCAAAATTATTTTTGTCCTTTGACAGCGAGTATTAGTAGCCACTTCCTAATCAGAAAGCCCTTTTTCGCAGAGCAAAATTATATTGTGGCGAAAGCGACTTAAAAAGCGTAATGTACCTGTGAAAAAGGGGTGCGAAACATTTCTAAACCACTATACTTTTTTCTTTTCTTTTGCCGGGAGGTTACGGTACAGTCAATTAAAATTTTAATTACGGTTGGCGCATCTTTGTTAGATTGGATGATGATGGCCCCGCCGCGGTGGTCTAGTGGCTAAGGTACTCGTTTGAATTTTGGTGGAGGCAAAAATGCTGTAGGCCCATTTGCTCCGATTCGGGTGCACAATAACTCTAGGTGGTCGAAATTTCTGGAGCGCTCCACTAAGGCGTCTCATAATCAAATGATGGTTTTAAGACGTTAAACTGCACACATCAATCAATTGAATGGTGATGCACAAATTTACGGTGATTACTGTATTTTATATTTTTTGATAAAACTAACTATACTTAGTAAATATTTGCCCTGGTGGGGCATTTTATAACGGTTTCGTGCGAAAATAATAAATTGTACCCCACTGACCAAATTGGCGCAATTGTTGTGCTCTTGAACAAGCAAAATATTAACAAAAATAGCAGGTAATAATATGCTACAGGCATTAAACATGTGCTGCGAATAGATATGAATGCCTGAATTGAATTGTCGATTTATGACTAAACCATGACCACACAAACGAAAAAAAACACATGGACATGACGGGTGCTCACTAGCAGCTCTTTGTACCATTTACTCTACATAAGGTTAAACACAACCTTAGAAAGGTGGTTAGCCGGCATGAATCACTGCTAGAGTTCGCTGCCCCAAAGAAACTAGCAAAGTTGCGCCTGTGCATCACTGATGGAAATCACGCTGAGCAGCTGAAAGGCTGTAAAAGAAGCATGCGTGGCCGTTTATGAAGTGTGCCACTGAAGTGGTTTACAAAATACCCCTATCGTGCGGAAAGAGGCATGTTAGCCAGACGACGGGGCGCTGTTTGAAGGATCGAGCGAGGAAACACACTCTTACGGTAGAGAATATCGACGGTGCCCATTCAAGCGCGCATGTTACTTCATGTGAAATCTCGCCAAGAAAAATTTTGGAGGCCTGTCACAAAACACGGGGTATCATTTGCGTGGCGAAACTTCACTATTCCTGTGTACGTCGGAAGCACAGTATCTAGCGAACATGTGTCCTATAGCGTGATTAGGTAAGCGACGGCCCGAGTATGTTGCACATGCGTTGACACCTGCGTCTCCCTTAGCGAACAGTGGTTTACATAGGCGTCTCGCCTGTTCCGCATGTTGAAGACGTTGTTTATATTCTGTCCCCAAATGTTGACATTTTGCTTTCGCACAATGTTGCAATTCCTTACACTGTCGTCACTATGTCGGCCAACGCATCCCGCCTATCACTTGGGAATTTCGGCCTCTGTACACAACTGCTTCCTTCTGGTATATCTCTCATTGAAGTCACGGTGGTGGCAGAGTGTCATATTTGCACTCTAAGTTATGACAGCATTCAAAGTGCACAGAAATCTTTGCCTACACCTCCATCAGGCCAAAGCGTCTTGAAAAAGATTACATCACCCGATTTACCGAAAAAACAAGCTAACGAACTGCGTTTCCTTCTTGCATCTTTTTGGGACAACTTCAACCTTGGCGACCACCCCCTCGGCCTCACGTCTGTTCTTAAGCATCAAATTGACACAGGTGATACGAGTCGAATCTATTGGTGACCCTACCACGTTTTCCTTGCTGAGCGGCGCATCATCCAACAGGAGGTCGACAAAATGCTTTTTTGGAATATCTTAGAGCCTTCCAGCAGTACATGCGCGTCCCCTGTTGTACTTCTCAAGAAGAAGGACAATAGCTGAGGATTCTCCGTCGAATACGGGCATTTAAACAAGATCCCGAAGAAGGACGTCTACCTTTTGTCGCACATAGACGATGCCCTGGATTGCCTTCATGGTGCAAAATATTTTTCTTTGATCGAGCTTTTCGCGCCGTGTACTGGCAAATAGCCTTTGATGACTGAACTGTGAGAAGACGGCGTTTGTGGCTCCCGACGGTCCTTAACAGTTTAAAGTGATGTCATTCAGTTTATGCAACGCGCCTGCCATGTTCGAACATTTGATGAACGCCTTGCTGCACGGCTTCAAGTGGTCCATCGGCCTGTGCTACCTGAACGACGTATCGTTGTTTTTTTGCTTTTTTAACGCACCTTGAAAAGCTATCGAAAATCTTATCTTCCTTTCGTACAATGGGATCGCAACTCAATTCGGCAGAGTGCCACTTTTAATGTCGTGAAGTTTCTTTGCTCGAACAAGTTGATTGTGTAGGCGTTCGCTCTGATTATGATAAAATAAGGGCACTAAAAGATTTCCCTGTACCAATCTGTACTAAAGATGTTCGCAGTGTCGTTGCCCTATGTTCTTACTTCCACCGCTTCGATAAAAACATCGCCGACGTCGCACGCCCTCTCACTCAACTCTTCAAAAAGACAATGAATTCATCGGTGGCCCTGCGCGAACAGATGCTTTCCGAAACCTGGAGTGGCATGCTTACTTCTGTGATTCTTGCTCACTATCACGTCTCTGCTGCAGCATATGTTCGTACAGACGCAAGTAGCTATAGCATCGGTGCAGTCCTGGCCCAGAAACAACAAGGACACGACCGTGTTGTGGCCTAAGCCAGCAGCCATATTTCGCCTACCCAGAAAAACATTCAATAACTGAACGCGAATGTTTGGCACTTGTTTGGGCAGTCAGAAAATTTCATCCCTATTCGTACGGTTGGTCATTCACAGTCATCACTGATTACCACGCCTTGTGCTGGCTTTCGTCCCAAAAAGATCCTTCAGGCCATCTTGGCCATTGGGCGCTGCGCCTTCAATTATTTGACTACTCAGTCCTGTACAAAACCGGCCAATTGTCGACTGCTTGCACATGTCGACTGCTTGCCCCAATACGCTGTCGAACCTCCAGACGGAGGCTGCTCTACAACAACCCATGTTTCCGACGTTCTCTCTCTATCCACATTTAATGAAGTTGGAACCGAGCAGCGATGGTATACTTTCTTGCACGGTAATATCCAAAAGCTAACGTTGGCGACCCCGACCCTTGCCTTCGAACGTTTGAATTACATAATGGTGTACTGTACCGTTGCAATATACGTCCTGACTACCCCGAAAGACCACTCGTCGTTCCTCTTCAATTGAATCACACTGTTCTCGCCCGGATTCATGATGCACCGATAGCCGGTTACCTCGACATGTCGCGGACCTATGACAGAGTCCACCGGCGCTTCTTCTGGCCTGGCTTGTACCGTGGCTTCATCCGTTATGTTGCAGCTTGGCACCCTTGTCGACGACGTAAAAAACCAAATGGCCCTCGTGCTGGACATCTTCAGCCACCGGACATCCCACGAGACCTATTCTACTGTGTTGGCGTGGACCTTCTTGGCGCTTTTCCTACGTGAGCTGCGGGTAATTGGTGGATTGCGGTAGCAAGCGAATACACTACACAATACGCGATTACATGGGCCCTTCCAACCAGCTGTGAAACTGATTTGGCCGATTTCTCTTTCGCGGACGTCATCCTACACCACGGCACCCCTCGACAACTGTTTACAAACCGAGGTTGCTACTTTTTTCCAAAGTGGTTGGTGACCTCCTCCACTCCGGCGACCCTAAACACAAGCTTTAAACTGTTTACCATCCACAAACGAATGGACTAACTATGTGCCTCAATCGCACTCTCACCGTCATGTCCTTCATGTATGTTTCCGCCGATCTCCACGACTATGACACTACGTTACCATCCGTAACATTCGTGTACGATTCCTCTAGACACGACACCGCTGGGTTTTCTCCTTTTTCTGTTGTTCGGCCGTGACCCTGCGCTACCTTTCGACTCGCTTCTGCTGACCGGACTAAATATACGTCTGAGTACGCTCAAGATGCTACAATGAAGGCCCAAGCAGCACGCCAAGTCGCTCGATGACGACTACTGCACTCGCAGGACAATTAGAAGAACGTATATGACGCCTGCCATCATAATATTTACTTCACGCCCGGATATCTCGTTATGCTTTGGTCCTCTTTGCGCCGCCTTCGACTTTCGGAGAAGTTACTTCCACACTATTCAGGGCCCTACCATATCTTACGCCAAGTAACTGATGTCATTTGCGAAATCGTCCCTATGGATCCCGCCCTCACTCACCCTGGCACCGACATAGTACACGTTATGGGACTCAAGCCGTATCACTCCGCTGCCTCCAGATTAGCACCGGTTTGGCTCTGCAGCCGCCGTGGAAATCATGTAACGGGTCGCCGACAACGATGAAAAGGACATGGAAAAAGATAACGTGGTGTGTCTCTTCGAGCGAGCTCGACGCCATCTTGTCCGCCCTGAGTTCATTTTGTATTCTGTCCAGTAAAGTTTTCTTCCCATAACAATACGTTATTCCAGCTTTGGCATGTAAGCATTCACCACTACCAATTTTCGATTTTCTATTTTGGTATGCAGCTTTATATGCGTCGATACGAAACACATCTGTTTCACTACGATACCAAGTTTCTATCATCATTACAACAGAAAACAAAAAAAATTAACTCGTCAAGAAATAAGAGAACGCTTTCTCTTTTGGCATGAGCTGATTGAATGTTAATAAGAAGAAATCTTTGCGACTGTCTATGATGGTAACTTACTTATGAGTTCAATTCACTACACTGAAATACATCGCCATATCTCACGGCAGAAACAGATCTACTGTTGAGCAAGGCAACTTTAGCCAGATCCTTTTCTGAAGTTACATGTAAAACACTTGCCCTGTCTGCCTTCCGCATGAAGATTCTATTGTGTGGTTACCATATATATTATGAAGTCTTTCTTTGGAAGACCTTTATTAGGCCCCAGGAAGCGACAGCCGACAGCTACGATGAACGAACCAATATGATGATGCCACGCGATAACGATGGGGATGCATGAGCAACACATGATAATGATGATAATGTACAGGTGAAGAGGATGGGTATACTAAATGCCTACTCTAATTCCCCCAACGTGAAAGCGGCCAGCTTGGCCGCGGCAAGTCATAAGGACAAAGAACGTCGCATGAAGGGCTTCATACGTGAGACATGGACGACTTCAGTGGTTCGATAACGGCAATCTGCTGGGGCTACAAGTGGCGTCACGTGATAAATAACTAGTGAAGTCTCTTGAAGAACTCTCTGCGGCCCGATAAATCGTGGCTGAAATTCGTCGCACAAACCAGGTGTGCGAATAGGCGTCAAAAGGAGCAATTCGTCTTCAGGTTGAAAGGATAAAGCACGATGCGACTCCTCATAAACTAGCTTTCTCTCTTGTTGTCGGGCATCGGTAATTACGCGATGATGTTGGCGGCACTCTGCGAGTCGTAAAATGTATTTCTCTGAAGAGGATGGAGATGAATTCACGTGGCAGGTAAAGAAAGAGACGTCCAAGAAAGAAGTAGGGAAGCTTCCATAAACTAGGCAGAATGGTGAGTAGCCGGTTGTCCACTGATTGGCCGTATTGTAGGCGAAAGTGACGAATGGTAGAACTACATCCCAGTTCTTGTGGTCGGGTTGAATATAGGCGGCGATAATGTCTGCAAAAGTGTAGTGGAATCGCTCAGTGAGGCCGTTATTCTGGGATTGATAACTAGATGCAGTCTTATGAATTGTGCCGGAGGCGTGAAGAAGTTCGCTCAGTAGTTGTGAAAGGGAGGCCCTTCCACGGTCACTGAGCAATACACGTGAAGCACCATGACGCAGAAAAATGGCTCGGAGGATGAAATCGGCAATTTCAGAAGCTGAAGCAGTAGTGACGAATGCCATTTCGGCGTAGCGCGTCAAATGGTCAATGGCTGTTACTCTCCATCGGTTGCCAGCAGCACTGCATAGAAAGGGGTTGTAATGATCGACGCCTACTTCTTCGAATGGTGTAGCTGGGCACGGAAGAGGCTGTAGGCTACCATCTTGAACAGATGTGGGTAGTTTTCTGCAATGGCAGGTAGTGCAGGACCCGACGTACCGAGCTACAGTAGTGGGAACGCCTGGCCAATAAAACCGACTTTGAAGGCGATCGTAGGTTTTATAGTAACCAAGGTGACCAGCAGTCGGATTGTCATGAAGCGCTCTGAGGACTTCGGACCGAAGCGATCGGGGTAGAACGAGAACCCAGCGCTGGCCGTCAGGATGGCAAATTTTGCAGTACAGCACCGAGTTGTCCAGCTTAAATTGCGAGAGTTGGCGACGGAGCCTTGCAGTAGGTGCACGGCAACTGCCAGTGAGGTAGCCTTTAATACGTCGACAGTTTGGGTCAGCCAGCTGCCGGAAAGGAAAATCGTGGGGCTTGTCCGAAGGCAGCTGGTCCATTGAGGCGAGAGGAAACCACCACAGCCATGGACTCTGAGGTTGTGTTGAGCAAAGTGATTGCCGAAACGCTGAGTGGAGCCGCTGGTAGTGGGCAGCGAAAAAGTGCATCGGCGTCACTATGTTTTTCGCCACACTTGTATACGATGTCAAAATCATGCTCTTGGAGGCGTACAATCCAGCGGCCAAGGCGTCCTAACAAGCTCTTGAGCGTCGAGAGCCAACATAAAGCATGGTGGTCAGTCACAATGGTAAAATTGCGGCCGTGCAGATAAGTACGAAAGTTCTGCACTGACCGAACGATGGCAAAGCACTCCCGCTCGGTGATCATGTAGTTCCTCTCGGCCATGGAGAGGACGTGGCTGGCGTATGCAATGACTCGCTCTCGCGAAGAGTTGTCGCGTTGCAGGAGAACGGCTGCTAAACCGCGGCCGCTAGCGTCTGTAAGCAGGAAGGGCGGTGCATCATCGTGAAAATGAGAAAGTACAGAGTCATTCATGAGGGCACTCTTCAACCTGTCGAAAGCCGATTCACATTCCTGAAACCACTGAAAGGGCGTACTGGAAGCACGTAGCTTATTGAGTGGTGGAGCTATGGAGGCAAAGTTTTATGAATCACCGAAAGAGGCGAGACGAAGGAAACTTCAAAAATCTTTCGGTTTGTCAGAGCGAGGGAAGCGAAGGACTGCAGCAGTTTTCTCAGGGTCTTGACGAACCCCGTCACTGCTCACAATATGACCGAGGACCTTCATAGATATGCTGGCGAAATGACACTTCTTGGTGTTACTTTGAAGACCAGCGCCTGCAAGGCAATTCAGGACCTTGTCCAAGCGTTGCAGATGTTGAGGGAACGTCGATGAAAAGACAACAATGTCATCGAGGCAACATAGGCAAGTCTTCCAATTTAGGCCACGCAGCACTGTGTCAATCATGGGCTCAAAAGTTGCGGCCGCATCGCATACACCGAAAGGCAAAACATTGAATTCGTATAGGCCGTCCGGGATCGCAAACCCAGTTTTTTTCTTTATCATCTTCGTTCATGGGGATTGACCAATATTCGGAACGCATGTCAAGGCTTGAAAAAAATTCAGCACCTTGTAAGTAATTGAGGGCGTCGTCGATGCGTGGCATGGGGCATACGTCCTTCCCAGTAATCCTAATGAGTGCTCGGTAATCAACGCAAAAGTGTACTAGACCGTCTTCTTTACGCACCAGAACGATAGGTGACGACCAAGGACTGCTTGAAGGTCGGATTATCTCCCGTTGCCGTATATCGTCAATGTTTTCCTCAATGATTTTGAGGGACGAAGCTCCTTGTAGCGGCACCCGTTCATTCCTCATAGCCATTGTAGTATGCAACAAGTATAACATTTGACCTCCAATGTGGTGCCGGTGAGAGATTTCTTCTGTGCGTTGTTAAAAAATGAAAAATAGTGCTCAATGTACATGCCAATGGCTGCTAATGGGGAATAAGAGACAGGAGCATTTGGCTCTCACTTAACGTGCGTGCTGCGACCCTCATTAGCAGCCATTTGCACGTACATTGAGCACTATCTGGCAAGAAAGGGTTGCTACGTTATACTCGCTGGGTGTAACCTGCTTAGTTTTAGAAAGGTTTAGCGAGCGTTGAGCTCCAGTGCCATGAATACAATGAACTAGTATATACCATGAACTCGAGGTGATTAAAGATGGGAAGTAGATACGAAGTGCAAGCCGTGAAAAAGTAAAAAGCCGAATTTTCCTGTCTCTCATTTCACATTATCAGCCATTGGCATGTACAATGAGCACTATCTGTCAGGAAAAGGTTGCTATGTTATACTCGCTGGGCGTAACCTACTTGGTTTTAGAAAGGTTTAACGAGCGTTGGGCCGCAGTGCCATCGATACAGTGAACTAGTACATAACAAGAACTCGGGGCGGTTAATGCGAAAAGTAGACCCGAAGCGCAAGCCGTGAGAAAATGTGCGTGTGCCACCTCTTGTTTAGTCCTTGGAATGTCCGCTGGATGGCGGTGCTTCTATATGGGCAATATATGATGAAAAGATGCGAGATGGTGGTACTTGAAGTGTTCAATAGATGGACGAACGGACACAGAGACAGATTCATAGATGGATTAATGAACGGACGCAGAAGCGGTTGCGTGGACGAACACAGGGACGAACGCACGAAGAGACGCACGCACGGACGGGTGGATGGGGATGGAAGCATGGACGGTCACACAGACGGACGCATGGACAGACGGACGCAAGAACGAATGGACGCACGAATGCTTAACTGGCACTCTTTGGCCGTGAAATGGCTCTTGCGCCACAAAACAACAACCATCATCATCAGACGAATGCTTCACCCCACTCTCCATCATTCACTCCGTGAATATGCTGCCAATTTTCCTTCGGCTAGAGAGACGCGGTACGGACGGCAGTGCACAATGGATGTACCGTCGGTAGGAATACAATATGCTATAGCAGTTGTCTGGCCCAGGGTGGATGAGTGAACGTCAAAAGCGTTTGCAAGCTTTTTCAACAAATCCAGCAGCTGCTGCTTCTGCGAGTCTGTCAAGTCTTTGTTGATGGTTGCTGTAAAGGCCGAGGAAGCAGCGTGATCTGCAGTATGGCCTTTTGAGGAGACATGGGTAGGAGGCACAACGCACACAAGCTCCAGATCGACAACGCAGGTGACAGTAGTGCCCCGTGGCAGCAAAGTTTTATTTAGTGTGGTGTTCGTAGCAGCGAGGACAGCTGGTCCATTGTTGAAGCGAGCTTCAGCTGATGCGAAATCTGTGCTTTTATTAAGGCAACGGGGCGATGGAGTGTCCAAAATGTCACTGGAGGTGACGTTGTTCGACAAAACTGCGACTAATTGATGTTCATGTGGTGGTAACTTGATGTCTACAGCAGCGATGAGTCGAAGTGGCCTGTAGGTTTCGTCACTGAGCAAGTTGTCTTTTTCAGTAAGATGGACGACACGTTGTGCAAAACAAATTGTCGCGGAAGTAGAGGAAAGAAATTTTCAGCCTAAACTGAGTATGTGGGAGCACGGGGATAACACAGCAAATTTTGTATGATGAAGAATGTCGTAGATTAGCACACGGGCAGTGCAGAGAGCGGAAGGGCGAATCATTGTTTTCTGGGCTGTAACCAGTGTAGGCTCATCATAAGGCATCGCAACTTTTCGAAGATGGGCACAAAAATCAGCACGAATAACAGAAAACACAGCCTTAGTGTCCACCAAAGCATCAACGTCCACTCTCTAAACTGTGACTGTAATCATATTTTAAGGGCGCGCAGAAGGAACTCGAGTCCTGTGTTGGAATGCTGTTTGTCCTCCAAAAACTACATCGCTTAGTTTTCCTGATGCCGATCAGAAGCGAGGGATGCAGACTAAAGAGGAGAATAGGAGCGACGATAGGGCGATGGTGAACGGCGTCGGACTGATCGGTCAATACTGCGCAGTTCATCCGATGCTGGCGGAGATGGAGACAGACACGGCGGTGACGAAAAACTGTGGCCTTGATACAAGGCTCTTGCGGTATAGTCCCGTTCGTGTATGTCATACCCTCGACGCTCATCTTGCTGGCGCTTGCGTCAAAAGCGTGAAATGTGACCACGATAGCCGCAATAATAGCACGTAGGCCGAGTCGACCGATAAGGAGTGTAGTAGCTTGCGCTAACTGCAACGGGAGAGAGAGCAGTGAGAGGGAAAGATGATGGCTCAGGCGGTGGTGATAGAAAGCTCGTGGGAAAGCTTGTGGGAGGTACGGCATTAACCGACGCGTACGTTCGTGTCAGTGACGTCGAGCTGACGGTGCTTGATGGTGATGAAGAAAAACTACTTGCTAGAAGAACAAGTTTTTTATGTGTAGCGGTACGAAAAGTTGTAGTATTTGATCATTTTAAAATTAAAATTTGGCCCCGACGAGGGCGCCCCTACGAAAAAGTGATAGCGCGAGTGGCGAGAAAAGTTAGTAGATCCGCTTTGGGTGTATTTAGCAGAAAGGCGCCGTGGTTGATTTTTCGTTCCCTAGTGGTAATCACTTGAACTTGAGAATTTTCAAGGTCTGACAGGGTTACTAATTTCAAATCCAAGACAAGCACTGTTTAGCCTTTTCAGCCGCGGCCTACATCCTATCTCGCGCCGTTCTAGTGAGGAATGTGACGATCACATTTGATTTTTTTATACACAGTACACGGAGCACTACGTCAATATCGTTACCCGTGACATCAGTTCCTAAGCACTTGGCAAAGTTTGCGACACTCTTCTTCAGGTATGCTTTTTTCATTTAGGGGAGTGCTTGGATATTGATATTCATACATTGGCTGTATTGTTTCAGCTCGACAACTTACGGTCTAGCTTCTATCAGGTCCAACTGCAGTTCTTCACTTTCCTTCTGACACGGGGCACTCTCAGCCTTGACTATGCCAATCTCTTTGCGAAAGGCTTCCACACCAGTTCTAAAGGCTTCAAAGCTCTCATTCATGAAGAAAAAATAATCTTAGACACTTTCAAGTTCATACTTAGGAAGTAAATACAGCGCAGAAATACGGACAAGGAATGGAGGAAGAGAGAACACCGCGCTGAACTCGCAACTGAACTTTATTGAAAGATACACGCACATATATTGAGCATTTGACCCGGTAACGTGGAAAAAAAGGCGTCTGCACAACAAAGCAAACAAGGTATAAAACAAACCTAATCATATTGATCATCAACACAAGTGTAACAACCACGAAAAAAAACACAAAATACATGCCTTCCCACTTGCCCGAAACCTACGGAACGGTTCCCAACCAACTAACAAACACTTTGACATGACAGCGCTGAACCCAGGTACCGAACTTCTTTTCCCCTGTCCCATGTCTATATTTTTGTGCTGTATTTACTTCCTAAGTATGAACCACCAACTAGCCCAACTTTTGCTAATATTACTTCCAAGTTTAGTGACTATTTTAGTGTTTGAGGAAGTGACCTTTTAAAGTTCACATTACCTCTAATTGAGAACGCGTCAAGTCGTCCCACTAAGCCACCTAGAAAATTCACAACCTCTTTGATACTATTGGGCTGTGTCTCAGCGAGGGCCGTCGCCCTACTGCCCATGTCGCCGGAATTTTTATCTCACGTGGTTTCAAGCTCTTTCTAGAAAAATTGCACAAAACTACTCTTGTACAAGGAAAGCAAAATACACAGCACAAAAGATTTAAAAGAAAGCACTGTTCTGAGTACAATACCCAAGTAAACTTCAGCAGCAGCAGCAGCAGTGACGAAACTTATGGGATATCTAATGTTCATTATGAAATGTAACTGACCTGCACAGAGTGCACACAATAGATTAGCGAGCATCCTTTCGTTATCGCCGTTGCTATCTGAATGAAGCCAGCAGCAGAAAGAAAGCTCCCCCAAAACAAACTTGATAACAGCTCAAAAATTCCGCTGGCTCAGGTAGATGGCGTTTTCGGTAGCGCTGTCCAGGTCACTTTATTGATGATATTGAGGTATCTGCCGAGAGTGCATACAGTATGCTAGCAAGCGTCCTTTAGTCGTCGCCGCCGCTGCCTGAGTGAAGCCAGTAGCAAAAAATGTGCCGCCATATCCAAGAAATGATTGATCATGAGCGGGCAAAGTTCCGGAGGTAAACCTGGTAAACCATGAGTCCTCCGTACAGTTTGTCCACCCGATTTTATTACAACGCTCCCTCTTGCGTACTGTTACGCAGCGCACCTCCGACGACGTTACGAAGGGCGCCACGAATTCCATCGCTGACACCGCTGTTGCGAAAGCCGATGACGCCAACACGGTCCCGAAGGCGCCACTGCTTCGAACTCTGCCGAGAAGGTCACCAGCCGTTTGATAGCATCGGTTTCTCAGCTCGCGATTGCTTCTGCGCAGAGCTGATAGACGAGCGGACGAGACGACGGTGAGTTAAACGAGGTTTAAGTACAGCATATATACAGAGGCGTTACATTTTCGGCATTGGGGTTAATAGCTTAGAGACTCGAAGAGCCCAGCTCTCTTCTCTGACACGTAGATATACTGTTCGCGACGCGCCGCGGGGCTTTTTTATATGCACCGGGAGGATTATTTGAGTAACCAAATGTCCTACCAGAAGCGCTGCTGGCCGTGAGGTCGGAATCCTCTAATGAGGTCACCGCTGGGCCGCGTCATTCTCATCGAATCCGGAGCCGCTGCGCGTGGTTGCAGCCAAGGACGAGTGACGTCACCACGTATTGCGTCAGACTCGCCAGACAGGAAGGCGCCTATTGCTGCAACGGGCTCGCTGTGCGTGCGTGACAGAGAGGCACCGCCGCGTGATGACGCCGTTGAGTTGTTCGCGTTAGGCAGGCTCGCGTGCTGGCCTTGACACAGATTGCCTTTTTTCAGAGGCATGGGTGTTCGGTAAGGACTCGCTGGCATAACAGCACCCCCGCCGCCAGACAATGCGCCGAAAGACGAGCTGCTTCCACGTGGCTCGGATGTCAGGCGCGCTCATTCGCCAGGTCCCTCCAGGTTCGCCGCCAGAACCATGGAGAGAATGCAGCTTCAGACTCTGTTCCGTGAAGACATCCCATTCTTGAGGACAGATCCCAGCTCCACTGGCCTGTCACCACAACTTGTTGGCCACCTTCGCTCGTCTCTTCTGACGATCTTTGGTCTCAGCACTTGTAGATGGTTCTGCAACTTGTCAAGAACGGTTCGACAACAGATAACACACGACACAAGCAAGTGCCCTCTGTTACCCGACAGAACACCAGACAAAGTATATAACAACATATACCCAGCTACGTGTCTATCGGAATTTCGTTCCCTCTACATCAAGAGGCACATGTGGGGCACAAGACTCTTAAAATGAGAACTCAAAATTTTACACGTACAACAACGTAACAAAATAGAATAGAACATAAAGTTGGCTCCTTGAGCTCATTCTGGACGAGAATGCTCAGCTAAGGCCGTGGTGAGGACAAAATTTTGCCCCGAAAGCCAGCGAAAAACCGAAAGGTGGAGAAGGTACTATCTCAACGCACGGCTTAATGAGTCTGCTTAGCGTTTAACTTTCCTTTTTTGTAGCGAACGTCAAAGTTGTGCTGTTGGAATAACATGATCCACCTCAGTAAACGGCCACTTTTAGGCGACATGTTTTTTAACCAGGTTAGAGGACAGTGGTCCGATTTGACCACAAGCCACGAACCGCAGACATAACAAGCGAGCTTTTGAACGGCCCACATGAGGCAAGAACATTCCTTTTCAGAGGTACTGTATGCCTCTTCCCTGCCGCTGAGTTTTCGACATAAATACAAAACTGTCCTTTTGTTACCTGCACTGTCCTTCTGGCACAATATAGCTCCAATGCCGCAATCACTCGCGTCGCATTGAGTCACAAGTCTCTTAGAGAAATCGGGTGCCATGAGAACGGGCTTTTCGCTTAGGTCCTCTTTTAGCTGGCAAAACGCATTCTCCTTTTCTGAATCCCATAACACTTTAACCAGCTCGGATTTTCGAAGTGCGTCAAATAGAGGGCTGGCAATGCTAGTGTAGTTTTGCACGTAATGCTGATAGTATCCACCCAGGCCCAAGAATGCCCTTATCTCAGATGTTGTGGTTGGTAATGGATAGTTCACGACGGCGGCTACCTTAATTTCTGAAAGTCTACACCGGCTACGCTCCACAACGAGTCCCAGGTAAGACACCTCGCCGCACCCTAGGTGACATTTAGTAGGTGTCACGGTAAGGCCAGCTTCTTTCAACCTGTTCAGCACGACCCGTAAATGCTCGACATGTTCTTCCCAGCTCTTTCAGAAGATGGCGACATCGTCAAGATATGGCAGAGCAAACTCAGAGAGGCCTTTAAGAACGCGGTCCATTAACACTGAAAAAAAGGGGGCATTTTTCAATTCAAAGTGCAGCTTAAGTGGACGATACGTTCCAAACGGAGAAACAAATGCGGCATAGCAACATGCGCGCTCTGTAAGGAGGACTTGTCAATACCTTCACACGAGGTCTAACGTGGAAATATTTCTGGGCTGTGACACAGTTTCTACCCTTTCCTCTAGGTTTGGTATCGGGTAAGTTTGGTCTAGAGTTATGGCGTTAAGACGCCGATAATTGATGCATGGCCTGGGATCTCTTCCCGGCACTTAAACCAATATTAGAGGGGATGTATAGTCACTCTCGCCCGGTACTATGACGCCCAACTCAAGAATTTTAGCAATCCCTGTTTCATGATCTGCTTTTGCACAGGGGAACAATGATACGGCTTGCTACGGATTGGCTCCTCACAAGTTAGCTTGATATCGTGTTCGATCACCGTCGTGTTTCCGGGACGACCCAAAACACGTCTTAAAACTCGGAAACAATCCTTCTTAGGTCCTCCTTCTGGACTTCACTTAACCTAGGCTCTAGGTTCAACTGCTCCAAGATTACCTCCGATCCCCTTTCGGTTACATCACTGGAACTCGAAATTTCTGCTCCTTTTTCCTCTGAAGCATTCTACAGCATATTTACGACCGCTTGACTTTGAACGTAAAATTTCATCAAGTTACTGTGGTAAACTTTGTTCGGCTTCCTTCCTAATTTCACTTCATAATTGGTGTCAGAAAGGTTCGATATTACTTTGGCGGGCCCTTCCTAATGAACCTCAAGCTTGTTCTTTTTGGACGGCTGCAGCAGCATTACCTGACTTCCTACTTCAAAAGTGCACTTCTTCGCCGATTTATCGTTGTACTCCTTCGACAACACTTGTGCAGCTTTCATGTGGATTTCCACAAGATCTTTTGTTTTCCCAAGCCTCTGAAGGGGGTCTAGAACATACGCAACTACATTAGGGTCCTCATCAAATCCCTCCAAGTACTCGCGTAGCATTCACAACGGTGTTCTCAAATTCCTGCCATACACAAACTCTGCAGGGCTAAAACCAGTGCTCTCATGAGGAGCTGATCTAAAAGCGAACATAGCCGGAGGAATACACGCTTCCCAGACGTATTTGTGCTCGTATCAAAGAGCTCTCAGTATCCGTTTCAGAACGGCATGCATACGCTCTACCAGATTAGATTGCGGGTGATGGATCGAGCTGTGCACTTTTTTCATTCCACACTTATCCATGAAAGTAGAGGTAAGGCACCTGGTGAAGACACTATCAATGTCGCATTGTATTTCAGAAGGAATTCCGACGCGTGCAAGTATGAATAGCAGTGCATCCACGACATGAGGGGAATTGAGCTCCTTAAGTGGTATCGCTTCTGGAAATTTTGTGGCTACACAGACAGCCGTCAGGATGTACCGACAACCTTGCCTTGACTCTAGCAATGGCCCAACGATATCAATTACTAGGTGCGGAAAAGGTTCTGTGATAATTCGCACAAGCTTCATGGGTGCCTTCCACTTGTCAGTGGATTTCCCTGGTCTCTGAGAAGTGTCGCATGAGCGTACAAGGTCTTCAATATCCTTCCAGCATTTTGGCCAATAAAACTCTAGGGAAACTCTAGCCTTGGTCTTTTTTATGCCGAGATGCCCTGCCCATGAGTTATCATGCGCCAGTTCTAATAGTTGGCGACGATACTTTTGTGGCCCCAAGAGCTGCTCATACTTGCCACCTTGCGCATTTGTGAAGTTCCGATACAGGAGCCCTGCTTTCTCAAAAAAAGAAACATTCTTTTACTTTTTTCTCAAGTTTACGCTTTCCATTAGCGCTTTAATCGAGAGGTCTTCACGCCGCTCTCGAATGAGCGTTTCTCGATCAACCCACGACAGCTTACTCTAACTTTCCGCTACAGGCGAGAGCGTTGCACCCCTCTTGCTCTCACTCAATGGAACCATGTCGTCTCCTTCGGCTAAGGAAACCGTGCCAGTAGCTTTGGCGACGGGCCGCTCGAGGGGCTGCTCACATGACTCATTCAGATAATTTCCTCTGTGAGGTTCCGTAGACTCGCCTCCAAGGTAACTTGATGGTTCACAACATTGAACAAGATCAAGCTCCTGCGAAAGCTTCCGCGCTTGCGATCGCGTGCGGGCCATGTACGGTAAGTTGGGGAAGAAAGATTTACCCTGCTTATTGAGAAGCTGCTCTGAGTGGTTAGAGAAAAGATAAGAAAAACGATCGGGAAGCGCGGCAGACACAGCCGCTTCGGTACGAAGCTTACCGAAGGGGCCTTCAATGACAACCGTAGCGATTGGTGAGCAAGCACTCTGCTCCTCGTCGACTTGCCTGATCCAAGCGCACTCTCTTGTAAAGCCATCCGGATACACCAATGACGGATGAACAACGTCCATGGTTACGCTGAGTCTCAAAGTGCTCCATACGTTTTCCCGTTCACACTAATTTTTTGGAGATACGGCTCTAACAACCGCATGTTCTTTTCCGGTTCTCCGATTGTTGCAAAAGCAAACTTTTGCTTACAGTTTATCGCGATTTGCCTTTCCTTTTTGCAGTTGTAGCAGATTAGAGGCTTCCGTGATTCAAACGCCCGTGTGGTGTCACTGCGTTGCTCAGGAACCTCACTCACTTCCGTTTGCCCTTCCCCTACAGTGTCCTTCGTAAAAGACGGGTCCTTTTTGAAATTACAGTGCGGAGCGGGTTTTCGTTCATCCGGTTTCTTTGAAAAGCCCTCTTTACTTTCATCCTTTTCAACGCGCATTGCCCTGTTATGCAACTTTCGGCGAGTATAATTCTCCTCAGCTAATTCTGCTGCCTTGTTTAGCTGTACTTCACCAAGTTTGTCCTGCAACCAAAGCTTGACATTCTCCTAGATGCAGCGGTAGAATTGCTCCATTGCAATGCATTCTACCACTTTATCGCGATCGTCATAAACACCTTCGCCCTTGAGCCATTCAATTAAATCGACTTTAAGACGAAACGCGAAGTCAACGTGCGACTCATTCTCTTTTTAGCATAACAAAACCTTTGCCTGAAAGCCGCGGGTGACAACTTATAATGTCTCAAGAGCACTTCCTCAACCTCGTCATAGCTCTCAAACACTTCTCTTGACAAGCAAGTTATTACGTCGGACACTTCGCCGGAAAGAAGAGCTAACAGGTTCTGCTCCCAAAGAGACCGCTCTAAAGCATTTAGCTCACAGACGTGTTCTAACTTGACGAGATACTTCCCCATGTCCTCACCTACAATGAACGGTGGCAGTTGGTCCCGAATTCTATAACCGCTGACCTCGACAGCCGGAGAAGCTACGCTAGGCGCCTGCGAACACTGTAGGATTCCCAATTCTATTCGTTTAAACTTGAGGCGCTCCTGTCTCTTAGCCTCCTCACGCTCGCGACGTTCGCACCTTTCAGCTTCTTCATGTTCGCGAACTTCTCTTCTTTCAGCTTCTTCACATTCGCGAATTTCTCGCGTTTCATGATCTTCACGTTCGCGAGCTTCTACTTCTCGCCTTTCAGCCTCCTCGCGGCGTGCTTTGATGTCCGCCCAGGCCTCATCGACTTGCTCAGCCGACACTCCATCATCCTTCATGATATCAAGGATCGCTTCCTTTCATTTCGCACGGTCCAAAGTAATGCCGAGTTCCTGACAAATTTCGATGAATTTTTTCACTTTAAGGTTCTCCATTGTTCACACTAGCCTCTTGCTGTTCACCCTTGTTAAGAATCTACTGGCCATACCCACTATAAGTCTACAAGCAAGACGCCAAAGCAATTTTAACACTGCCGTGTTTACACCCTCCGCATTATCTTTGGTTTCAAAGTGCTCCGACTTTGCTTGAAATGATCAACGCTCACTCTAAAGTTTCACACAGCCCTTCTCTAAACTAATACAGCCTGAGCTAGAGTAGTCTGGTCACTGAGGAGAAAACATCAGGCACTCACCACATCAATTTCGCTGACGCCGGCCGATCCCGCAGCTGCCAACCACTTTTACGAAGCACGCCTCCGACGACGGTACGAAGGGCGCCACGAATCCCGCCGTTGCAACCACTGTCACGAAAGATGGCGACGCCACCACAGTCCCGAAGGCGCCACTGCTTCGAACTCCACCGGGAAGGTCACCAGCTGTTTGGTAGCGTATATTTCTCAGCTCGCGACTGCTTCTGCGCAGAGCTGATCGACGAGCGGACGTGACGACGGTGAGTTAACAAGGTTTATGTACAGCATATATATATAGAGGCGTTACAAATTCGGCACTGGGGCCGACAGCTTAGAGACTCGAAGAGCCGAGCTCTCTTCTCTAACACATAGATCTACCGCTCTCAACGCGCCGCAGGGCTTCTTTTTATATGCACCGGGAGGATTCTTCGAATAACCAAATGTCCAACCAGAAGTGCCGCTGGCCGTGAGGTCAGAATCCTCCAATGCAGTCGCCGCTGGGCCGCGTCATTCTCATCGAATCCGGAGCCGCTGCGCGTGGTTGCAGCCAAGGACGAGTGACGTCGCCAGGCATTGCGTAAGACTCGCCAGACAGAAAGGTGCCTATTGCTGGATCTGGCTCGCTGTGCGTGCGCACCAGAAACGCACCGGCGCGTGATAACGCCGTTGAGTTGTTCGCGTCAGGCGGACTCGCGTGCCTGCATTGACACAGATTGCCTTTTCAGAGGCATGGACGTTTGGTGTGGAATCGCAGGCATAACAGTACGTCGCCGCACGAAATCGAACGATCGCCTTCCACCAATGACATGTGCGATATGTGACATCATTCTTATTTTATAACATCTCGCATCTTTCATCTTCAACTACAAGTACCGCCGTCTAGTTTAAAACATCCTGCATTTTTTCTACATCAGTACAAGTACCGCCATCTAGTGAACATTTTTCACACACAGGTCCCGTTAATTGGGGAGGTGATCGCCGGGCTGATTCTAAGGGCCGAAGTACCGGCCCCCCGAACCGCACCACGAAAGCGTGGACAATTTAGAAGTGGTCCTTTTTGGCGCGCCAGCGGACGCCGGCTGTGGCCCAAAGAACAAGTCAGAGCCGAGAGTTGATAAACAAACAAAATTATATTCTCAAATATGGCAGATCGAAAACAATACACAAATATGCACACTCCACAATAGATGAGAACAATATGTCCCCAATCAAACAACGTACTACACAGTACAATCAGCCACACTCGAAACAACAGACAAAGACAAGAATACGCACTACAATGCAGTCGCATGCATTGAACAACCAAGACACATAAAGACTAAAGAGATGGAAAACCTATTCAGTCCGAAGTTCTTGGAACAAAAGTCTGGATGCTACTCTTCCGAGAATCACTCACTCAAAGTCCAGCGTTGTTGTCGTTCCGTCGCCCCCGAAGTTTCTCTTCCAGGAAACCTCGCGTCTTCAATTGGCCGCTCGCCAAGCACTAAATTTCTTCGCCGGAAAGACGTCGGCTTCACACACGCAGCTGTTGCCACGCGTCTTCGCTCGATAGCGGTAAACACACACTCTTGCCTGTAGCTCGAGTCGTCACCCCTCAGGTGGAAATCATCTTCTTCTCCTGCTTTGTCTCTACGGACAAAACCTTCGCCGACTGCACGGCGGTATTCCTACGCGCTCTGGCGCTAACTTCCGTCTTCTCCTGCTCTCTCGTCTCGGCTGCTCGATTAAATACCTTCCGCGCGAGATTCCAGAAGGTTCTCGTCATTTCGTCGGCGCGATACGCAGCGAAGGCTGGGGAGAGGGCGAGACGGTTCGAATGCCCTCCGCTACGGATGACTCAACTCGGTATGACCACGTCCCTTTCCATCTAAAAAGATCGAGTGCTTGCTCGGCCGTCGTTTGCTCTTAGGTTCGTCGGCGAAGCCACGCTTCCGCGGGGAGAGGGAGCGTGCCCGGGGAGCTTGTTTTTTTTGTTTTCTTTTATCATTGACCTCGCGGCGTCACTCCGGCATTTCGTCGCGAGGAGTTGGCGGCGCGCTCTTTTTGAGCGCTCGTTCTGTGACACTGCCCCCCACTTTAAGAATATTATCTCATAATATTCAAAACCACACAAACGAGCGCGAACAGTCACCAACACTCTCACACACTGTAACACAATCCGTCGCTCATGATCCTTCACATTCACAATAGATCACTCAATACAACTGTACATTGTAATTCAATTCCACAACACATGAAATATAGCCACAGGTACATGGCTACAACACATCATCACACATTCCAAACAATACAAATGTACAAAGTTCTCTCATTACAACAATTACTATACTCACATCATTACTATACATCACATCACCGAAATAAACATCTTGACTCACTCGACATACAGCTGTGGCACAGGAAAACAATCACATTAACCTTACATATAGCACTGTCAAACACATTCCGAATCGACTTCAACACCTGTCCTGTGCATTTCGAACGGCGCTTGCGCCCTTTCTTGCGGTGCTCGCTCGATCTCTTCTTATTGTCTTTGCTCGTTTTGTTCTGGCGAGCCCCTTCCAACGACGGTATCTGAGGCGAAAGGGGCGTGGTATGACCACGCCCCTTTCCATCTAGAAAGATCGAGTGCTTGCTCGGCCGCCGTTGGCTCGGAGGTTCGTCGGCGAAGCCGCGCTTCCGCGGGGAGAGGGAGCGTGCCCGGGGAGCTTGTTTTCTTTTTTTTTCTTTTTCTTTTATCGTTGACCTCGCAGCGTCACTCCGGCATTTCGTCGTGAGGAGTTGGCGGCGCGCTCTTTTTGAGCGCTCCTTCTGTGAGAACATTGCAAGAACTAAACGAGAGGTGGCTACATACAGGGAACGGTGTCACCGTCTGGTAAACACTACAAGAACTAAACGAGAGGTGGCTACATACAGGGGACGCACAGCCCTCGCCTTAAGGATCTTCGCCTCTAAAAAAAACCTCGTTCATTTTCAGTGTATCTCTGGTCGGTCATTCGATTGATGCAATTTTTGTGCTGCATACTTATTTTGAATAATGGTGTCGTTAACAATTACGGACAATTTAAACCGATCCTATTGGTAAGCTATACTGCTCTGGGAAAACGAAATTGAGTCCTAAAACTTTAGCCGCTGAGATGATAATGTATAAGAACATGTCACATCTGATGGTAGTCAGCTGGTAAGATTGCATGGTCAATGCATGGATAGTCTGGACTTGTGGTCAAGAATCGCCTTCTTAGCTTACGGATTGTAGGAGGCTGTCAAGTAACTGCTAAAAATTTTCTAGAGATTGGTAGATCAGATAACGTGCTTAAAAAACTATGTTAATGAGGTCTTGTTCCAGAATAGCGGATATATATCTGAAATGAGAACGACTTTTTGGTTGGCCCCAAGTCAAGGCTTCACAGTGGTATCGAAGAATGAAATTTTTCACTGAATTCTTAAAAACGCTATCATTTGTGAAGAAGTTATTGGAAAAGATAATTTTATTTTGTTACGCTGCTTATTTTATTACCCGTCCTCACTGCTTATAATATTACCCACTCATAATTCGCACACACACACACGCACACACACACACACACACACACAAAACAGGAGAGGACTGGGGGGTGAGGTGAAGAGCTCAAATGTGCTGCGGATCGTGCACAAACGAAAGGGAGGGTGGTGCGTGAAAGGAAGGGTGCTGAGATGCACAGTACACAGAAAAAATTTGTCAGAGGCAACGTACCTGGGAATCGACATTATGAGAAGCATGCAGACGGAAGGAGACCATGTTGCAATCTTTTTATTGAGTGACACGTCGTGAAATGACCCTAAATATATGTTCAAACTTTGCACGCACAGATATATGTTGAAGAGTTGCAGATGTTTATATAACCAGTTGTTTGCACTTGCGCCACAATGCCAACTCGAACAGGCATATTAGCAACACCCTAAGCAGATATAAAGCGCTGATGGTCGCGAGGATGCTGGCTTTAGACACTGCTATATAAAATCAACTTCAGCGCATGGCAACTAACACAATTGATGTTAACCAGACGTGATGGCTGTATCAAAGGGGTACATATGTGATGTTTATAACACTTGGCAGTGTTATGCCTGCGGGTGCACACCGAACGTCCATGCCTCTGAAAAAGGCAATCTGTGTCAAGGCCAGCACGCGAGCCCGCCTGACGCGAACAACTCAATGGCGTCATCACGCGGCGGTGCGTTTCTGTCGCGCACACACATCGAGCCTGTCGAAGCTATCGGCGCCTTCCTGTCTGGCGAGTCTGACGTAATGCGTGGCGAGTCACTCGTCCTCGGGTGCAGCCACGTGCAGAGCAGCGGCTCCGGATTTGATGAGAATGACGCGGCCCAGCGGCAACTCATTGGAGGATTCTGACCTCACGGCCAGTGGCGCTTTTCGCTGGACATTTGGTTACTCAAAGAATCCTCCCGATGCGTATAAAAAAGCCCTGCTGCCCGTCGCGAGCAGTAGATCTATGTGTCAGAGAAGAGAGATCGGCTCTTCGAGTCTGTGAGCTGTCGACCCCAGTGCCGAATTTGTAACGCCTCTGTAAATATTCTGTACATAAACCTTGTTTAACTCACCGTGGTCTCGTCCACTCGTCTATCACCTCTGCGCAGAAGCAGTCACGAGCTGAGAAACCTACGCTACCAAACGGCAGGTGACCTTCCTGGCGGAGTTCGAAGCAGTGGCGCCTTCGGGACCGTGTTGGCGTCGCCGTCTCTAATGACAGTGGTGGCAGCGGCGGGATTCGTGGCGCTCTTCCTAACGTCGTCGGAGGCGCGCTTCGTAACAGTGGTTGGCAGTTGCGGCATCAACCGGCGTCAGCGACGTCGATGCGGTGAATGCCTGATGTTTCCCATCAGTTCACCAGACTACTCTAGCTCAGGTTTTAGTAGTTTAGAGAAGGGCTGTGTGAAGCATTAGAGTGAGCTTTGATCGTTTCAAGCAAAGTCGAAGTGATTTAAAACCAAAGGTAATGCGGAGGGGGTAAACACGGGAGTGTTAAAAATTGCTTCCGCGTCTTGCTATTATACGTATAGTGGGTACGGCAAGTAGATGCTTAACAGAGCAAACAGCAAAAGGCTAGTGTGAATGATGGAGAAACTTAAATCGAAGGAACTCATTGAAATTTGTGAGGAACTCAGCATTATTTTGGGCCATGCAATACGAAAGCAAAGCGATCCTTCAGATCATGAAGGATTAAGGAGTGTAGGCGGAGGAAGTCGATGAGGCCTGGGCGGATATCAAAGCCCGCCGCGAGGAGGCTGAAAGGCGAGAAGTAGAAGCTCGCGAACGTGAAGATCCTGAAACGCGAGAAGTTCGCGAATGTGAAGAAGCTGAACGGAGAGAAGTTCGCGAACATGAAGAAGCTGAAAGGTGCGAACGTCGCGAGCGTGAGGAGGCTCAGAGACAGGAGCGCCTCAAGTTGAAACGAATAGAATTGGGAATCCTACAGTGTTCGCAGGCGCCTAGCGTAGCTTCTCCGGCTGTCGAGGTCAGCGGTTATAGAATTCGGGACCAACTGCCACCGTTCATTGTAGGTGAGGACATGGCGAAGTATCTCGTCAAGTTAGAACACGTCTGTGAGCTAAATGCTTTAGAGCGGTCTCTTTGGGAGCAGAACCTGTTAGCTCTTCTTCCCGGTGATGTGTCCGACGCGTTAACTTGCTTGTCGAGGGAAGCGTGTGAGAGCTATGACGAGGTTAAGGAAGTGCTCTTGAGACGTTATAAGTTGTCACCCACGGCTTTCAGACAAAGGTTCCGGTATGCTAAAAAGGGAAATGAGTCACACGTTGACTTCTCGTTTCGTCTTAAAGCCGATTTAAATGAGTGGCTCAAGGGCGAAGGTATTTATGACGATCACGATAAAGTGGTGGAATGCATTGCATTGGAGCAATTCTACCGCTGCATCGAAGAGGATGTCAAGCTTTGGCTGCAGGACAAAGTTGGTGGAGTACAGCTAAACAAGGCAGTAAAGTTAGCTGAGGAGTATTATACTCGCTTAAAGTCGCATAGCAGGGCAATGCGCGTTCAAAAGAACGAAAGGAAAGAGGGCTTTTCAAAGAATCCTGATCAACGGAAGTCGCGAATCTGCTACAACTGCAGAAAAAAAGGGCTCATCGTGATAAACTGTAAGCAATTCTTTGTAACTATCAGGGAATCGGAAAACGAACGGAAGATGCTAATCTGCTACAACTGCAAAAAAGAATGGCACATCGCGATGAACTGTAAGCTAAAGTATGCTTTCGCAACAATCCTAGAGTCGGAAAAGAACATGCGGTTGTTAGAGCCGTATCTCAAAAAAATTGGTGTGAATGGGAAATTGTGTCGAGCACTTCGAGACTCAGCGGCAAAGATGGACGATGTCCATCCTTCATTGGTGTCTAGGATGACTTTACAGTAGAATGCGCGTGGATGAGGCAAGTCGCCAAGGAGCAGAGTGCTTGCTTACCAATTGCTACTATTGTCATTGAAGGCCCGTTCGGTTAGCTTCGCACCGAAGCAGCTGTATCTGCCGCGCTTCCTGATGGTTGTCCTTATCTTTTTTCTTACAACTCAGAGCAGCTTCTCGAAGAACAGGGTAAATCGCTCTTCCCCAACTTAGCGTACATGGCCCTCACACGATCGCAAGCGCGGAAGCTTTCGCAGGAGCTTTATCTTGATCAATGACCTTCAAATGACCTTGGCGGTGAGTCTTCGGAACCTCAGAGAGGAAATTCTCCGTGTGAGTCATGTGAGCAGTCACTCCTGCGGCCCGTCGCCGGAGCGACGGGCGTGGTTTCCGTAGCAGGGGGAGACGACATGGGACCATTGAGTCAGAGCGAGAGAGGTGCAACGCTCTTGCCTGTAGCGGAAAGTTGGCGTGAGCTGTCGAGGGTTGATCGAGAAACGCTCATTCGAGAGCAGCGTGACGACCTCTCGATTAAAGTGCTAATGGAAAGCGTAAACTTGGGAAAAAAGAAAAAGAATGTTTCTTTTTTTGAGAAAGCAGGGCTCCTGTATCGGAGCTTCACAAATGCGCAAGGTCGCAAGTATGAGCAGCTCTTGGTGCCACAAAAGTATCGTCGCCAACTATTAGAACTGGCGCTTGATAAGTCATGGGCAGAGCATGTCGGCATAAAAAAGACCAAGGCTAGAGTTTCCTTAGAGTTTTATTGGCCAAAATGCTAGAAGGATAAAGAAGACTTTGTACGCCCATGCGACACTTGTCAGAGCGGGGAAATCCGCGGACAAGTGGAAGGCACCCATAAATCTTTCTGATACCAACTATGAAGTGAATCTAGAAAGGTGGCCGAACAAACTTTACCACAGTCACTTTGTGAAACCATACGTTAAACGACAAGCAGTCGCAAATCTGCTGTTGAATGCTACAAAGGAAAAGGCAGCAGAAAGTTTCACCACTAGTGATGTAATCGAAAAGCCATCTGAGGTAGTCTTGGAGAAATCGAACCTAGGGCCTAGGTTAAGTGAAGTCCAGAAGGAGGACCTGAGAAGGATTGTTTCTTTTTATGAGTAATCTGGACTCCCAAATTGTAATTACACCGATGTGCAACGTCGCAAGTACGAGCAGCCCTTAATACCACATAGGTATCGTCGCCTTAAAGTGGCCTGCTACTGAGTTGGAGCATGATACTCCAAAAGAACAACATTGACGTTCGCAACAAACAACGAAAAACTAAACACTAATGCAGACGCATTGAGCCGTGCGGGTTAGTACCTTCTTTACCTTTCTGTTTCTCGCTGGCGATTCCGGGCACAATTTTCTCCTCATCAGGGCCTTAGCTGAGCGCTCTCGTCTAGAATGCAGCTCAAGGAGCCAACATTATGTTCTATTCTATTTCATCACGTTGTTGTACGCGTAAAAATGTGAGTTCTCATTTTAAGAGTCTTGGGTGCCACATGTGCCTTTTGATGTAGAGGGAACGAAATTCCGATAGACACGTAGCTAGGTATATGTTGGAATATACTTTGTCTGGTGTTCTGTCGGGGGACCGAGGGCACATACTTGTGTCGTGTGTTGTCTGTCGAACCATTCTTGACAAATTGCAGAACCATCGACAAGTGCTGAGACCAAAGATCGTCAGAAGTGACGAGCAAAGCTGGCCGACAAGTTGTGGCGACAGGCCAGTGGAGCTGGGATACGTATTCGAAAATGGGTTGTTTTCACGGAACCGAGTCTGGAGGTGCATTTTCCCCATGGCCCTGGAGGTGAACCTGGAAGGACCTGGCGAACGAGCGTGCCTGACACCCGAGCCAGGTCGAAGCAGCTCTTTTTTCGGCGCATTGTCTGGCAGCGGGGGTGCTGTTATGCCAGCGAGTCCACACCGAACGTCCATGCCTCTGAAAAAGGCAATCTGTGTCAAGGCCAGCACGTGAGCCCGCCTGACGTGAACAACTTAACGGCATCATCACGCGGCGGTGCCTTTCTGTCGCACACGCACAGCGAGCCCGTTGCAGCAATAGGCTTCTTTCTGTCTGGCGAGTCTTACGCAATGCGTAGCGACGTCACTCGTCCTTGGCTGCAACAACGTGCAGCGGCTCCGGATTCGATGAGAATGACGCGGCCCAACGTCGACCCCATTGAAGGATTCTGACCTCATGGCCAGCGGCGCTTCTGGTTGGACATTGGGTTACTCAAAGAATCCTCCCAATGCATATAAAAAAGCCTTGCGGCGCGGCGCGAGCAGTAGATATATGTGTCAGAGTAGAGAGCTCGGCTCTTCAAGTCTCTAAGCTGTTGACCCCAGTGCCGATATTGTAACGCTTCTGTATATATGCTGTACTTAAACCTTGTTTAACTCACCGTCGTCTCGTCCGCTCGTCTATCAGCTCTGCGCAGAAGCAATCGCGAGCTGAGAAACCTATGCTACCAAACGGCTGGTGACTGTCCCGGCAGAGTTCGAAGCAGTGGCGCCTTCTGGACTGTGTTGGCGTCGCCGTCTTTCGTGACAGCAGGCAGCACTGCAACCACTATGGACGTTTTCACAAAGGTTAGCGTCTGTTTGAAAAGTAGTGGCGAGGCCTGGCGTAGCTCTGTGGTAAAACGCTTCATTTGCACGCAGAGTTCTTGGGTTTCATTCAAGCTGAAACCCTGACATTTATTGTTTGTATTCATCGGGTCGATGCCAGCAATGTCGGGTATTTCTTATCGCTCGCGCGTTAAAATTACCCATGTGTGTTGTCGTTGTTCCCGAGTAGATACTAAGTGTCAATGAATTGTGGCACATACCTGCATGTGAACGGCACACATCCGCCCGTGGGTATGAGCCTTTTTCTGGCGGGAAGTGTTTGACAATGAACGAGATTGGATTGTGACGTCATTCAAGTTTTGACCAGCGTGTCATATTCGTCAGATCATCTTACTCTCACATGCTAATTTTGGTTCACGGCTAGTTAGGTGGGAACTATGAGAGCACCCGAACGTAAGCGGCTAGATAGGTACTCTCCAAGTCACCTAACTTCGCAAAGAAATGCTTCGCATTTCATAATAGGCTGCGCTAGAACATGCCCGCCATGCCATTCACATGCCCACAAAAATTGTGGTGCCTGCAGTATTTGCACACTCTGTGAGTATATGAAGATGATATATAGATTTTATTGGCGCAACGACCATACTTGGCCAAAGGGCGCCATGAAAATTGTTCATAAAACGGCATAGTGCACTATATGATGCAATACGTACAGGATATGAACATGATAATGTGTCGTGGCTGTAAAGAGGTATCAAATTCCGCACACTGATGTGGGTTAAAACATACAAGTATATAAAATGATGGAAGTGGCGTAAAATGAGTGTGGCGGCAGTAAAATACAGTGTTTGTGGTGATAAAACCGCATCAAGAAAATGGGATCAGCACAAATGCCTCGTCAATGCATGCGCTTGATCCTAAGGGCAGCGGGGCAGGTGCTCTCTTTAATGAAACCACCGCAGCCTCTACCTCTGTTCAGAGGTTGTGCTATAGATCACCTCAAAATATGCATAGAAAGCTCTCTATATCTGTTAAAAACATTGTCCCGGACTGCCATTTTCGCAACCCGGTGTCACGGCAATTAACGGGCACCGTACTCCCCGCTGACCGTGGCAACTGCGGGCGCATGAAAGAGAGCTGGGAAGTGCAGAATGAGGTGTTCTTCGAACGTCGCCACCGACGTTTGATCTTTTGTACCTGCGGCGGCGTCTGCAGGGATGTGGAAGGCCGTGATGTACCCCGAACAAGGATTAGACTACGGGACGCACCGGCCGAGAGCCAAACAGTCTGACCGTTCCTACGGGAAAACCGTGGGAAAACCTCTGGTGGCCAAGCTGTATGACAGCACCCCAACAGGTTGTCACTCTCGCTAGTTGAGGGCCCTCCCGTAATTAAAAAGGGGTGGGGTCAATATATTTTTGGGGCGGCGTTTCCAACAAAGAAACGCGCATGATTGGACTCTTGTAGAGGTCTCTTGTCCCCAAGGAAGGCAGCGAGGAGACACGAGGGGGATTTAGGCGCAGGATTTTGCCCTGCTAGGCAGTTTAGTCGCTGACCAACATGGTTTAGGAACAGATGAACAAGTGTCTCTTATAGAAGTTTTTAGTGTGGCTCTGTATCGGCTGGCCACCAAAACTTAGCCGTTCGTCTAGTTGTGACACGATACTAACGTCTGCAACGTAGACATCGGGACTTCACCTCGAGTCAGCTCAACCTGCCCGAGGTCACCTGCAAGCACTAGCCTCCCGGAGCCACCAGCGTTGCAACACCGCCGACATCACAGTCGTGCCAGAACTCTCTTCGACTTCTCGAATCCGATCGTCGGGGACGCAAAGCTGGCGGTCATCACACGTATGCCTTCACCTGTTTATATCTTTGAACTTTCTTCTCCGTAGTTCTATGGTATTTAGTTTGTGTAGTTTGTAATAGTTCTCTCTCGTAAGCTGATTTATTGTTTTTATATGTATTTTTGTTGTATCAAGTGTTGATGTATTTTGTTAGTTGTATTGAAGTGTTGTACTAGAACCCGTGTGCTGCAATATCACTACAGTAAAGTTTGTTTTGTTTTCTCAGGTCTCTGATCTCTTCACTGTCTCTGCTTGCGTACAGAATGAACTAACCTGCTGTCATTCCCGTCACCGACTTCACGCTGGCGACGCTATAGTGGCATCTTGTAACAAAACTTGCATCCACGACGAGGACGTTCCATACATTTGTAAGACAGTGAGGGGTGAGGTAAGACAGTGAGGTAAGACAGTGAGGGGAACAGTTAGGCCTCGAGGGCACCGAACTGAGATAATGGGTTAAGGAGCAGCAGGAATAGGCGCAGGCGTTAGCCAGAAAAAAGCGGGCACTGGCCTAGGAGGAAAAGGAAAAGAAAAGGAGAGAGAGCGCGAAGAAAAACAGGAAGAGTGCAAAGAAAACGAGAGAGAGCGCAAAGAAAGGGAGAGAGAACGCGAAGAAAGAGAGAAAAAACGAGAAGCGGCAAGGGAAGCGGCAAGGAAAGCCGCAGAACGGGAAGTGCAGTTACTGCAATGAAAGATTCGCCTCAGTGAGAGTAGCAGTGTGAACCGATCCAGCAGTGAGCCCGGCGATGCCGGGGAAAAGCCGAGTTTGAGAATACACACAGGTAGACTATTCGTCACTTTTGACGAAGGAAGGGACGACTTAGATGCGTTTATACGCCTGTTTGAGAGCATCGCAAGAGGGCAAGTGTGGCCTGAGAGCCAATGGGCGACGGCGCTTTCGACATGTCTTACAGGAGAGGCGCTAAGTGTTTATGGCAGACTACCGCCTACAGATGCAGCGGACTACACCAGGGTTAAAACCGCCCTCCTGAAGCGCTTTCGCTTCACGGCGGATGGGTCTCGAGACAGGTTTAATAAGAAGAGGCCAGTAGGGGGTGAAACAGCAACACAGTACGCGGCTCACTTAAGATATTACTTCGATAGATGGGTTGAGCTGTCCAAAACTGAGACAGAGTTCGAGTCCCTCCGCGCATTGTTGATTAGAGAGAGGTTTTTGCATGGATGTGGTTTGAACCTGGCATTATATTTGAAAGAAAAGAGGGCAAAATCCCTGGGAGACATGCTTGAGCTGGCAGACCAGTTTTTGGAATCTCAGGGTGGAGCATGCCTAGCGAAAACAAAGAAAGATGGTCCCATAACGGACAATAACGGGAAATACGAGAAAGGAGGTAACAGTCACGCACCACTACCACGGTGCTATATTTGCAATCGTGGGAATCACCCGCCGCACTTGTGTCGCAACAGACCTGCCGCTAATGTAGCCATCGTCTGCTTCAAGTGTGGGAAAAAAGGACTTAGGGCAAACAACTGCCGGTCAGGAGCGAATAACTCACTCCAGGCGTCCTGCCTCTACGCACCAAAGAAAACGCGTGAGGATCCCATATGCGACGGGTATATCGAGCTTAGGAATGGCGAAAAAGTCCCCATCGTCCACGCCGTAAGAGTGACACCGCCGAAAAATCTGGCCGAGAACCTACCAGTGGCCACAGGGATCCTCCGAGGCACAGACATGTCAGTGTTGCGGGGTACGGGGTGCAACACAGTAATCGTGCGGAGGAAGTTGGTGAAGGAAGACGAGCTGACAGGTACAAGCAGACTCGTCACCTTGGTTGACGGAACAGCGAGGATGCTGCCCGAAGCACGGATTGAGGTTGACACCCCCTACTTTACTGGCAATCTCACAGCACAATGCCTGCAAGATCCACTGTATGACCTCATTCTGGGAAATGTCGATGGCGTAAGACCTCCTAATGATGCCAGAAAGAAGACTGAAAAACCTGTCTCGACAAATGAATTAAGGGAATAGCCTGTAGCAGCAGGTATCACCCGTTCCCAAGCACATGCACAGCCGGAAAAATTTGCCAAGCTTCGTACGCCTGGGACCACTGCGGGATTGCCGGGAGATAACTATGGCCGCAAGCAGAGGGGAGATGCGACACTCAAACAGTGTTTTGGGAAGATCGGCAGGAAGCAAGCATGCCGAAATGAGAAGGGAAGCGTCGAGGATAAACAAGAACCAGGACTGCTGTACCGACAGTACACAGAGGCAAACGGGCGGCTTGTACGCCAATTAGTCATTCCGCACTGCCACCGAGAAGCTGTGCTAAAAACAGCACACGATGGTATAATGGCAGGACACTTGGGCACGCAGAAAACCAAGGACCGGATCTCGGAGGAGTTCTTTTGGCCAGGCATCACAGCTGACGTAGAAAGGTTTGTCGCCTTATGTGACATTTGTCAGCGCACCGTACCAAAGGGCCGTGTACCACATGTTCCACTGGGGAGGGCACCCATAATTGACACCTCGTTCAAGCGATTGGTGATCGTAATAGTGGGACGGATTCACCCGCCCTCAAAGCATGGGAACCGATACATTTTGACTTTGATGGATTATGCCACCCGGTATCCAGACGCAGTGGCGCTCTCGAGTATCGAAACTGAGCGAGTGGCCGAAGCCCTGGTCGAGATGTTCTCCCGATTTGGTGTCCCCCGCAAGGCACTGATCGACCGTGGCCCGAACTTCACATCGGACCTGATGAAGGAAGTAGCATGGCTCCTTTCCGTGCACCAGCTCCACACCACCCCATATCACCCCATGGCGAATGACTTAGTGGAAAAATTCAACGGCACCTTAAAATTAATGTTGAAGCGCATGTGCGCCGAAAAACCGAGAGATTGGGATCGCTACGTGGCACCTCTCCTCTTTGCCTATAGGGAGGTTCCGCAAGCCAGTATGGGGCTTTCACCCTCCGAGCTTCTCTACGGACGCCATGTGAGGGGACCCTTGGCGATACTGAAGGAGCTGTGGACAAACGCTGACCTGACTGAAGAAGCTAAGACGATGTACCAGCATGCCTTTGACTTTCGGAACCGTTTGGAGGAAACGTGCCGCCTAGCACACGAGGAGTTGGAAAAAGCCGGAGTACGGTACACAAAGCTGTACGATCGAGAAGCGAAGGAGCGTAGTTTCAACCCCGAAGACAAGGTACTGATTTTACTTTTCACCGACACGAACAAGCTGCTGCTGCAATGAAAGGGCCCTTTTGAAGTCCGGGAAAAAAAGGTGAAGCTGACTACGTCGTAGACACGGCTGGCGGCAGAAAAATCTTCCACGCCAACTTACTGAAAAGATACGAGGAGAGGGACAGCAGCCCACGAGGAGGCTTTTCGAAGTATCAAACAACATGTCTCTGTGAATCCGATACTACGGCTACCAAATTCGCACCAACCATTCGTACTTCGAACGGACGCATCGGACACAAGTCTCGGAGCCGTGCTCATGCAGGCCCACGAAGGCAAGCTCCACCTCACAGCTTATGCCAGCCGAAAGCTGCTTCCACGGAAGGCTTTCTCTAGTACCATCGAACGCGAATGTCTCGCGTTGGTATGGGGAATACAGAAATTCTCCATGTACTTATATGGAGTACGTTTTTGTGTCTAGACAGACCACCAGCTTCTGAGTTATATCCAACAGGCAAAACAGCTGAACGCTCGAGTACCTCGAAGGAGTTTACTACTCCAAGAGTACGAGTTCACCATTACACATATTAAGGGTAGCAGAAACATGGGAGCCAATTACTTGAGCCGGATATAGTTCTTGAGGTCTGGGGAGCATGTTATTTTTTATTTCTTTCGTCGTTTGTTTTCTGTTTGTATGTGCGTATATCATTGTATGAGAAGTGTATATTGAGTTTTCTTTTTGCTTGGTGCATTGGTTGTTTTTACACGTTGTAATGCACATTGAAGGATTTTACTACAGTAGAGGAGCTCACCTGTTCTGTTTTGGTTCGTAGTATAAATTCGTGCAGTGTATTCTGTATTGATGCAGGCCGTACGCGGCTATTTCTTTTTCTTGTTTGTATGGCGCATTGATATTGTTGCGTGTAACTGAAGCTGGTACTGTAACAATTGTTTTTTCCCTTTTGTTGTTACTTTGATGCACTCTGCCTATTTATGTTGTGTATGAGAAGGACAGTCATCATGTCTCCCTTGTTGGTTGTGTTTTGTTCCTTGTTGTCGAAATATTCCCCTTCGTGTGAGCAAATGTTATGAATAACATTCTGAAAGGGGGGGGGGGCGATGTCACGGACTGCCATTTTTGCGACCCAGCGTCACGGCAATAACGGGTGCCGTATTCTGCCGCTGACCATGAGAACGGCGGGCGCACGAAAGAGAGCTGGGAAGTGCAGAATGGGGTGTTCTTCTTCAAACGTCGCCGCCGACGTTTGATCCTTTGTACCTGCGGCGGCGTCTGCAGGGTCGTGGAAAGCCGCGATGTACCCCGAACAAGAATTAGACTACGGGACGCACCGGCTGAGAGCCAAACAGTGCGAGTGTTCCCACGGGAAAACCGTGGGAAAACCTCTGGTGGCCAAGCCGTCTGACACCACCCCAATAGGTTGTCACTCTCGCTAGTTGAGGGCCCTCTCCTAATTCAGAAGGGGTGGGGTCAATATATTTTTGGTGCGGAGTTTCCAACAATGAAACGCTCATGGACCCGTGTAGAGGTCTCTTGTCCCCAAGGAAGAGCGCGAGGAGACACGAGGGGGATTTAAGCGCAGGATTTTGCCCTGCTAGGTAGTCTAGTCGCTGACCAACATGGTTTAGGAACAAATCAACAAGTATCTCTTCTAGAAGTTGTTAGTGTGGCTCTGTATCGGCTGGCACCTAAACTTAGCCGTTCGTCTAGTTGTGACGCGATACTAACGTCTGCAACGTAGACATCGGGACTTCGCCCCGAGTTAGTTCAACCTGCCCGAGGTCACCTGCAAGCACTAGCCTCCCTGAGCCACCAGCGTTGCAACACCGCCGACATCGCAGTCGTGCCAGAACTCTCTTCGACTTCTCGCATCCGATCGTCGGGGAGCAACGCTGCCGGTCATCACACGTATGCCTTCACCTGTTTATATCTTCGAACTTTCTCTTCCGTAGTTCTATTGTTGCTAGTTTGTGTAGTTTGTAATAGTTCTCTCTAGTAAGCTGATTTATTGTTTTTTATATGTATTTTTGTTGTATCAAGTGTTGAAGTATTTCGTTAGTTGTATTGAAATGTTGTACTAGATCCCGTGTGCTGCAATATCACTGAAGTAAAGTTTGTTTTGTTTTCTCACATATCTGATCTCTTTACTGTCTCTGCTTGCGTACGCAACGAACTAACCTGCTGTCATTCCCGTCGCCGACTTCGCGCTGGTGACGCTAGAGTGGCAGCTTGTAACAAACATGAACAGCGATTCCAGCTCAAAAAGAGGATCTCTTCCAATGAACATGAATGAATGTAATAGGAATTTTGTTGTTAGGGCACTAAAAAGAGTTTTTTTCTTAGAGAGTCTAGCTCATTGCACTGAAAATGTATATGAAAAACTGTAAGCAGTTCTTCACATCTCTCACTGATGGGTTGCTGACCGCCAGTCAACAAATATGCATTTGTGCTGCGCGTGTTTCCTATTAGTAATCTGGTGAGCGTTACTTGCGTGTAGCGTGATTTCGATGCTGGTGGCCAATTTCCAAGTATCAGTTTTATTGCGTGTAATTTGTTTTGTGTTTGTCTACTCATAGCTGCTGCCAACACGCTCTGAGCTCTCGTCGAAGGAAGGGCTTCAGGTCAAGCGTAGGGAGTGCTATGTATGTAGTGGTAGGAGCGTTTTCTGGGCAGATTTGTTCCCTACCAATGAACATTGCAGGGTGGAATGATATTTGTTCTTAATAGCGTAATGAGAAGAATCGTTTTCTAAGGGAGTCTTACTCCTTACATTCAAGTAAAATTTAAAGCACAGTTTGTGCTTCTCCACATCTCTCACACAATGGTGGATCGTCACCAGACAGAAGGTGTGAGTGTGTCGTGTATGTGTGTCCTACCCTTAGCCGTGTTATTGTAACTTGTGTGCGGCGTGACTTCGATACTGCCGGGCATTGACCGAGTTACGGATTTGTAACATGCTGTTTATTTCGTGTGTGTGTATTCCATGTGCGCAGCCAAAAAGCCTCGAGGTTTCGCTTGAGGAGAGGTTTCAGGACGAGTGCAGGGATCGCCATTGTTGTATTGGCATTGGTTGGCTTGGCCGATGCAGCCAAGTGGTCCGCCAATTCATTCATTTCTATCTCGTGGTGTCCTGGCACGCAGCACACTACGACATGCTGTTTTAGTGAATATACTGTGCTCAGGAGCTAGTACAGTAATACAAGAACAAGATTTTTGTGTTTTTGGGGGGTTTTGAGGGCTTTTATTATGCTTAGGGAATCTGTGTATATTACTGCGCTTTGTAGCTTTGTTTGTTTAATGTGTTTAACGGCCGCAAGTATCGCATGAGCTTCTGCCGTAAAGATACTTGTGTTAGATTCTTGTGTTAGGAACAGTATTGTTTGTGTAGAATAGCGTATCGGATTTCTGTATTAATGCGCACCAGGTGGTTGGTAGTGCATTTACCCTCTCGAAACCCACACTGGAATCGGTCGAGCAGATTGTGTGTTTTAAGGAAATGTAAAAGTTGGCGGCTTATCTTTTTTTCATAAAGTTTACAAAGGCAGCTTGTAAGTGCAATGGACCTATAACCCGAAACTGAGGAAGGGTGTTTGCCCTGTTTCCAAATAAGGATAACAATGGCCTCTTCCCAGAAAGTAGGGATAGTGCCAGAAAGCCAGATAGCGTTGTATAGGGAGAGTAAAGTTTTTCGCGTTTTGAGCGGCAGGTTTTTCATTTCATACATGACACGGTCATAGCCTTGCGCAGAATTACTGCTAAAGTTTGGTGATGTTCGTAGCTCAGCTAAGTTGAAAGGTTGGTTGTATGCCTCGTGATTTGTGAACTTGTGTTCTAGTTCCTGCTTTTCTTTCCTTGCTTGATATCTGTGGGAAACCTTCAGTACAGTGTGACAAGCTGGACACCTGCTCGTAATGTGCACATAGGTAGTTCGCCGGATCTTCCAGGCTGTCACCCCTTGTGTTTACGAGTGGGAGTCAATGTACTTGTCTTCCTGCTACCCCCCCCCCCCCAACCGTGTTGTAGACTTTAGCCACTTGTGCGTCTGAATTTATTCCTGATAAAAACTTGTGTCAGCTTTCTTTTCTGGCCTGCCGACGCGTTCTCCTGCCTTGAGACTTTGTTTTCTTAAAGCTGTCAAAATTTGCGGCTGTCGGTGAGTGCCGAAGCAACCTCCACGCCTTTTTCCGCTCTCTTCGCGAATTAAAGCACCCAGTGTTCCACCATGGGACGCGTCGCTTGCTGGGCAGTCCAGATGTTTGCGGGATGCACTTGGCTGCTGCGTCAATAAAGGAGGTTTGAAGTACTGCACACCGTCATTAAGCCTAATTTACTTATGTTAGTACAACTTAGATGAGTAATGTTAGGAAAGTGTTCCCAGTCGACTTTGTTTGTCAGCTATTTAGGAACACGTGAAGGACATTCATATAATGTTGGTGAACTCAAAACGGCAGGAAAATGGTCATTTCCGTAGGAATTATTTATACTTTTCCATTGAAGTAGTGGTACAAGTGAAGGAGATGCGATACTGATGTCTATGAAGGAGTAAGTTTTGTTGGCAAGGTTATCATACGTTGCCTCGTTCCTAATCAACAGACAATCACCTTATGAAAAGAGGAACAGTTCAATGAGACGACTGCGTGCCTTACATTGACAGTCACCCCATAAACCGCTGTGGGCATTCAGGTTCCCCCGAACCAGATAAGGTTTTGGTAACTCATCGATTAAAGACTAGTATTTATGTTTTTGCAGGCGGTGTAACGGCGGTATGTATAGAGAGTAGATAGTGACGAGCCTATTCAGTAGAACTGCTCACACAGCCACTGCCTCTAAGATTGTTAGTAGCGGTAGATGAGTACATGCTGCTCCCCGATTAACGATAGAGGCTATAACACCAGATGACGCTACAGCATCATCTCTGTTCTTTCGGAATATAAGATATGGACGCAAAAAATTGTATTCTGGGATTTTAGGTGTGTTTCGTGTACACACAGAACTTTCAGAGAATGTTTGTGTAGAAACTCTTGGACGTCGTTGAGGTTTTAAAGTAGTCCTCCGACGTTCCATTGTATAATTTGTGTCTCCATATTGGGAGTAAACAAGTGCTATGTGTACGAAATGACTGTGGCTGGTGTCTCGAAAGACAAGGAAATAATTTACAGAGCCTTCGGAAGGCCCTTTAATTACTCTTTTGTCTTTCTTGCAGCGGTCTAGGAGACCTCGCCGCTCCTTTAGCGCAGTCTGCACGAACGCATCAGAGATGTCCATCGCCTCAGGAGAGGCACCGGGCAAACCTGTTCTCTGGGTAGGCTTCGTCGCGATGGACGGAGCCTTCATCCCCACCAGGCTAGAGGTCGAGGCGACCTCTTCGGTACCCTGGCTGCTGGCAGGGTTTCCAGGGGCCTTCGGCGGGGCCGGGTTCAGGGAGGGCTTGGCAGCCGAGGCTGCTCCCGCCGTGAAGGATTGTAAAGTTTGCTTTGGCATGCCAGAAGTGGTCCGAGGCATCGCCGAAACCCGTAGTGGTGGCGTTCCCCTTCGCACCACTTCGGCGTACGGTGTGTTCCCTCCATATTGCGGGGAAACAAGCTGTCTCGCTTAGCGGAAGCTGATGTTTAGTATGAATTTAGTGATGATGATTTTGTTTTCTTTCTTCCAGGCCATGCGGAACCTGGATTATGCCGGAAGGTCTCCATCATAGTTGGCACAATGCATATTGGATTGACAGTCATCGTCTGCGGAATGTCCTCTGCTGCCACATTTAGCGCATTTAAGCTGTCCTCGGCAGCTCTAAGTGCCATGGCCAAACCACTGGCACTTGAAGCAAAGCAAGTGGGTTCGGAATGTAAGGCCTGACTTGTAGCTCCCGGTAGTCTGTTGTTATTTCAATAGGAAGTGTTGTAGAACCTTAAGTAAGTATAATGTGTTTGGTGGGAGTTTCTTGTTTGCCTTTCCGTATTTTAATGTGCTGTACGAGTATGACATTCTCATCTTTCCTGCCTTCTAGTGATTCGTCATCAGACAGCTCCATTAGGTCGCTGTCAGATACGACACCTTTTATAGAGTTCGTTGTATGGTGTAGGGTTATAGTGATTGGAAGGTCACCGAATGCAGTCAAGTTGCATAGTTTTTCGTATTATACATGATCTTTCAATTCAAAGAGCAGGTCACCACTGGCAGTTTCGGTGGCCTTGTAGCCCATGCCCAGCGTTTCCAAGAGGCACTTTGATACAAGGAAAGGTGACATACTCATCGCTTTCTTTTCTGTACTCTTACATTTATTAATATTATATTTCGGAGAGAAGTCTTTCTTCTTGGGCAGCAGTTCAAAGATTGCATCGGTCGGACACCTCTTCAAGGGGCAATCAGTTTGGAAAGAGTTAGAAGATCCCATGAAATATGTTATTAATTCAGCGCCCATGCCAGCCGCCCACCACGGAGCCCTGTAAGAGGACGCGAGGAGACCTGTGGTAAACGTAGGTGCCAGCTCTACATGGCCGCTTTAACCTATCCAAGGTTGTATACATACACCAGGCTAACCCTTGCCGCCAGAAAAAAACACGAAGTAAATGAAAGAGAACTGAGGACAGGAAAGTGTAAAAGTGAAAAAAAGGTGAATATCTGAGAGGAGAGGGAGACAAGAAAAGGTGACTGCCGATTTCTCCTGGGTGGGTCAGCCCAGGGGTGCCGTCTGCGTGAAGCCGGGGCCGAAGGGTATTGTTCTTGCCTCTGTCTGGGGGCCTTAAAGTCCAATCAGACGGTGTCAGCTCAACCCCCAGGATCCTCTTTTCCCCGGAAACGGCAATGCCACGCACGGCTGGGCGTGGAAGGGAGTCGAAACCCCCCGTTAGCTCGGGTCCACGGTGTCGCTACGCAGCAACGCCTGATTGCGCAGAAGCCCCTGCAGGGGCACTTTGTGAGTAAACAGCACAGTTTATTAAATAGAGTTCCGAGTTGCCGCACTTAATGCACTTGAGTTTTCCATACGGCCGTAATTCAGTTCTTAGATGTCATTGTACAACTTAGCCGACTAACTACAGCATATATGCCAGTTTAATTTGGTCCTCATGTATGCAGTGGCTGTGCATAGTCGCTCTTATTGATGCGTTGCATGGAGCAGAAAAAATGCTTTAGCACAGTTATATTTGTCCGAGCGTGAAAGCACAAAAAGGGAACGCCTGCCCGCCATAAAAAAGTTCATCATTTGCTGACTGTCATAGGCGTAAGCAAGAGGCGGGGAGGGGGGGGGGATCTGCTTTATCTGCGACAATACTTGGCCACCCTGAATGGGAACACTGCACGCATATGCTTACTATAATAGCAGCGATCCCTTATGTGCGACCGATGTATTAAATACTTCCTGTTTCAGGTTAACTGAACCTTGGATGAACGCACGTATAAGAGTTACCGCACGGGCCAATCCCAGCGGGCGCCATTTGCAACGTCCACTCTGTCCCTGTCGGCCACGTTGTTGGTGTCGGAGAGCTACGCCATGAAGAATTTCGGTGCAAACAGTGAAGTTATAGCCGTCAGTCACGAGGAAAGGGGAATTTTATTGCATTAAATGCAAATTTGTTGGTCTCGAGAGTCTGCAAGCAAACACCGATAAGTTCCTTTATCGGCGTTGACCTCTCGGTCGGGGTCGGCAAATGGACCTTTGCCGGACAGATAGTCGCGTCCATACTCGAACCAATAGCCCCTTTATCGGGCAGCGCATATTTATTGGCAAACCGAAAGCTAATTTTATCACGCCGATAGCAATTTTATCGGGCTGACAGCTGCGGTATGTCAGTTTTTTTGACCGCGTGTAGACAATATATCTTATCTCTGGATCAGCATATGTACATAGGGCGAACACAGCGTTCTATCTATAACGAACTGTCATGTACATTGGTGAATGTAATTTCATTGTGACAGGACAAGACTAATACTATCGTCCTGCAATACGTATGAATGTAATAAAAGTATCTAAATAAATAATTCCAAATTCATTAGTTGTCCCGTACCTCTCAAATATTTACGCTTAATTAGACACAGATGGCTATGTTTATAGACAGAGAAAGAAATATAGGCAATTGTCGATTTTGTTTTTTGTGTTCCAATTGTGTCAATTTAATATATGTGTCTGAATTAGAAGTCAAGGATGGCTTTTACAGTGTTTAGAGTGTCTATAGATGCCTATTTTGGACGTTTCTACCTAAATTTCCAGTAAAAACTCTGTGCAAGTAAAAACTATGTGCAAAATGAATGCCTATGTGTACACTATTTAACCCCGAATTTCTTTTGAGTATAGTTGGAGAAAAGTTTCAATAATACCGGGCGAAATTGAGATTTCGGAACTCCATGGCATATAACCTATGCTCCATGTCAGAAGTTCCTTGCAGCACTGTCAAGCCTACAAAGCACCTTAGCCAATAGAAAGGCCGATTAGCCTAAACACCAGCATTCGTCCGCGTTGCTTCGTGTGCTCGTAATGTACCCGGTATCTGTTCGTACATGTAAGAAATTCTGGAGGGTACTGTGCAGCCGCACAAAAATCAGGAACGAATGCGAAATTGTGGAGTGTCATCAGACAAAAATAGAGAGTAGGTAAGTGAGAATGATACATTCTCCAATAAAGAGAACAATGCGTAGATGTGAAGCAGTGGGTGCTAACGCTGACACTGGCGGGGGCGTTGACGCTAGCACTCAACCCGATGCTGCGCAGGGCTGAAACCTGAGGAGGCGCAACATACGCAATGATGGACTAGCGTTTCCTTTTGGAATGTGCCAATCACTGCTAATGGACAATGAGAGGCAGAAGATGCCGATCGGACGTGCAGAACCGCAGTCCGCTGTTTGTTGTCACGCGCGACGCGTATCGTTGTTCCACAACTACGCACAAGGAAAATGTACCACCAGCACTACCTGGTATGCAAAGACCCAACGCCTACATATACGGTGTGGCAGGAGAGCGGTTGTGCAGGGTTAGCAGTCGATTTTTTTTTCAATCAAAAAATTCACCAACAGACGCCGTCTGCGGCAGCGTTGCGTGGCGAGAGAGGTGGGAGCATAGGAGAGGACATGAAGGGGCATGCGCGTAGACGATACGTGTAGACCCTGAGGGAAGGGGTGCCTAGTGGAGAGATAGGGGGGAATGAGCGTAGACTAGCCGAAGCTGCCTGCGTTGTGAAACGTGAAAAGGGGAGAGCACAGGAGAAAAAAGAGCGGGGGAGGGGACGCGCATGAGTAGTAAGGGTGGTCTCGCAGACCGAATTGAGATCGAGCATGGCATCTAAAAAATCAAATGTCCACGTACATTTTGTTTTGCTTGTCATATAATTGTGTTTCGTGTGTTCACTTCACCAGGTAACTCAAAAATATTCAGTGAGACGCTCAAAGTTGTTGCGCGACTAGTGAAAAACTTTGTGTTACAATAACTTAATTTCGAGCCCGGAAATTTATTACGAGCTCCGAAAGCATAACGCGAAAAGGTGAACTTGAAACATTTGCCACACGCCTGATGTAGACTTTGTTTGCTGAATTCCTCTCATGCCGTCTTCAATATCAGACAGGGGCGTAGCCAAAAATGTTTCCAGGAGGGCGGGGGGTGACGCCAAGTCGATTTGGGGGTGGGCACAAGCATCAGCTTTCTGTGAAATGACTATCAGCGGCAGTTTAAGCAAAATGTGTACATGTAAATCAAAGTACTGGAACTTCCCCACCTCCTTTCCATGCGTATGCTTGTGAAGTCTTTAACTAAAGGTAGAGTAATTGCAGTAAAATGCAGTAAAAGTAAAGTACAGCTGTAGGGACCGTTTCGAGCAACGGCTTCTCATCGCACCGTTAAAGGACTTGACTTAGAAAACGCATCATAGCGATGACTTACCCGATCGGAGTAGACATTGTTAATCGATAATCTCTGTGAAGCGTGGATACATAGTCCTCGTTGGGGCAACTTGTGTTTTAGAAGTCAATGACGGCTACGCTTACAACGAGAAATAAGGTGTATACGCATTAAGTTGTTATACAATTATGTACACATTTCGGTTTTGCTTACTTCGCTGAGCGAATAACTTTCTGCAGTCGATGTTTGTGACAGCATGTCTTTGAGATTAATTTTGATGTTATGCTCTATATGTTAAGTATCTCTGGTGAAGCGTTAGCTCTTAGTCAACATTTTTAATTCACTGCACGCATGCAAGCATGCTTGCAATACGCAATAAGTAATTTTTGTATGTTAGGCTGCGTGTTGGTAAGGCGAATTTTCGGGCGAGCTTTCTCCCAACTTAGGTTGACATTACAGTTGCACTGTGATTTCATAACAATGAAGTTCTTTAATGAAAGAGGTTCTATTGTGCAATCTGCAAGGGCAAAACAATGATTGTTCTGAAACGTTCAGTTGGTTGCACCTGGGTCCAGAATATACCTTCTTAAATAGAAATGGCTTGTTCGCAGATTATATATGCACTAGAAAACTTCAACACGCGGGAAAAAGCGTCATGTTCTCGTTCTTTTTTTCGTGCATTTTGTCGCTCTACTACTTGAAGAGATAGCGTTCCAGTGAGGAGTCTTCCGTGGTTTGAAAGCGTGCAGTCGTCATTTACTTTTACGTCAGCAGATTCAGAACTATACAAAATATTTCACCGCAAAGCATAAGTATGCCATGTATGCACTCTTCTAACTAGTACATTTCACATGTTTGCATATTTACGCCGGCACAAACCACCACCAGGTGGTGGTGGTGAAAAACATTAATTTAAAGAGAGATAGGGCGGCCTTAAGACCCGACCCTGTATAAACTCTACGGGGCGTCCCTCGTCAGGCATCTCTGTGGCTTCCGCGGTGGCACGCGCCCTGGCCACGAGGGCTCTTTGACCCTGCAAGGCCGAGCAGTCGAGCAGGGTAGCCTCCCAACTTTCTCGAGTAGAGGGTGAAGGGGTAGTGATTGGGGGGATCACCGGGTTAGATGGGCATTCCCACACCATGCCGAAAGTATCTGCAAGTGGATGACCACAGTGTGGGCATTCCTCTGAAAAAGTCGGACTGTAATGTCTAAGTATTGCCGCGCACAATACTCTGTTGGTGTAAAGGCGTAACATCCAGCACTCGTCCGCCTTATTTAGGCCCGGCACCGGGGGTGGAAATCGGAGCCTGTCCACTCTGTACATGGCTGTAATTTTGCGAAACGAGGTGCCCAGATTAGGATCTGAATTGTCAGGCAATAGAGAACGAGGAGGCTCCTGGTAATGAATTGCGCGGGCTGAGGCATCGGCAGCCTCGTTACTGACTAGTCCTGCGTGAGCTGGCGTCCAGATCACTAAACGTGTGTTTGGGCGGTCTAGATAATAACACCCTTTCAGGATTTAAGCGGTGCCACTGGTGATGCGACCTTTTGATACGCTCTCCACGCATCGGTATTCATGATCTTAGTTGCAGGGTCCACTGCGGTGAGAGCTATGGCGACTTCCTCCGTGTGAGTAATGTCTGGGGCTCCAAAAGTGAGTCCTTGAATGGGAACGTTTTGATGGACTACGGCTGCCATGTACCACCCCCTTGGTGAGGGCCAGAAGCGCCCATGCAGAATGCTACAAAACAGGATCCATAGCATCCTTGTAAAGCTGTAACCCGCGCAAGTTCACCTGCCTTTGCGAGTACCCCTAAACATGTTTTGGCGCAGAGGGTGAATAGCCAACGCAATACAATAGTTCTTGGGGATCGTGGTCGGCTTTTCTGTCTGATATATGGATGCGGTGTATAAGACATCTCCCAGCGTGCGACCTGGTAAGTCGCAGCTACTGGTCGTTGAAATAAGCATCTTTGAGTTCCTCAGAAAATCTCGAGTGATCGGTTTACTAGTAATGAAGGAATGAATTCTCGTTTTCTTCAGAGCATAGTGCACCGTAATCGATTTCTCATAACGCATGAACTCCGACAAGAACTGCGAGTGCATGCAACACGGGTTTACTTACACTCTACTGTGCATAATTCATGCCTGTTGAGGGTCTGTTTCGGTAATTCTAGAAGATGCGAGTCACTGGATCTTCACAGTTAGCATAAGATTCTTCGCGTTAATTTACATTTGTGGTATGGCATCACAAACGTAACAGTAACTACCGACATTCTGTAGGGCAAAATCACAAACGTGAGACGTTTCGTACGGATAGTAAAATACTGGGCCAGAATTACCTAACCAGTACCTGAACGGAAGAGGAGGAAATGTATCTCCGCTCATTTTTCCGCCTAGTGTTTATGGTGGAACCTTACTAGCGGACATGCATCGTCACTCAAGTTCTCGTTTTTCTCATTCACTGTCACTGCCCAAACTTTGTTGAGCATGTTGATTTTTACTAATGCAAAGTCACCCTCTTGAAATACGCTGCCAACACAAATTGGTTATTATTAAATTGGTAGATTATAAGGTACTTGTAGAAGAACCTTTGAAGACGTTTGGGGAAGAAAGTATATTTCTATCAAAATTTCCATCCCAACCAGCTGAAACAGCCACTCTTTTCACGTAGGGCAATTATTACGTGAACTTCATGAATTCATTTTCTGGGTGCGTTCCCGTGAACGGAAGGAACAGCAGAATCGATCTTCAAGTTTGCTCATTTGCGCATCATATAGCATAAGAAATTTCGCCGAAAGAATTTCGAACGTCCCATTTCAGGCATTGCGCTTCTCTACTAAAAATTGTCAAAGCACGTGAGGGGACTAATAAATCAAAGACCTTGCGGAATACCTCTAGGGCAAAGCTTCCATTGTTTGAAATGCATTCAAGCGAGGATGGGCGTCGCTTTTCTTGCGGAATGGTATTCTCATCAAAAAACTTATCGCCATATCAGGCCTACTAGCTAATCATAGTGTTTTCGGCGTTACGTGCAGAAGATCTGGATGTTCTGCATAATAACCCGATGGCTAGGCAACTTCAGTTTTACTGCACGTTACGATGATACAGGTAAAGTACTACTGGGCCCGCCTAACTACTAATGTCACCCACTACGTAAAAGCCTACCGAAACTCTCAGCGACAGAAGAAACCGTCAACTTGTCCAGTTGGACATCTGCAGCCGACCGAACCACCTCGCCATCCGTTCCAGCAAATCAGCATGGACATAATTGGGCCATTCCCGGCGTCGACTTCCCAAAAAAAATCGTCGTAGCTACTGTCTACCTCACCCGCTTCGCAAGAACAGCACCATCGAGGTAGCAAGTTCCTAGTGAAAGACTTCGTGCTCCATGATGGTGCTCAGAACTCCTCATCGTAGACAGCTGTACAGAATATTGAACTTCGCACCAAAAATAGAACCACACAGAATAAGAAAGAAAAGACATAAGACGGATGCTATTGTTAAGTTGACTTTATTTCAGATATGTACCAACTCGCCCAACAGAGAAATATACTAGATGTCCGGCATTTGCTGCTGACTTAGCTCAGGCAATCTTTGCATACAGACAGAAAGGCACAGCCGGACGCAACGTGCCTCTCATAGACCAATGGCCTCAATGAGCGTATAAACAAGTTTAATGCTGACATGCTGGACAATTTCGCCGACGTCGAACAAAAACAGGGCGTGCCATTTTCCCGTACATAACTTCAATGTACAACATATGGCAGTGCAGTAGACGACACCAATGTTATCATACAAGTTGGTCTACGCAAAAGGCCCAGCGGCGACCGTCGACGTCATAGACCCAGGCGGTGGTCCAGTGGCTAAAGTACTCGGCTGCTGACCTGCAGATTGCGGGATCAAAACCCGGCTACGGCGGCTGCACTTCCGATGGAGGCGGAAAAGTGGTAGGCCCGTGTGGTCAGATTTGGGAGTACGTCAAAGAACCCCAGCTGGTCGAAATTTTCGGAGCTCTCCACTATGGCATCTCTCATAATGATATGGTGGTTTTGGGACGTGAAACCCCACAAATCAATCAATTCTTCTAATAAGCCGTGTTCATTCGAAGCAGTCCCTGGTCTCTATCGTCTCAACATTGGTGCTGTGACCCAGGATACTACCTCTGCATCGGCAAGAAAATTCAACGTCCAGCAGAGCAGCAGAGAAGGAAACGGCGGAGGAGCAGAGGATCGACCTAGATAAAGTGGCTAGACCACGGTGGACAGTACGAGCATTGGAACAAATAAATGCCAGTAAAGAGTCATTGTTAACCACGAATATATGAGCAAGGAAGTGATAACGAAGAAAAGGAAAGTGCTTCGCTTCCAGATCACGCAACTCATTATTGCAGCCAAGCCCCAAATGATTGATGGAGCTAACCGGGAGCAGCTGCTTACAACGCAGGCGCAGAATGAAGGAATTGGCGACTGTCGCAAGAGCACGAATGAGCAAATGAAAAAGTTTCTGACAGACGACAAAGCTGAAACTGAATTCGAAAGGATCACAGAGTACGACATGAAATTAACGAAGACCTTGACTGCAATAGAATTCAGACTTCAAGAGCATGCACAATTGGATTCACACTGTAGGACAAGGCAGGCGGCGCCATCAAGTAGAAGACAAGAAGCAATGGAACTAGTTAGGCTACCAACGCTTGGCATGATAAAGTTTGGGGGAAAAGCTTTGGAGTGAAACCGCTTTTGTTCTCAGTACAAATTGGCAGTTCACCTGAAACCAAACATGAGCAAGGGACAGAAGTTCAGTTACTTGTTAACATCGCTAACAGGAAAAGCGGCGGCTGCAATTGAAGTTACTCGGCAGAGAAAAAATTTGAAAAAAGTATACTCCAAAAAACTTTCGGCAGTTTCAACCATTCAATTGAGATGCACATAAATGAGTTCTTCAGTTTGGAGAAAATTAGGTCTGCTCAAGATACCCATGACCTAAATGGGCTAGTACTGCGAGTGCAAGTTAATATATTTGCACTCAAAGCTCTAAAAGTGGAATGCGAGAGTTATGCGCCGATGTCGTTACCAATGTTAAAAAGATCAATTCCAACAGAACTCTTTTTGCAGTTCAATTCAAAAGAGGCCATGAAAAACAGGTAAGCCTATATAAGAACACGGTGAGCAAGGCAACCCAAAAGGAAAAGCATGCGAGGAAAAGCTGAACAGGCTTATGTTATTCCTAACAGAGCATGTAGCTTTACGTGAAAAAAACACAACTTGAACAAGAGAGGATAACTCCAAGACTAAAGATAACAGCCGATAGATACGCACGACTTAAAGCTTCTATGGCTCAGCGGATAGAATCTGCGTATTCTGCAAGCAGAAAACCAACGCAACCGAAAACTGTCGCCGGAGCATTCCAATGGATGAAAAGAAAGCCAGGCTTACCAAAAATAGAGCATGCTTCAAATGCACGTGACTTAACCACACTGCACGCATTTGCAAGGCCCAAGTAAAACGCAAGCAATGCAAGGGCGACATGTCACGTCAGTTTGCAGAACTGTGATGCAGAAAATAAGGGCTGATCTGGTCTCAACAGCGCAAGCCTAAGCGACGACGTTTACGCTACAGGCAACCGAAACTATCAAGCATAAGTGTCTGCTTTGCAGATGGCTGTAGCATGCATAAAGGAGAAACATGTCCCTGTTTTTCTGTCCACGTCTAAGTAGTGCGCTGTCACTTGAAAACAATCATGTATCACCAACTCACCAAATTAACGATATTGAGAAACATGGGACCGGAATTGCTGTTTGCTATTAGACAGTGAAAGTCAACGTTCATGTATTGAAGCCGGAATAACAAAAGAAATAGTTGCACAGTTGTTGCGACTGGAAAGATTGATGATTTGTTAATTTTGACGAGATGAAAAGGTCAAGCTAGTGAACGTGGTGCAAGTCACTATACGAAAATAAGAAACAAGAATGACAACACTTATTGAAGCGTTAAAGTCGATGTTACCTCGCACATTTGTATACGCCCTACAAGTCCGAAACTCAACGAGAAATTAAAAAATCTTGAGATGCATCTAGCGGATAACAGGACCGAGACGACTGCGACATATTCTGTACGGCTACTGATTGGCTCAGACTATGATTGGGAGTTCTTTACTGGTAGAACCAGAAGAATCGAGGACACCCTGATGGCTGTTGAAACTATACTGAAATGGATACTGGAAGAGCCGTCTGAGCAATGCAAGACAAAACTAACTCATAGTCAAGCAGTCATGGTTCCGAAAGTTGAAGCTGAGGAGACAGAACTTCAGCAAGAGCTACAGAAGTTTTGGAGGCTGCAGTCAATGGGGATCACAAGAAATAGTTTGTATAACACAGAAAATGGGTGGTCGAAGAAGTCAAGCGCAAGATTGTGCAACAAAACGGTCGTTATGAAGTCATATGGCCATGAAAACAGGACTTGAACTTGGAAAGCAACAAGGGAAATGCGATAAAAAGACTATAGCAACTGACTAAAAGGCTACAGAAAAATGAAGACGTGCTGCATTCCATCGATAAAGCTATACTAAAGCATATGGCAATAGGAGTAGCAGAGGAGGTTCAAGAACCATCAGAACTGCAAAATACACTTTGCAACTACATTCCATATCATACGATTATTCGAGAGGTCAGAGCCATAACAAAGGTTCAAGTATATTTCGATGCCTCGTCACTAGAGGCCGGAATTTGGGGAGCTAAAAAGTGTATTTCGGGTGCCAAAAACAGGCAGATAAGAGACTGTTTTAAGCCCTCAAAATCATAATAAAAGGCACAAGTGTATTTCTACGGAAATTGAAATAACCCAGAACAATGACATCGGTGACTTGTATTTACGGCAAGAAGCAAAAAATGATACTGTTCAAGATAGGAGAAAGGTATCAACAATGGGACATGAGCATGCATTATCTTAGCAATTCGCAGTATGTGGGCTTTTGATTTACTGTATAGCATTGTGCGTCAAGTGTCCATCATTCAATTAACACTTTCCTAGGTCAATTTTGTTTTGTTGTGGCTGGGAAGGGCCGCGCAGGAGCAAATAACCAGGCCACTGATGCCCTGGAAGAGAAGGATGCTAGGTCTAATCGCGTTGGACCGATTTCTCTCCGGTCGGTGAACACCCTAAATGACTGCTAACTAGGATTGTGCATTTCTATCGGACAATCGTAATAGTGCACTGGGCACTCCAAATGATTCCTGTTATGATTATAAAGTTACATGTCACGGGAAAACGCTCAATTTCAAAGAATGACACTTGCTCTTCTCGCGGGCGTGCGCCCCAAGATCTAGGGAGTAACGTACAGCAAGGAATGGTCCTGTTTTTACGTTGCTCCTTTACGTTGACATTGGAGGGCTGACGTCCATAGAATAAGCTCTTCATCAGAATGTCGGCAAATTCTTGCTATATGTAGAAAAACAGACGAAAAATATCCCGCGTCCTGATTATATCCTGTATTTTAAACGGTACCTCACTTGAGAGCGTTCCACGTGAGATTGCTTTACTTGGCATTTTCTTTATGTCTTTCTTTTGCATGGGTGTTAGCAGTGTCCTTTAAAAATCAGTATTACTAATAAATGCTGAAAAAAATAAGAAGACACGCAAACAGAATTTAAGCTTCCTATTATTCTTATTTTTGTTTTGAATAGCCTCGGGACGCTATTCAGTAATCCGCCCTCGTTTCGCGTCCACTTCAGTGAACCAGTCGCTAGAGGGTGCTCCACTGCTGACTCTAATGCAGCGCGTTCGATTGTGGCCTCGGCAGTCACATCTAAATTGAGGGGTAAAAGTAAATGCCCGTGTACTGCGCGATGTCAGTGCTCGTTAAAGAACACCATATGGTCAAACTACCACTACTGCTACTACTTTCATATACTACTACTACTACTGCTGCTACTACTACTACTACTACTACTACTACTACTACTACTAATACTACTACTGCTACTGCAACTACTACTACTACTACTCAATTTCGCTTGCATTCCTCTTCTCGTCGTTCCAGCACTGTGCCCTCGCCGACCCTGACAACGCTTAGATGGTGTTTGGTGCGTCGTCTCTGTACGCAGATTCAGCGGAGTGACGTGATGTATCGCGGTCACAATACATGATCTTGGGCAGCCTCTCCTAAAGTATACGCACTGACATCTATCTCACACAAACAGGTAATACACAACAGAAAATGCTGAAACGACACATGGATGGCATACGTGCACAAGTAGGCTGTCGCACATGTCGTGCAAGCCTCGTGATCTTGCTTACGCATGTTGTTATCGTGGCACATGCGTCTTGTGATTCTGCGGCCCTGACACCGAAATGAACAGGAAAATATTGAGGCTCACGATAGCTACACCGGACGAAAGGCAAGGAATTCAAGCTTGCATCTTCGCATCATGCTTTGGTGGCTCGTACCAAACCAATTTGATAAATCACAGTAATAGAACGCTTTTTATTAGCCACGCAAAAACTTCTGGTGTCTAATTACAACTTATTATGTCACCTAGAAAAAGGACGCTTAGAAAGTAAATTACAAACAACACAAAAGCCGCATGCACATCCAACATTTTACCTGAAGGCAATGCAGCAGATGGGTTACAATGTCGAAGAAAACACGCCTTCTTTGGCACAACACACTTTGTTCTCTTTTTAAGCCATTTCAATCTGCCTTGAAACTACCAAAAACGAAATAATAGAAAAATTATATCTGATATGACAATATAAAATCCTAGCTGTCGAGGTACATTCCTTTTCTAATGCAAGTTTTACTATAAAATGCGTGACATAGGAGCTTTACCCGCAGTTTAATTTGACCTGATGACGGTAATTAATATCGTAATTATTTTTCATAATGTAACAGCTATCATGTTTAGTAAGGCTTAGGACAAGCCTTGAAGCCCTGTTCAGTGTATTTTTTTTGCTTGTCTCTTAAAGACATGAATGATCTCATATGAAGCAAGCATAATGAAGCATACGGAGAATGCATGCCAGATACATCCTTGATTTTAAACATGCCGGTGCCTGTTTCAGGCTTCGCTGTATAAAGTATAACCATTTGGCGACCTTCACCACCACTGCATCAAAAGGAACACTGCATGAGTGGCCCTTAATGGTTTTTCATTCGTTCTTCAGCTACCCATAGCTGCCCAGAAAAACCTGCTCTCCCTTTCCCTCCGCAGCACCAGGTTTTCAAGGTGGTTGTTCAATTCGTTCAAGGCACTGAACGGCTGTCTGTACAAGGAGGTCGCTGTGTCCTCGGCCATGGACATCCCTTTTATTTTCTTACCCTTTCTTTAACTCTCCCTCCTCCTTTCTCTGCAGACGCTGAGACGTGCCTCCACTTAGGGCTGTAGAAGTATCGTCTTTTTCACTCCTCATGCTTTTTCTTCAATAACTTGCAGCTTGTCAGCTTTGTCTTTGTTGAACCTTATACCGTTTAAAAATATCAATGTTGCCTTTTTACATGAATAATGGCTTCACACCACGCTCTAAAACAAAATTTTGGCTTGAATAGCCCTTATATTAGCACTCATTTAGAAAATAGGCATTTACAGGCACCTATAAGCATTTAATGACAAACACCGAAACTAGGCATTTATAGGCGCCATGGGATCACCATAAAAGCCCTTCTTAGCCTCTAATACATTCTCATATATCACACTGGCACGATAAAAACCCGAGGAACAAAATAGACATTTTCCCATAATCTAGCCTCTGCTCATAGCATTCTCGAAAAGGCATGTCATTGAACGATAACCTAGAGGCAGGATTTATTTTGAATGAGGACCTGCTATCGCTGCTCATTTTTGCCGAAAATAAAAGGTGACATTTGTAGGAGATGTCTAACAGGCCTTTCTAGAAATCTCTATGCACGAAGAAAATAGAGATCCAGTGAGATTTCTGTGTGGAATCAAGACGCTAAGGGAAGGTTAATCAATGAAGTGCAAACATGGCGCACGAAAAGAGTACATGACGTTTAGAACAACAACAAGCACGCTTATCCTTGCAGCTACAATCAGGCACCATTTGAAACAAGTGAAAGACCAGTTTTCTGAAACGACAAAGACATTGAAGAAATCAATCTACGTTGTTGTGACTTCCTTTATTCATCCCTCGCAACAGAAGAGCAGTCATCATCATTTTTGAGCCTCTTCACGAGCTCATGCTTGGTCTATTGGCAGCACCGGCTCACCGTTGTCTTTTTCTTCTCTAATTTCATTCAAGCCTTTCCTCTGGCAAGACGTGTTTTTGCTTGATGTGAGCCGCGCCACAGCAGAAAGGTTCAGAGGTCCAACACATGGTGCCGAAAACACGGGAGATTTGACGACGCCGACATCATCGATGTTAGGAGTCGCATTACCTCGGAGGACGGCGCCTGCGATCTTGGCGAGATACATTGACTGCGGGCAGCAGAATAGAACGATTTCTTAGACGACGCCACAGCCTGCGGTTCCATCTGGATGTCCTGTTGTCCGAGGCAGAAGACCACTTGCGAAGGAATCAAGCCGTCACGGCTGCAGCAGTAAGTATATTCCTCGACCGAATAAGCTCATTTCATTTTCAGATAGAGAAAGTGGATGAGGCAATTTTTGATGAGACGCCGGACGACCTGTCGAACAGCGAGACGTTAGACGCTGGAGAATACCACGACAAGGTTGTTATTCTCACAGCAAATCTACGAGTTAAGCTGAATGAATGTCTGGCTCCTCCAGCTCCATACCTTACGCACGTTCACCCGTTATCATCTGGCGAAAGCATGCTTCCCCAACTAGAACTCGTAAACTTTGATGGTAACCGCAGACTGTGGCCGAGATTTTGGACGTAGTTTACATCAGCAGTCGACAACAACAGCGAGTTAAGCACAGCTGACAAGTTCAACTACATGAATGGTTTGGTTACCAGATTGGCCGCATTGGCCATATCGGGATTACAAGCTACTGAAGAGTGCTAATAAAAATAGTATTGAAACTTTAAAGAAGCGTTTCGGGGATGAACAGATCATCGTGCACGACCATTTGCAAGGTTTGCTGGATCTAAAGCCGGCGTCGTATCAGCAGACGTTCGTAAGCTGAGGCAACTTTACAAGGTACAGGTTTATATTCGAAGTCCAAGGCGCTTCGCACAAACTCGACAACTTATCGCTCCCGGTTGCGGGAAATCCTGCTAAGAGTTCTACCGACGGACATGGTGCTGCGTTTCCTCGAGATGCACAAGGCATCCTCGTTGGCTGCGTCCTCTTCGAATACGCAAACAATTCAAACCATGTAACGTTTCAGGAGATAACGATCTTCGAATGCTTCTGGAATTCTTTGAACTTCACCTCACTTGTCGGGAATCTGTTGCTGAACAAGACGTAACGGAAACTCGTTGAGCCCCAGATAAGAATAATGAAGCACTAAAACACAGTCATCCACGTGACATTCCACGACAGCTGCTCTACTAAGCTCAACAAAAAGTGCCCAACAATGCCTGTTCTGCCGGTATGAGAAGCAATCTGCCGATGTCTGTGATAAGAAGAAAACCGACTACTCAAACAAAGGAACGATGCTCATCAAAGCGGGACGATGCTTTCGTTTCCTAAAGTAGGGCCACATAGGAAAAGCTTGGAGAAACCGGTTAAAATGTGGCGAGTGCGCAAGAGGGCACGCAACATCTGTTTGCGCATCCGACGACGTGAAAAACGATAAGAAGGTGACATCTGCATCGGAAAATATCGTGTCCAAGCAGGCAAGGTCAGTCGTAATGCTGTAGAGCCTGACAGTCACCGTATTGGGCGCCAAATCATCCGGTCGCTACTGAGTCCCTTTTTATGGCTGAATTTAGCGGAGCTTCATTACAACCAAAGCTAATGGAAGACTTGGATGTGAACTAATGGAAGAGAAAACGTTGGCCATCAGTGTGTTCGGTGGTGATAACATAGGCAAAACCATGAAGAAGGTACGCGTATCGATTCCCCTGCGAACCAGTAGTTTCCGATTTCAATAGAGGCTCTGGTGGTGGACAGGATATTCACTGAATGCATTTCGGCACTAGAAGAAAACGTTATAAGAGAAATGAACAAAATGCACTTGGATACGCGAGATCTCTCTTTACAAGAAGTAGAAGACAAACGGATTGCGGTTCTTATTGGATGAGACTATTATTGGATTATAGTAATGGGTACTGTGAAGCCTGTGTTCGAAAAGTTGAAAGCGGTCAAGACGAAACTGGGACGGGCTGTGCAAGGACCATTGTCCACTGCAGCCGATTTTACACAGTGTGCAAGTATTGCAGTCCTACGATTCACAATGACCGAGCAAGATATCTCAAAACTTTTCACTTGTTTCTTGGATATAAAAAAACACCGGTATCCAGGCCAAAATTGAAGCAACGACGGTCGCTGAATCGGTGCTGGCAAATTTTGAGAACAACATCAATGAGGAAAACAATTGATGTGAAGTGGCACTACCGTGGAAGGAAAGGGTCTCTCTGAGTGAAAACTACACAGTTGCACTCAAATGGCTGCACAGTTTGACGAAGAAGCTTAACAAAGATAGTGAGCTCTTAAAACAATACGAAGCTACTATTAGAATGTACTTCGAAGAAGGATATGCTGAAAAAGTACCTAGAAAAAAAGACCAACCAATTGAACCCTGGTATTATATGCCACACCCAAGCGTCGCACGTAAAGACCAATCTACTACGAAGGTACCTATTGTGTTGAACGCTTCGTCTCACGAATGCGGGATGAAGTCCTTAACTGACAATCAAGAAGCCAGCCCGAACCCAAATCTCGACGTAGTGACGCTACTGCTTCGTTTTAGACGTTACAAGACAGCAATGAATGCTGATGTTGAGAAGACGTTCCTTCAAATTGGCCTATAAAAACACGATATTGATGCGCTTCGCTTCTTGTGGTTCAAGACTTCACCTCAAGTGGACAGCCCACTGCCGGACACAGAATTTAGGAGAATGACGAGAGTGCCCTTTGGAGCTACTTCAAGTCATTTTCCATTGACTGCTATCATAAAGCACCACTTCAGGTAAGAAAAATTTCACTTTTCTTCAACAGCCCGCCTATTGCAATACTACATATATATAGATGATCTTCTTATTGGCGCTGACACCTATCTCTAGCTAGTCAAATGCAAAAAGAGATAATTGAAATCTTCAAACATGCTTCAATGAACATTCGTAAATGGGCCAGCAACAACTCCGTTGTATAAGCCGTCTTCATACAAGAAATCACTTCTTCCGAAAAAGCAGTCTTCTCACCTTCCAAGCCAATGAAAGTCCTGGGACTTTATTGGATTAAACACTCGGACACCTTTTCGTATAGGCCCAAGGATATTCTACAGTTTATGGAGGAGCATTGAATTACCAAATGCTTTGTGCTCCAGGCCATAGCAAGGATCTAAGAACCTTTGGGGTTTCGGTAACCCTTTATAGTAAGGGCGAAGATCATCCTACAAGGTCTCTACAGGGAAAACCTTGGCTGTGATGACACGATGCAGGAAGCTGTCAGCTGTCTGGAAAAAATTTAGCAAGGAGGTAGTCATGCTGAATGAGATCAGTATTCCCAGGTTTGTCGCAGCGGGCAGCGATTGCGCTTATCAAAAGGCAGAACTGCACATCTTTTCCAACGCTTGTCAGTCAGCATACAGTGCTGTTGCCTACCTTCGTACCGTCGACTCAAGTGGTGCCGTTCACACTATACTAATAATGGCAAAGACAAGGGTTGCGTCGTTAAAGACGATCACATTGGCGATGCTGGAATTGAGGTCAGCTTTGCTTGCAGCCTGTTTATATGCCTACATCATCAAGAACTGCGACATGGGAATTGGTGAAGTAACATTTTTGTCGAATTTCCAGATTACACTTTCCTAGATTTACAGGGATCCCGTTTCTTGGAAGGCATTTGTACGGAACAGGACGCAGGAGATCAGGAATTTGACGGAATATTCTCGATGGCGACATTGTCCCGGAAAAGAAACCCCTGCAGATTTGCTCACTCGAGGCTTGACTGTACACAAACTGAGTGAATAACAAGTGTGATGGTATGGACCCGGATGGGCTGCCATGTCTCATACATTTTCGCCTGAATTCGGGGGAAAACTTGACCTCAAAAACGGAAAACTCGAGGCTGCTAAGACGGGGCCAGAAATTAATATCCACGCTGTTAACACGAAAACATCTATTCCAACACTGATTGATGACGAAAGATTCAGCAGCCTCACAAAACTTGTAAGAGAAACTGCATGGGTTTTCCGTTATGTTAAAAGTTGAAGAAGGAAAGCGATAGGTTCAAGGAGCTGTCTGCTGAAGAAATTCAACAGGTGGAGTGCTATTTGATTCGCGTAGAACAGAGAGCTCACTTTGGTAACAAAGGCAACTGCCTCGCAAACGAGAATCTGATTCCTTTCTAAAGTCCAGTTGAACAATTAGGATTGTTTCTCGACAACAACGGGCTGCTTCGGGCAAAAAGAAAAGTTCACATGATGGATGGCTCGTACGGTTCCCGCCATCCAAACCTCCTACCGGAAGACTCTCACCTCGTTACTTTAATCAACAATCACGCTCACGAAAAAGTTTTCCACGGAAGAGTATGAGACACACTGACTTGAATCAGGAAACAATACTGGACTCCACAAATACGACTGCTGGTGAAAAAAACAATACGACGGTGTTTCATCTGCCAACGCCTACAGTCTAAACAAGTTCAGCAAGTTTCGCCTTGATTGATGATTGATTGTATTGTGGGGTTAAACATCCCAAAACCACCATATTATTATGAGAGACGCCGTAGTGGAGGCTTACAGAAATTTCGATCACCTGCGGCTCTTCAACGTGCACCCAAATCTGTGTACACGGGCATACAACATTTCTGCCTCCATTGGAAATGCAGCCGCCACAGCCGGGATTTAAACCCGTGACCTACGGATCAGCAGCCGAGTACCTTAGTCACTAGACCACCGTGGCGGGGCCAAGTATCACCTTGTATGCCCCAGAATTGTTCCCTCCGAATCTTGTAAGTGGAGTAAACTTTGCGGGTCCACTTTACATCAAAGGGCATCTTAATCAGCGTTCTTACATCGCTGTTTTTACTTGTTCTGTAACAAGGGCTGTTCACTTGGAACTTGTTGAAGAATTCTTTTGTGCAAGTCTGATATTCGTATCACGTCGAGGCCTCTGTCACACAAATTACTGCGACAATGCTCAAACCTCCATCAAAACGCCCAAAGATCTACAGAAGCTCTGGCGAACAGTTCGGCATCCCTATGTACTTGATTTTTTTTCTTCAAGATTCAGTGCAAATAATTTGCTGAAGTGCTCCTTGGTGATGCGGAATTTACGAGAGACTAGTAAGTTCTGTGGAGACCTGATCGAAGAAGATGCTTGGTCGACGTTTTGTAAGTTACACAGAGTTGGTCACTTTACTAATGGAAGTGGAAGCAGTTATCAATTCTTGACCTTTAGCATATGTGTACAATGACAAGGATGAGCCGTACCCTCTACCTCTAACATATTTTCTCGATTGAAGAAGACTGACAACGCTACCATCTTATGACCTCAAAATCAAAACAGAGACGACCATCAATCAACTGATGAAACTTTGAAGCAAGAGTGAAGAGGATTTGCAAACTTTCTGGTCTCGTTGATTGAGGGGGTATGTCAATGAAATCAGGAAATATACATTCAACCAAGCAAAAAGAAATCACATATTGAATAAAGAGAATGTAGTTCTACTCGGAGAAAAACATCGTCCAAGCCAACTGTGGAGCTTGATTCGCATAGAACTGATCAGTGGACGTGACGGCACTGTGAGGACTTGCTTCATACGCTCGCCCAACAGCACTGTTGTGAAGCGTCCTGTGCAGCTACTCTACTTATTAGAAGCCATCTATCGTCATCTGTCGGCGCGGGAGATTATTGTGACTTCCTTTATTCATCTCTCGCATCAGAAGAGCAGTCATCATCATTATTGAGGCTCCTCACTAGCGGACGCTTGGCCTCGTGGCAGCGCCGGCTCTCCCTTGCCTTTTTCTTTCTTTTTTAGTTCCATAAAGTTTTTCATCTGACAAGTCGTGTTTTTGCTTGATGTGAGCTGCACCACATCAGAAAGGCTCGGAGGTCCTACATACGTGAATGACGTCATTCTAGGAGCAGCAATATTGATGAAGCAGTCAAGTTATACAAAGAGGCAAAGGAAGCGTTCAGAGAGGACGTGATGAATTTGAGAAAACGAACATCCAATGAATAGCAAATAAACAAAATATTATATGAAACTAAAAGGAACAACTCTCACATGCATATTCGATCTAGAGGATTGAAATGATTCAGGGCTTAATACGGAAACCCTCAAAGGACATGACATTCTTCTTAGTTGAAATGTGGGAATCTTTCCAGATACAACGTACTTGACAAAAATGGCCTTGTTAGAAGCCACAGCGAAGATATTTTACTCACTCAGTTTGTTGTCGTCATAAGCAGTACCGCGAAAAAAGGAATGCAGAGACTGTAGAAAACGAATGTCCCGTGGGATGACCAGCTCCCTAATAAAGATTGCTACAAACGGAGGAACCTCATGTCTAAAGCGGAGGACTTTCGAGTTCTAGAAATCATCCGACACTGCGCAAGACACAACCAACCAGTACAAGCATAAAGTTGGATGTGTTTGCTGACGCGAGCTTATCTGCATACTGAGGGGCAGCATACATAGTAGCAGTATACCACAATGGAAGCAAAGAATCAAGGCTGGTAACAGCAAAAAACAGTGTATCTCCAATTAAACAGCTCACATTGGTGCGACTGGAACTGATGGCCGTGGTGGTAGCATCAACAGTGCGCTTACATAAAACGTCACTTCAACGAAAGATTTCAGGAAGAACCCTGCCAGACGGACTCGTACATTGTGCTTCACTGGATCAAGAGCACAAGCAAAAAGGGTTTCGTTTGTTACCAACAGAATCACAGAAATCAGAGAAAAAAAACACTTCAAGCAAGCTGGTCTTTTGTTCAAAGTGATGACAACCCTGCTGACCTACCTACACAAGGAATTAGCGCAAACGCATTGATAAACTCAAAGTTATAATGGAAAGGACCCGAAGGTATAACATCACTGGAAAAGAAACTCCCAAGCATGATGGACGCGAATACAGACACGGAAGGCCTGCAAAAACACAATGTCACCAATGCATGGAAAGAGCTGAAATTGAACTGATCTTGAAAATCGAAAGGTATTCATCATACGGATGGCTTGTGAGAGTGAGAGCATGGGTGTTCAAACTCATAGACAACCAAAGAAGAGAAAATCACAAATGTCCGTTGACTGAAAAACAGGAAACAAATTCAGAGAAATATTTCATAAGACAGACCCAAATATCCCTGAGACTAACAAAGGGTGAGGCCTACTCAAACACTCAATCATTTGAAATTAATGGACACAATGCCTACCTTGATGACAATGAAATCACCAGACATAAGTAAGGGATGATTGCAGTGCAGGGAAGAATTCAGCAAGCAAGTCATTGTAATCCCAAAAGATTGGCATTTCACGGAACTGCTAATGCGTCACGTGCATCAAATGGTTTTAAACGGAGGAGTTCAAGTGACGCTGGCGAAACCTCGAACTAAGTTCTGGATATTGCAGGGTATGCAAGCAGTAAAGAGTTCTGAACAGATGTGTCGTCTGCAAGAGGCATAACTCCAGACCGGCCACTCAAAACACGCCTCCACTCCTAGCACACAGAGTCACCGAAGCAGAGCCCTTCAAAGTGGCGGGAGTTGACTTCACAGGACCTCTTTACGCAAAGCACAAGTACCAGATTGAGAAACTGTATGTACTGAGATTCACCTGCGTGGTAACGAGAGGAGTACACTTGGAGGTAACGAACAATTTGTCATCGTCAAGTTTGACACAAGCGTTCCGACGGTTTACAACTCGACGAAGAATGCCTGCAGTTATCTACTCGGACAACGCCAAAACATCTATAAAAGCTGAAAAGAAAATCAACAGAAGGCTAAAAACTATTAAACACGAAATATCATTGGATTACTAAAATCCTCCCCGTGATGGGGAGGATTTTCTGAGCACCTCATAAGAAGCCTTAAGACGTCGATGCGAAAGATAACATCGAAAAGTGTAGCATCGGTAGAGGAGCTACACAATGTTGTAGCAAACGCTCAAGGAACACTCAACTATCGACCCTTGACTTACGTGTATCGAGAACCAAACAGCCCAATGCTACTAACGCCGGCAGAAATCATAGGCGGAAGCGACAGCTTCAAGACGGACAAAGAATACTGTACAATGGTGACATTGAAGACGCATGGCGAGCTTGGTGGAAGAGATGGCATCAAGCGTTACTAAGAAACTAGGAGCTATGGTCAAAGCCAAGACGCGGGAACTAAAACCACTATTACCGGCTGACATGGTGTTGGTTGAGGGCAAGGCTCCCAGAACATTTTGGAAATAGTGCCGTATTGAAAAACTTTAACGAGGGTAAGACAGAATAACAGGAGCTTGTCTTCTTCGCACAGCAAAAAAGAACTGCTAAGAAAATCTGTGAACCACATATACCCTACGGACGGTTGTTACAAATAGCCCGCAAGAGCTTATTCTATTGAAACTTGGGCGGGCAGGCGCCCTTAAAATATGATCATCAAACGCCAGAAGAAGAAGAACGAAGACTGCTGCATGGAGCGAGCGCGCGCTACTTCAATTTCTTTATTAAACCGTATTCGTCTAGATTGCCTGTATATTGCCCAATGTTTATTCTGTTTTTTTGCTATTGTACTTTCATTATTTTTAAAGCATCAGGACAAGGTCTTTTTCAGAGGAGGCAATACCTCATTCCTTGCTCCAGTTTTGTTATCGCCCCGTTACTCTGTAAGTAATGTTCAGCGCACACCACACCGGCACTATTGAAGAAGCTTCGGGGCTCTAGTAAATAACTGTGTTAAGATTACGCATGCAATGCGATCTTTAGAGGTAATTCTGAAGCTTACGTGGCCGCTACTCGTTACGCTGGATTATTAGACAGCACATGTATAAATGAGTACGCGCTTGATGACTTTAGTACGTTTCTTGGTAGCGCACGTAAAGAACAGAAATTATGAAGACACATGTAGACAGGCCGTCTTAATGTACCACTTTGGATATTTTTCTCAGCACCAAGTCAAGTGAAGAAGGCAGTTCATTCAGAGTATTTCTAAAATTTATTTCGAGTGCGAACACATTACACGATCACTCACGCACGCGCACACCCAGGCATCAAACACACTCAGCGCTCACTTCCGATCGATTTATTCATAGATCGGAGGCTTGGGTGTATACCTTACACATGTGCGCACTAACACCACAGAAGGCCAACAACATACATTATCAATACATGCGGTTAATTAATGTCATTGCGTCAAAGCGATAAAGTGGAATTCGCTTGGTAACAATGATAGTGAAGGAGCGCTTACACAGTGATTTTGTTTTCAATGAAAAAAGCCTCTAACACTTTACGCGCTGTTTTACTTGCGCTTCTGTCTAGAATATTTGTCTTGGACACTCGTGCGTCACAACCACACGAGATGACATGCCCAACCAAGTGTGCATACTTGTCAGCTTGTTTTGTTAATTTTTGGGCGTGTTCCTTCTATCGGTCATTAATACATCATAAGCATGAGAGGTCATTGTTAAGAGTTCTACGGGGGTCGTGTACTCCGCACCCTTATCCGGCGTAAAGGTGAACCATTGCCAAACCTAACGATGTAATAATGACCGGTTCCGTCACGCAGGCCTTCACGCGGGATCCGTCACGCAGGCCACCGTGGTGTTCTGAGGAAGAAGAATTTTTTCGGATGTTGTATTCATGGCGGTGACAAGTGCGGAACCGTTTAGAAAACGAACGACGCTGGACGCGAGAATGATGTCTTATCTTTTCCTATCTTTTCTGTTTAGACACATGCGGCTTATCAAAAAGAAAAGGCCGGTTGCCATCAGGCCGCGCCAACAAACACTGGTCGCGCCGGTTGAGCCTGGCGTCAGACTATATATAGAGTGCTCACGGTTTGCTAGCGTAGCATCGCTGTGTCAAGCGTGCGTTCGCGTCAAGGCTACATTGTAGTTAATTGGGCCCTTCATGATGCGCTCGCAGCCGCTTTGCTAGCTCTACATTACCATATTCGGTGTTAGGTAACGTCAATAAATGACGAAATGTATGACTGGTGCAAACATGATATTCTTGACACGCGTGTATTGTAAGAACTTGACAACATACCACGCTCATAGCGTGCTCGCGGTCGTTTTGCTAGCTCCACATATACTAAATGTGGTATGACTTGACGTGAATAGTTGACGAAGGTAAACGACACATTCAAACATGACAAGCATTACACGGAAGTTATGTACGGCATCACTTACGTCTACCTCATAACGTCGCGCTGATTTTGAATTGACATATCAACCTTTCTCATTTGGGCTTCGCATATTCTCGATTCTCATGGCACGTGGCCTCTGCCAATATTTCTTTTTTTAAATGAGAAGCATTTCTTGACGCATTTCGGTGACTTTGAGCGCATGTATCTATTCATCAATCTATATAGCTGCTTACCACATTTAGCTCTCCTGGCCGTTACGGCAATGCTGTCAATACCAAGCTTGATGTGGCAGGACATGAGCATATCACGAGCATAAGTGATTACTCAAAGCATGAAAATCATGAAATTATGTTATAAATATCATAATTTAAATCTCATGGTCTTGCTTCTCTGGCAGTGGTGGGGGGAACGCTACAAGCGCGCGATGAGAGCAGACGCGCGTCGCATCGGCTCCCGCTCTATTCGTGAGTACCGGTGGAACCCTGCTTCACACTTCATCAAGATTGATCTTAGCTTCTTTGTAACACCGTTCTGCACTAGAAGACATCTCCCTAATTCAGGTGGGCCAAGTTAGGGGCATTTTATGGACACTTATTGACCTGACCTCGTGGGAGCTAGGCTCGCCCGACTGAGCGTTGCACCGAACACTGACTGCGTTGGAACGTCTCCGCGGCCGCAGCCACAGATGGCGGCCACCGCGCGCAAAATTAAAATTAAGAAATAATACAATACAGACTGTCCACAGAACAGTAAATCAATAAATAGAGCAAAAACTTGCAGTCAAAAAGAGATAAAGAAGAATGGGAACAATAAATGAAAGAGTAGGTATTCATGAACTAGGACTGAAAAGTATTGTGGAATATGCACAACCATGCAGAAGGCTTCCATAAACACGGCAAAAGAAAAAAAAATCTGTGCATGTGCAAATCTACGTTCGGACAGGGCATCCCTCACTGAGAAAAGTTGACTGTAGACTATGAAAAACATAACAAATTAAGAAAGTTGACGTTAGAGAGAATCAGAATTCTGTAATGGATAGACTGTTGGAAGCAGCTGGCAGGTACATGCAACGGTCTATTCGCTCTGGATAACTGACACGGAGTTTGAAAATTATTACAACCGACAAGGGCAAAATATATCACCCTCAACTAGCTTGTGAAGAAATAACAGCTCAGCGCGATTCTGTCGGCCGTTAAGTGATGGCAAAGATAATATTCTAGCAGTCTTTAAAAAATTCTAGTAAAACGATGAGGGTAAATGCTTATGAATTTTTTCTGGACTAACTCAGTGGCGTTACTGCTGGATTTAACAAGACCATCCCAGTTCAGATTTGCATATATACTCAAGTTGAGCATGACATATGGCGCTGTACAATTTGTAGAACGCTGTAGGAGAACCGGATTCTCGAGAAATATTCTAACAGGGAGAGAACGAAGGCCTCGCGTGGCAGCACATCTATGGCAAATAAAAAGAATTCAGCATACTATCAAAAAGAACACCAAGATCACTGATCCCATAAACCTTACATAGCAACACAGGGTATGGCAGCGTATGCAATTTAAACCTTGGGTATTTGACGAGATACAACAACAGAAACAGCAACTACAACAACAAAAAACAACAACAATATAATAATCCTTTTTTGATAAGCACCAAATAATAACACAAAGTCAGTATGGTTTTCAAAAAAATAAATCAACAGAAGAAGCTCTACTGTATATCAAAGATAAGATAATCGAAAATATGGAAAACAAAAAATATACTCTTGGGCTCTTCCTCGATCTTCAAAAGGCATTTGACTCCATACACTTCAAATCATTGATTCATAAATTGTCAAGTTATGGGGTGCGTGGAGTTGCACTACAACTGTTTAAAAGTTACCTAGAAGATCGTTATCAATATGTAAAACTGAATAACACTATTTCTGCAAAGATAAAGTTGAACCAAGGAATCTCCCAAGGGTCTATACTGGGGCCATTATTGTTCCTTGCCTATATAAATGATATTGTCGATATACCTCAATCTCCTGAACCTATAATGTACGCTGACGATACGAATGTTTTCTTTTCATCAGACAATTTATTATCACTTGAGGTCAGTGAAAATAATTATCTAAGCAATATTTCAAATTGGTTAAGGCAAAATGGACTGCGCTTGAATGCAAAAAAAAAACAACCTATATGATATTCCGACCTATAAACAAACCTATTAGTAGCATAGCTGTAAAATTCGAAGGAAATTGCATCGCACAAGTTAGGGAACAAAAGTTCATTGGTGTATGGTTTCAGGAGGAATTAAATTGGAACACACATGTAAATCATCTGATCACCGCATTAGCGCGAATAGTTGGTTGTTTTTTTAGAACAATGCACTTAATCCCATTGAGGTTAAAAATAAGTATGTACTATGCACTCTTCCATTCTAAAGTAAGTTATGGGATGTTAGTCTGGGGAACGACATCACAAGGGAATCACCATAAGTTAATAACTATACAAAAGAAAATATTGCGCTGCTTTAAAAATTACAGGGGGAATCTACAAGACTTCCGCACTGCTCCACTATTCATTAAACATTCCATACTCAGAATCGATCAATTATATCATTTTAAGTTACTTCAGTTAATACAAAAGACTAAGCTATATGAAGAAAGTTGCACCGAAAGACCACACTACAGTCTGCGAGAACAAAAGAAACGAGCTCCTAGAACAAGAACCAAGTATGGAAAACAAAGTATTGCTTACCAGGTACCTCAGGTTTTAAATACCCTTGCAGATCAATTGAACTTTAGGGCTAGTGGTGCGACTTTCAAGAAACAAATAAAGAACTTATTCATAACCACCGGTCTATACTATCGAAACTACGTAATGGAGTCTCATGCCTCTGCAAATGCTTAAATTGTTCATAAACTTCTATGTCAATTATACGAGTGTATACAGCGGAATTCATTGTATCCGTATGCAATTTGTGTCTGTTTTTGAGTTGTTTCATTGATATTGTTTAGTTGTGAATTTTAACGAGAGTGACCTCTAATTCTTAAAATGTGTTATGTAAACTTCTTATGCTATTTATGGTTGAATTTTGTGTTTACAATTTCAGGTTGCTTCAAACCAATGTATTGAATATATATATTGTTTGTCAGTGCTAATGCCTAATTTTTGCACTGTCACGGACTGCGGAGGGACAAGGGCCTTTGTCAGGCTGTTCGCCTTTAGCCCTTTGCCCCTGCAGTGAGCTCTGTATCCGGCTTACTGTAAATAAAAATACTACTACTACTACTACTACTAATAATAATAATAATAATAATAATAATAATAATAATAATATCATTCTGACATGACCGAAAATATCCGGCCACATTGAAGGAAACGCTAGTGTCTGTGTGCCCATGAATCTTTATATGCAAGTGTGTAATTGCGCAGTTTGGTGGGTATGTACCGGCATACATATTTATAGGTAAATGAACCACAGTGTTGGTGTTGAAAGGATATGTTCGCAAGCAGTTTTAATCATTATGCGCCTGCACGGCGAGGGCCTGTTTACACATAATGTAGAGTTCGGCTTAGTCAATACGCCAGCCAGCAAAAATGTGTCATACTAACTGCATTAGCAAGGCAATCTTAAGGTAATGCTGATGATTGCACGTGCGCATTAGCCACCTCGACCACATAATGACACACCCACACAAAATAGAAGTTTTGGGAATTTGGCAGCTTATGGTAAATGTTGCCATAATGCTTGAGCACTTCACTACATGGTCCATTAAATGTGTATCGCGTGTAAGTCAGCTGCACCTTTCTTAATGTATTTGTGTATGACGTGAGATTGATTAGACACTTCCAAACATTACACAAAATATTTGTTGACTAGTGCAATCATAAGATTTTGAATAAGTTTACTATGTGCACAGCCAAGAATACTATACGTAGCAGAAGGAAACGCAAGATATATTTTTGCAATAAATTAGTACAACTTCCATCTTGAATTAATACATAATAGTGCCTACAAGTGGCATTCACATCCTTATTTGTTGTTTTTTGAACATACTCTCGTAAACAATCCACTGCAGATGCATTTCTGATAAATGGCCGCGGAAAGCAATCGAAAATGAGGGATCAACAGGATTAACTGAAATCTTGTTTTATGAAGGGAGCATATAGCCATCAATGCCTTCACATAATCACCAATTTTGTCCACCGATGTGGAAGCTAAATGCATTGAAATTACAAGTTCTTATTGCCACTTGAAACAATGCAATATGGTGAACAATATACGTTGCATGCATTTTGTTTTTACATAATACTCTATTGGATTGCTTTATAATTATAGCGAGGTTCGGGAGCTGCAATATGTTTTGTGAAATGACATGATTCCTTCCTTTTAGAATATTTCTGCTCTCGTACACATTATTTACGTCGTAATAATTGTAACGTATTGTTTCCAACATAAATGCCATGAAAAAATTTACAAGTTAAATTACACGAATGCATTCATAGTTTAACTATCACGTACACAAAGTTGACCTGAAATTTTGTTTTTTTTTGCATGGCAGAAACATCTATAATTTATACTCTTGTTGTTGTAGAAATTAGGCAGGTCACTTTTGTGTACAAATTGTTACATATTACAATCCGCATAAAAGTGTGTGATCATGGTGCTAATTTTATACGTGAATCATCCCATATAAGAGAGCACTTCCACATATAAAAATCCACTTGATAGGTTATATATGATGTGGCCGTGCCTTATAAGGCCGGATTTGACTCCTTACAAGCCAACCGTGTCATATATGGCTGTATATAACCCCATACATGAACCGACTCCGCCAGATATACGTCGATATATGGTAATTCAAAGCCACATATGCTGGCATATATGGGTACATTTGGTCACATATGCTGACATATATGCATGTATGTGGCCACATAAAACCTATATAGGTGCCATATATGGCATTTCCGTAAGGAATGTGAACGAAACTACCGCAAGAGCTGCAGGACCACCAAATGTAAATCATGACATTGATGAAATACATATCATGATTTTCGTGTTATGACTAATAAAATATGTTGTCCATACAGTCATGTTATGCCATATCGAATTTGGTATTGATACCATTATCGAAATGGTCAGGAGAGCTAAAATTCGTAGACGGCTAGATAGATAGATATAATTGCTGAAAGTCGCTGAGGTTCGATGAGCAATGCATTGCAATTAAAAGAGACAGGCCGCTTGACTGATTTCCCACCCCCAAATTACATCAGCAGAGGAAGTGGTGGCGAAAGATTACATAGAATAGTCAAAATACCTCACTTGGGTTACAAAAATATTTGAACACGCTAGTAATGGCGGCATTTTAAATGGAGGCAGCACAAGTTGTTTCAGTTTCAGTTTATTGAGTGTAATTGGGTGGGGAGTTACATATAGGGAGAGGTATACAAAAAGAGGTCCTTTAGTGTAAACACTTCAGTGGAACCTCTTGTTATAAAATACACAAAGAAAAGTAAAAACATGGCAGGATAGCATAGAAGAAGCATGAATATGCGTACAAAATAATAAAAGAGGCGTTATGGTATGCATTAACTTAGAGAATACTCGAAATTGAAGTACACAGAAAAGGGAATTTAAATAGTGAAGCTAATTCAGTGCAAACAAAGCAATCGCTCTGAATCACACTGAAAATAATTCAGAAAAAATTAATAGAAATGGATAAAAAACATGAAAATGTCTTACAAAAAAGACAACGACAAGAACTACACATAAGTCAAAATTTTAAAGCAGGAGTCAGATAAAGGCGAACTGAATGTTTGAATGCATTTAAAGAGGGAGATGTTTTAGTCTCTAAAGGCAGAGTATTCCATATCTTGATGGTGGAGAAGCTCACTGTTTTTAGTCTGTAATTATTGCGTGCCTTGGGCAATAAGACATTGTTTTGAGAGCAGAAACGTTTAGTACTTGAGGAAGAGGTAATTTTATTGCCTACAATAATACATAAAAGATCCGGATTAGGTACCAGGTGGTAGGCAATTAGAGCTAAGTTAACGGCGATCATATTTGCAATAGGGAAAATATTTAGTGAAGAAAACAGTGGAGCTTAATGAACATGATAATCACTGTGCGTAATTAGGCAGAGAGCCTGTTTTGAATTGGAGCTAATGGGCTTGCATAGGTTTTATATGTGAGTCGCCAAGATTCAATACAGTAGTTGAAGTGGGTATGAAGGAAGGCAAAATAGAGACCAGATAGTGTAGGAAGTGCAAAAAATTGGCGGGCCCTGAGCAGAACACAAATACCATAGGCGGTTTTTCTATTTATTAACTCAATACGATGGTTGAAGTTCAAAAAACACGTTCTACACTGAGAATTGTGCATTTTTCAGAAGGAAATATCTCATGGTTATTAACATGCACCGGGAGTGCGTTATCTCGCTTTTTTGACCTAGAACAGAAAATAACAAATTTTGTCTTATAGGGAATGATAACAAGCTTGTTGTTAAGACACCGATTATTGACGCTCTAAAGATCGCTGTCTAGCTGGGAGGTTAGGGCAGGAATGGAGTCGTGAGCACTAAATATGGTGGTGTCGTCTGTGTAAAGCAAAGATTCTTTGTGAGGGGATAAACAGTCTGTCAGGTCAACGAGAAACAAACGAGAAACAGAAAAGGACCTAATATTGATGTTCGCGGGACACTTATATTGGTAACTTTGGAGCCTGAGAGTACGCCTGAAATGAATACAACTGGTGTACGGTTCAGTAGGTAAGTAGAAATGAAATCTCGTGGTGGACCAGTTATACTATAGGAAGAGAGCTTGTTTAAAAGAATACATGATCGATTGAATGAAAGGCTTGAATGAAGACAATAAAGACTGATCCAAGGAATTTCCGATCATCAATTGTGTTTGTGATATATTCAGAAAGAGCAACAAGTGCTAGATTGGTGGCAAGCCCTTGACGAAACCCAGTTTGATGGGGCGACAAGAGCTGAAATTTTTTTAGGCATTTTGTAAGGCGGACTGATGTCACACAGGTCCCGTTAATTAGGGAGGCGATCGCCGGGCTAATTCCAAGGGCCGAAGTATCGGCCCCCCGAACCGCACCACGAAAGCATGGTCAATTTAGAAGTGGTCCTTTTTGGCGCACCAGCGGACGCCGGCTGTGGCCCAAAGAACAAGTCAGAGCCGAGAGTTGATAAACAAAACAGAATTATATTCTCAATAATGGCAGATCCAAAAACAATACACAAGTATGCACACTCCACAATAGTTGAATACAATATGTCACCCACCAAACAACGTACTACACAGTACAATCAGCCACACTCGAAACAACGGACACAGGCAACAATACGCCATACAATGCAGTCACATGCATTGAACAACCAAGACACTTAAAGACTAAAGAGATAGAAAACCTATTCAGTCCAAAGTTCTTGGAACAAAAGTATAGATGATACTCTTCCGAGAATCACTCACTGAAAGTCCAGCGTTGTTGTCGTTCCACGGCCCCCGAAGTTTCTCTTCCAGGAAACCTCACGTCTTCAATAGGCCACTCTCCGAGCTTCAAACTTCTTCGCCGGAAACACGTCGGCTTCACACACGCAGCCATTGCCACGCGTCTTCGCTCGATAGCGGCAAACACACACTCTTGCCTGTAGCTCGAGTCGTCACCCTTCAGGTAAAAATCATCTTCTTCTCCTGCTTTGTCTCTACAGACAACCTTCGCCGACTACACGGCGGAATCCCTACGCGCTCTGGCGCTAACTTCCGTCTTCTCCTGACCTCTCATCTCGGCTGCTCGATTAAATACCTTCCGCGCGAGATTCCAGAAAGTTCTCATCCTTTCGTCGGTGCGATACGCAGTGAAGACTGGGGAGAGGGTGAGGCGGCTTGAAGGCCGTCCGCGATGGATGTCTCAACCCGGCGTCACCACGCCCCTTTCCATCTAGAAATTTCGAGTGCTTGCTCGGCCGCCGTTGTGGGGTGAGGAGGTTCGTGGGTAAACCTACGCTTCCGAGAGGGGAGAGGGAGCGTGCCCGGGGAGCTTGTTTTCTTTTTTTTCTTTTTCTTATGACCTCGCGGCGACACTCCGGCGTTTCGTCGCGAGAATTTCGCGGCGCGCCCTTTTTGAGCGCTCGTTCTGTGACAACGGACTATAATTTTTCAACAAGCTTACTGAAAGAAGGAATAATTACGATGGGCCTATATTTGTTTATGAGTGACTTATCACCTTTCTTGTGAACAGGCACTATCTTGCTTTTTTAGTTCGGAAGGAAAGAAAGAGTGCTTAAAGATTAAGGTAAAGGTATGGGCGAAAAAAGGGCGATGACATCAACAATGTCCTTCATGTATCTGGCAGATATGTTGTCAAGTACAGCGCTAGTTGTTTTCAAACTTAAAATAGTGTTCCGAACTTCAGCTGCGCAGGTTGGAAATAGATAAAAAGATTGCAATGTGTACACTTGATACTGCAAAAAAGCATGGATGAGCATGGTAGCAAAATCTTTGTGAAAATATGGCAAAAGAATACATTAACAGCAGAATAAAAAAGACGAATAGAATAGGAGATGCTATCGATGTGTTTAACAGTGAGAATTCATAAAAATTAGCGGAGCTGTGCTAGAGGAATGTTCGTTGTTTCAATGCCTGCAAAATTTAGTGCATTTAAATGTAACGGTAACTTATAAGACGCTCTTTGCATACCATAATTTGCTCTTGTGTGAGGACGCAATGCAGGTCGTCCCTACGCTGGATGCTCATAAAGGTGGCTATGGTGCCCCGGAATTGCGGTTCCATGCCGCTTGGCGTGGAATCAGCGTCTATAACGTAGTCGCATGACAATCGGCGGTAAATTTGTTGCAACCCCACCCACCTAGATTACGCGGGTATCCACGTGTTCCCAGGGAGTTGCCGTAAAGAATAATGCTGGTCTTGATGGCGTCATGTCAAAATGGCCAGTTTTGAAACATCACAAGGGGACCTTGTGATGTTTCGAGTGAAAAATCTCGAGAGTGGAGGTTCGCAGAGTTGAGGTCTTCGCTTGAGACAACAATGATATTTTGCTCCCTTGTGGGCCAAACACTCATAGAGTCACTCGAGGTAGCGTTCACGTATGAGGTCAGCTTAGCACCTAGTTCGCCTGATTGAAATGTAGCTTTGAGTTCTATCGTGACAAGAGATTTCAGCACGATAGTGAAGTCTTCTGCAGCAATACGGGGCATAGAGATAGCCGCCACGATACACGAGATGTCTTCTTCTCGGGTAGTATGATCGTGGACGCGGCCTTATGGGTAGGTGAGGCCTTGGTAGCTTTATATTGCTGGCGACGCTTGCAGAGAGCCACCGCGTGAACAGTCTCTGATCCACGATATCCGTTGGCGGAACGGAGTTTCCAGGCACTAGGTTAGAAATTTTTTTTCCACGCCAAAGTCGTGGGATTATATTCACGGAGAGCGGTGGCCGCCATCTGTGGCTGGGGCCACGGAGACGTTCCAACGCAGTCAGCGTTCGCTGCAACGCTCAGTCGGGCGAGCGTAGTTTCCACGAGGTCAGGTCAATAAGTGGCCACAAAATGCCCCAAACTTGGCCCAACTTAATTATAAAGGTGTCTTGTAGTGCAGAACGATGTTACGAAGAAGATAAGATCAATCTTGTGAAAGTGCGAAGCAGGGTTCTACCGGTACTCAAGAATAGATCGGGAGCCGATGCGACGCGCGTCTGCTCTCGTCGCGCGCTTGTAGCGTTCCCCCCTCCCCCCCACTGCCAGAGAAGCAAAACCATGGAATTTAAATCATGATATTCATAACATATTATCATGATTTTCATGCTATGACTAGTCACTTATGCTCGTCACATGCTCTTGTCCTGCCACATCAAGCTTGGTATTGACAGCATTACCATAACGGCCAGGAAAGCTAAATGTGGTAAGCAGCTATATAGATGGATAAATAGATACATGCGCTCCAAGTCGCCGAAGTGCGTCAAGAAATGCTTCGCATTTTAAAAGAAGAAATATTGGCAAAGGCCACGTACCATGAGAATCGATAATATGCGAAGCACAAATGAGAAAGGTTGATATGTCATTTCAAAATCAGCGCGACGTTACGAGGTAGACGTAAGTGATGCTGTACATCCCTTCAGTGTAAAGCTTGTCATGTTTAGATGTGTCGTTTACCTTTGTCAACTATTCACGTCAAGTCACACTAAATTTAGTATATGTGGAGCTAGCGAAACGACCGCGAGCACGCTTTGAGCGTGGTATATTGTCATGTTCTTACACTACACGCGTGTCAGGAATATCATGTTTGCACCAGTCATATTTCGTCATTTATGGACGTCACTTAACACCGAATATGGTACTGTAGAGCTTGCAAAGCGGCTGCGAGCGCATCATGAAAGGCCAAATAAACTACAATGTAGCCTTGACGCGGGCGACGCTGGGCACAGCGATGCTGCGTTAGCAAACCGCGAGCACTCTATATATAGTCTAACACCAGGCGCGGCCAGCGCGACTAGTGTTCGTCGGCGCGGCCTGATGGACCCGGCCTTTTCTTTTTGATAAGCCGCATGTACCTAAACAGAAGAGATAGGAAAAGATAAGGCATCATTCTCGCTTCCGGTGTGGTTCGTTTTCTAAATGGTTCCGCACTTGTCACCGCCATGAATAGAACATCCGAAAAATATTTACTTCCTCAGAACACCATGGTGGCCTGCGTGACGGATCCCGCGTGAAGGCTTGCGTGACGAAACCGGTTATTATTACATGGTTAGGTTTGGCAATTGTTCACTTTTACGCAGGATAAGGGAACGGAGTACACGACCCCCATAGAACACTCAACAATGATTGATTGATTGATTTGTGGGGTTTAACGTCCCAAAACTACCATTTGATTATGAGAGACCCCGTAGTGGAGGGCTCCGAAAATTTTGACCACCTGGGGTTCTTTAACGTGAACCCAAATCTGAGTACACGGGCCTACAACATTTCCGCCTCCATCGGAAAACTTAACAATGACCCTTTCATGCTTATGAAGTAATATTACTAATTAAAGGAACACACCCAAAAATAACAAAACAAGCTGACAAGTATGCGCACCGGGTTGCGCATGTCATCTCGTGTGGTTGTGACGCACGAGTCTCCGAGACAAATATTCTAGGCAGAAGCGCAAGTAAAACTGCACGTGAAGTGTTAGAGGCTTTTTTCAAAGAAGAAAAAAAGAAAGATCAATGTGTAAGCGCCCCTTCACTACCATCGTTACCAAGCGAGCTCCACTTTTTCGCTTTGAGGCAATGACATTGATTAACTGTATGTATTGATAATGTATGCTGTTGGCCTTCTATGATGTTAGCGCGCACATGTGTGAAGTATAGATTCAAGCCTTCGAGCTTGACTAAAGCAATCGGAAGTGAGCGCTGAGTGTGTTTGATGCCTGCGTGTGTGCGTGTGTAAGTGATCGTGTTGTGTGTTCGCACTCGAATTATATTTTTATAAACACTCTGAATGAACTGCCTTCTTCACGTGACTTGGTGCTGAGAAATATATCCAAAGTGCTACATTAAGACGGCCTGTCTACACGTGTCTTTGTTTTTTTGTTCTTTATGTGCGCTACAAAGAAACGTACAAAAGTGATCAAGCGCGTGCTCATTTATACATGTGCTGTCGAATAATCCAGCGTAATGACTAGCGGCCACGTAGGCTTCGGAATAACGTCGAAAGATCACATTGCATGCGAAATCTTAACAAAGTGATTTACTAGAGCCCCGAAGCTTCTTCAATAGTGCCGACGTGGTGTGCGCTGAACATTTCTTACAGAGTAACGGAGCGATAACAAAACTGGAGGAAGGAATGAGGTATTGCCCCCCTCTGAAAAATACTTGTCCTGATACTTTAAAATTATGAAAGTACAATAGCAAAAACGGAATAAACAATGGGCTATATAAAGGCAATCGAGGCCAGGCACTTCTTTGAACGAATACGGTTAATTCAAAAAATTGAAGTAGCGCGCGCTCGCTCCATGCAGCAGTCTTCGTTCTTCTTCTTCTGGCGTTTGATGATGATATTTTATGGGCGCCAGCCCACCCAAGTTGCAATAGAATAAGCTCTTGCGGGCTATTTGTAACAACCGTTCTTAGGGTATATGTGGTTCACAGATTTTCTTAGCAGTTCTTTTTTCCTGTGCGAAGAAGTAAAGCTCCTGTTATTCTGGCTCACACTGGGTAAAGTTTTTCAATACGGCACAATTTCCAAAATGTTCTGGGAACCTTGCCCTCAACCAACAGCATGTCAGCCGGTGATAGTGGTTTTGCTTGCCGCGTCTTGGCTTTAACCATAGCTCTTAATTCCTTAGTAACTCTTGATGCCATTTCTTCCACCAAGCTCGCCATGCGTCTTCAATGTCACCGTTGTACAGTATTCTTGTCCGTCTTGATGCTGTCGCTTCCGCCTATGAATTCTGCCGGCGTTAGTATCATTGGGCTGTTTGGTTCTCGATACACGTAAGTCAAGGGTCGATTGTTGAGTGTTCCTTCAACGTTTGCTACAACAGTGTGTAGATACTCTACCGATGCTACACTTTTCTATGTTATCTTTCGCATCGAAGTCTTAAGGCTTCTTATGGGGTGCTTGGAAAATCCTCCCCATCACGGGGAGGATTTCAGTAATCCTTTAAGATTTCGTGTTGAATAGTTTTGAGCATTCTGTTGATTTTATTTTCAGCTTTTATAAATGTTTTGGCGTTGCCCGAGTAGATAACTACAGGCATTCTTCGTCGAGCCGTAAACCGTCGGAACGCTTGTATCAAACTTGACGATGGCAAATTGTTCGTTACCTCCAAGTGTACTCCTCTCATTACCGCGCAGGTGAATATCAGTACATACAGTTTCACAATGTGGTACTTATGCTTTGCGTAAAGAGGTCCTGTGAAGTCAACTGCCGCCACTTTGAAGGGCTCTGCTTCGGTGACTCTGTCTGCTAGGAGTGGAGGCCTGTTTTGAGTGGCCGGTCTGGAGTTATGCCTCTTGCAGACGACACATCTGTTCAGAACTCTTTACTGCTTGCATACCCTGCAGTATCCAGAACTTAGTTTGAAGTTTCGCCAGCGTCGCTTTACCTCTTCCGTGTAAAACCATTTTATGCACGTGAGGTATTAGCAGTTCTGTGAAATGCCCGTCCTTTGGGATTACAATGACGTGCTTGCTGAATTCTTGGCTGTACTGCAATTGTCCTTTATCTCTGCCTAATTCATCATCACCAAGGTAGGCATCGTGTCCATTAATTTCAAATGATTGAATGTTTGAGTAGGCCTCACCCTTTGTTAGTCTCAGGGATATTTGGGTCTGTCTTATGAAATATTTCTCTGCATTTATTTCCTGTTTTCCTGTCAACGCCCATTTGTGATTTTCTCTTCTTGGGTTCTCTATGAACTTGAACACCCATGCTGTCACTATCACAAGCCGTCTGTATGATGAATACCTTTCAATTTTCAAGATTTTTTCAATTTCAGCTCTTCCCACGCATTGGTGACATTGTGTTTTATGCAGGTCTTGCACGTCTGTATTCGTGTCCATCATGCTTGGGATGTTCTTTTCCAGTGATGTTATCCCTTCGGGACCTTTCCATCATAACTTAGTTTATCAGTGCGTTCGCGCTTATTCCTCGTGTAGGTAGGTCAGCAGAGTTGTCATCATTTTGAACGAATGGCCAGCTTGCTTGAAGTGTTTTTTTTCTCTGATTTCTGTGATCCTGTTGGTAACAAACGAAACCCCTTTTGCTTGTGCTCTTGATCCAGTGAAGCACAATCTACGAGTCCGACTGGCAGAGTACTTCCTGAAATCTTTCGTTGAAGCGACGTTTCATGTAAGCGCATAACGTTGATGCTACCACGGCGGTTATCAGTTCCAGTCGCACCATTGTCAGCTCTTTAATTAGAGATACGCTGTTTTTTGCTGTTACCAGCCTTGATTCTTTGCTTCCATCGCGGTATACTGCTACTAAGTATGCTGCCCCTCCATATGCAGATAAGCTCGCGTCAGCAAACGCATCCAACGTTATGCTTGTACTGGTTGGTTGTTGCTTGCGCAGTGTCAGATGATTTCTAAACTCGAAAGTCCTCCGCTTTAGACATGTGGTTCCTCCGTTTGTCGCAATCTTCTTCATGGAGCTGGTCGTCCCGCGTGACATTCGTTTTCACAGTCTTTGCATTCCTTTTTTCGCGGTACTGCATATGACGACAACAAACCGAGCAAGTCAAATATCTTCGCTGTGGCTTGTAACAGGGTCATTTTTGTCTAGTGCAATGTATCTGTAAGGATTCCCACTTTTCATCTAAGAAGAATATCATGTCCTTTGAGTGTTTTCATATCAAGCCCTGAATCATTGTTAATCCTCTAGATCGAATATACATATGAGAATCGTTCCTTTTGTTTTCTAATATTGTTTTGTTTATTTGCTCTTCAATGCAAGTTCATTTTCTCAAATTCATCGCTGCCTCTCTGAACGCTTCCTTTGCCTCTTTGTACAACTTGACTGCTTCATCAAGCGTTGCTGCTCCTAGGATGACGCCATTCACGTATGTTGGACCTCTGAGCCTTTCTGCTGTGGCGCGGCTCACCACAAGCAAAAACACGTCTTGTCAGATGAAAGACTTTATGGGACTAAAGAAGAAGGAAAAAGACAAGCGTGAGCCGGCGCTGCCACGAGGCCAAGCGTCAGCTTGTGAGGAGGTTCAATAATGATGATGACAGCTAGTCTGCTGCGAGAGATGAATAAACGAAGTCACAACAGTCTCCCGCGCCGACAGATGACGCTAGATGGCTTCTAATGAGTAGAGTAGCTGCACAGGTCGCTTCGCAACAGGGCTGTTGGGCAAGCGTAGGAAGCAAGTCCTCACGATGCCGTCACGTCCACCGATCAGTTCTTCTATGCGAATCAAGCTCCACAGTTGGCTTGGACGATTTTTTTTTCCGAGTAGAACTACATTCCCTTTGTTCAATATGTGATTTCTTTTTGCTTAGTTGAATGTATATTTCCTGATTTCATTGAGGTACCCCCTCAATCAACGAGACCAGAAAGTTTGCAAGTCCTCTTCACTCTTGCTTCAAAGTTTCATCAGTTGATTGATGGTCATCTCTGTTTTGATTTTGAGGTTGAGGTCGTAAGATGGTAGCGTTGTCAGTCTTCTTCCAACGAGAAAATCTGCTGGAGATAGAGGGTATGGCTCATCCACGTCATTGTACACATATGCTAAAGGTCGAGAATTTAATACTGCTTCCACTTCTATTAGTCAAGTGACCAACTCTGTCTTATTTACCAAACGTCGACCAAGCATCTTCTTCGATCAGGTCTCCACAGAACGTACGAGTCTTTCATAAATTCCGCCTCACCAAGGAGCACTTGGGCAAATTATTTGCACTGAATGTTCGAGGAAAAAAAATGCAAGTACATCGGGATGCCGAACTGTTCGCTAGAGCTTCTGTATATCTTTGGGCGTTTTGTTGAAGGTTCGAGCATTGTCGCTGTAAATTGTGTGACAGAGGCCTCGACATGGTACGAATATCGGAAGTGCACAAAGGAAATCTTCAACAAGTTCCAAGTGAACAGCTCTTGTTACAGCACAAGTAAAAAGAGCGATGTAAGAGCGCTGATTAAGATACCCTATGTTGTAAAGTGGACCCGCGAAATCTACTACACTTACAAGAAGAGGAGGGGTTTGAATACAACAATCCTGGTGCATACGAGGTGAAACTTGGCCCTGCCACTGTGGTCTAGTGACTAAGGTACTCGGCTGCTGATCCGCAGGTCACGAATATAAATCCCGGCTGTGGCGGCTGCATTTCCGATAGAGGAAGAAATGTTGTAGGCCCGTGTACTCAGATTTGAGTGCACGTTAAAAAACCCCAGGTGGTCAAAATTTCCAGAGCCCTCTAATACGCCGTCTCTCATAATCATATGGTGGTTTTGGGACTTTAAACCCCGCAAATCAATCAATCATCAATCAAGCTGAAACTTGCTGAACTGGTTTAGACTCTAGGCGTTGACAGATGACACACCGTCGTATTGTTTTTTCACCAGGAGTCGTGTTTGTGGAGTCCAGTATCGTTTCGTGATATGAGGTGGTGTGTCTCATACTCCTCCGTGGAAGACTTTTGATGAGCGTGATTGTTGATTAAAGTAACGAGGTGAGAGTCTTCCTGTAGGAGGTTTGGATGGCGAGAACCGTACGAGTCATCCATTATGTGAACGTTTCCTTGTACCCGAAGCAGCCCGTTATTTTCGAGGAACAATCTTAACTGTCCAACTAGACTTTGGAAAAGAATCGGATTCTCGTTTGCGACACAATTGCCTATGTTGCCAAAGTGAGCTATCTGTTCTACGCGAATCAAGCAGCACCCCACATGGTGAATTTCTTCAGCAGACAGCTCGTCGAACCTATCGCTTTCTTTCTTCAACTTTTAAAATAACGAAAAACTCATGCCATTACTCTTATAAGTTTTGTGAGGCTGAATCGTTCGTCATCAATCAGCGTTGGCATAGATGTTTTTGTGTTAGCAGCGTGAATATTATTTCTGGCGCCGTCTCAGCAGCCTCAATTTTTCCGTTTTCTAGGTCAAGTTTTCCCGCGAATTCAGGCCAGAACGTATGGGACATGGCAGGCGATCCGGGTCTATACCAGCACAACTGTGATCCACTCAGTTTGTGTACAGTCAAGCCTCGAGTGATCAAATCTGCAGGGGTTTCTTTTCCGGGACAATATCGCCATCGAGAATATTCCGTCAAATTCCTGATCTCCTGCGTCCTGTTCCGTACAAATGCCTTCCAAGAAACGGGATCCTTGTAAATCTAGGAAAGGGTAATCTGGCAATTCGACAAATTGTTACTTCACCAATGCCCAGGTTGCAGTTCTTGATGATGTAGGCATATAAGCAGGCTGCAAGCAAAGCTGACCTGAAATCCAGCTTCGCCAAGGTGATCGTCTTTAACGACGCAACCATTGTCTTAGCCATTATTAGTATAGTGTGAACGGCACCACTTGAGTGATGGTAGGAAGGTAGGCTACAGAATTGTGTGCTGACCCACTAGCGTCGGAAAAAACGTGCAGTTCTGCCTTCTGATAAGCGCAATCGCTGCCCGCTGCGAAGAACCTGGGAATACTGATCTCATGTAGCATGGCTACCTCCTTGGTCAATTTTTTCCAGACAGCTGACAGCTTCCTTGGCATGGTGTCATCCCTGACAAGGTTTTCCCTGCAGAGATCTTGTAGGAAGGTCTTCGCCCTTACTATAAAGGGTGACCAAAGCCCCAAAAATTCTTAGATCCTTCCAACGACCTGGAGCACAAAGCATTTGGTAATTCAATGCTCTTCCATAAACTGTAGGATATCCTGCGGCCTGAACGAAAAGGTATCCATCAGTTTCTTCCAATAAAGGCCCAGGACTTTCACAGGCTCGGAAGCGGAGCTAAGTGATTTTTCGGAAGAAGTGATCCCTCGTACGAAGACGGCATATACAACGGAGTCGTTGCTGGCCCACTTACGAATGTTCATTGAAGCATCTTTGAAGATTCGAACTATCTCTTTATGCATTTGAATAGCTAGAGAAAGGTGTCAGCCCCAATAAGAAGATCATCCATATATATGGAGTATTGCAAATAGGCGGGCTGTTAAAGGAAAGTGATTTTTTTTCTTACTTGAAGTGGTGCTTTATGATAGCAGTAAATAGAAAATGACTTCAAGTAGCTCCAAAGGGCACTCTCTTCATTCTCCAAAATTCTGTGTCCGGCAGTGCGCTGTCCACTTGAGGTGAAGTCTTGAACCACAAGAAGCGAAGCGCATCTCTGTAATGTTTTTATAGGCCAATTTGAAAGAACGTCTTCTCAACATGAGCATTCATTACTGTCTTGTAACGTCGGAAACGAAGCAGTAGCGTCACTACGTCGAGATTTAGATTTGAGCCGGCTTCTTGATTGTCGTTTAAGGACTTCATCCGGATTCTTGAGACGAAGCGTCGAACACACTGGGTGCCTTTGTAGTAGATTGGTCTTTACGTGTGACGCCTGGGTGTGGCATATAATACCAAGGTTCAATTGGTTGGTCTTCTTTTGTAGGTACTTTTTCAGCATATCCTTCTTTGAGGTACATTCGAATAGTTGCTTCGTATTGTTTTAAGAACTCACTGTCTTTGTTAAGCTTCTTCGTCAAACTGTGCAGACGTTTGAGTGCAACTGTGTAGTTTTCACTCAGAGCAACTCTTTCCTTTCACGGTAGTGCCACTTCATATCGATTCTTTTTCTTATTGATGTTGTTCTCAAAATTTGCAAGCACCAATTCAGCGACCGTCGTTTCTTCATTTTCGGCTAGATACCGGTGCTTTCTATGTCTAAGAAACGAGTGAAAAGTTTTGAGATATCTTGCTCGGTCACTGTGAATCGTAGGACTGCAATACTGGCACACTGTGTAAAATCGGCTGCAGTAGACAATGGCCCTTGCACAGTCCATCCCAGTTTTGTCTTGACAGCTTTCAACTTTTCGAACACAGGCTTCACTGTGCCCATTACTCAAATTCAATAATAGTCTGATCCAATAAGAACCGCAATCCGTTTGTCTTCTACTTCTTGTAAAGAGAGATCTCGCGTATCTAAGTGCATCTTGTTCATTTCTCTTATAACGTTTTCTTCTAGTGCCGAAATGCATTCAGTGCATATCGTGTCCACCACCAGAGCCTCTATTGAAATCGGAAACTGGTTCACAGGGAGAATCGATACACGTACCTTCTTCATGGTTTTCCATATGTTATCGCCCCCGAACACACCAATGGCCAACGTTTCTTCTTCTATTAGTTCGCAACACAGTCTTCCATTAGCTTCGGTTGTGATGAAGCTCCGCTAACTTCCGCCATCAAAAGGGACTCAGTAGCGACCGGATGATTTGGCGCCCAATACGGTGGCTGTCAGGCTCTACAGCATTACGACTGACCTTGCCTGCTTGGACACCATATTTTCCGTAGCAGATATCACCTTCTTATCGTTTTTCACGTCGTCGGATGCGCAAACAGATGTTGCGTGCCTTCTTGCGCACTTGCCACTATTTAACCAGTTTCTCCAAGCTTTTCCTATGTGGCCCTGCTTTAGGCAACAAAATTATCGTCCCGCTTTGATGAGTATTGTTCCTTTTGTTTGAGAAGTCGATTTACTTCGTATCACAGACTTTGGTAGACTGCTTTTCAGACTGGCAGAACAGGCATTGTTGTGGACTTTTTGTTGAGCTTAGTAGAGCAGCTGTCGTGAAAACGTCACGTGGATGACTGTGTTTTATTCCTTCATTATCCCTTATCTGGAGCTTAACGAGTTTCCGTTACGTCTTGTTCAGCAACAGATTCCCGACAAGTGAGATGAAGTTCGAAGAATTCCAGAAGCATTCGAAGATCGTTATCTCCTGAAACGTTACATGGTTTGAATTGCTTTGCGTATTCGAAGAGGATGCAGCGAAAGAGGATGCCTTGTGCATCTCGAGGAAACGCAGCACCATGTCCGTCAGTAGACCTCTTAGCAGGGTTTTCCGAAACAAGGAGCAATAAGTTGTCGAGCTTGTGCCAAGTACCTTGAGGCTTCGAATCTAAACCTGTACCTTGTTAAGGTTCCTCAGCTTATGAACGTCTGCTGACGACGACGCCAGCTTTACATCCAGCAAACCTTGCAAATGGTCGTGCACAATGATCTGTTCATCCCCGAAACGCTTCTTTGAAGTTTCAACAGCATGTTTATTAGCACTTTGCGGTAGCTTGTAATCCCGATATGGCCGATGCGGCTGCTCTGGTAACCAAACTATTCAAGTAGTTGAACTTCTCAGCAGTGCCTAACTCGCTGTTGTTGTGGACTGCTAATGTAAATTGCGTCCAAAATCTTGGCCATAGTCTGCCGTTACCATCAAACTTTACGAGTTGTAGTTGGGGAAGCATGCTTTCGCCAGATAATAGCGGGTGAACGTTCGTAAGGAGGGGGGCTCGAGGAGCCAGACATTCATTCAGCTTAACTGGTAGATTTGCTGTGAGAGTAACAACCTTGTCGTGGTATTCTCCAGCGTCTAACGTCTCGCTGTTCGACAGGTCATCCAGCGTCTCTTCAAAAGTTGCCTCATCCACTTTCTCTATCTGACCATAAAATGAGCTTATTCGGTCGAGGAATATACTTCCTGCTGCTGCAGTGACGGCTTGATTTCCTCGCAAGTGGTCTTCTGCCTCGGACAACAGGACATCCAGTTGAGACCGCAAGCTGTGGCGTCATATGAGATATCGTCCTATTATGCTGCCCGCAGTCCATGTATCTCGCCAAGATCGCAGGCGCCGTCTTCCGAGGTGTTGCGACCGCTAACATCGATGATGTTGGCGTCGTCAAATGTCCCCGGTTTTCGGCACCATGTGTTGGACCTCTGAGCCTTTCTGCTGTGGCGCGGCTCACATCAAGCAAAAACACGTCTTGCCAGATGAAAGGCTTTAATGAAACTAGAGAAGAAAGAGAAAGACAAGGTTGAGCCGGCGCTGCCAAGACACCAAGCATCAGCTCGTGAAGAATCTCAATAATGATGATGACTGCTCTTCTTTTGAGAGGGATGAATAAAGGAAGTCACAACAACGTACATTGATTTCTGCATTGCCTTTGTCGTTCGAGAAAACCGGTCTTTCACTTGTTTCAAATGGTGCCTAATTGTAGCTGCAAGGAAAAGCGTGCTTGTTGTTGTTCCAACGTCATGTACTCTTGTCGTGCGCCATGTTTGCGCTTCATTCATTAACCTTCCGTTAGTGTCTTGATTCCACACAGAAATCTCACTGCATCTCTATTCTCTTCGTGCATAGAGATTTCTAGAAAGGCCTGTTAGACATCTCCTACAAATGCCACTTTTAATTTTCGGAAATTATTGAGCAGCCACAGCAGGTCCTCATTCAAAATGGATCCTGCCTCTAGGTTATCGTTCAATGACATGCCTTTTCGAGAATGTGATGAGTAGAGGCTAGATTATGGGAAAATGCCTATTTTGTTCCTCGAGTTTCTATCGTGCCAGTCTGATATATGAGAATGTATTAGAGGCTAAAAAGGGCTTTTATGGTGATCCTATAGCGCCTATAAATGCCTAGTTTCAGTGTTTGTCATTAAATGCTTATAGGTGCCTGTAAGTGCCTATTTTCTAAATGAGTGCATATATGAGGGCTATTCAAGCCGAAATTTTGTTTAGAGCGTGGTATGAAGCCATTATTCATGTAAATGGCAACATTGATATTTTTAAACGTTATAAGGTTCAACAAAGACAAAGCTGACAAGCTGCAAGCTATTGAAGAAAAAGCATTAGGAGTGAAAAAGACGATATTTCTACAGCCCTAAGTGAAGGCACGTCTCAGCATCTGCAGATGTAGGAGGAGAGAGAGTTAGAGAAGGGTAAGAAAATAAAAGGGATGTCCATGGCCGAGGACGCGGCGACCGCCTTGTACAGACAGCTGTTCAGTGCCTTGAACGAATTGAACAACCACCTTGAAAACCTGGTGCTGCGGAGGGAAAGGAAGAGGAGGTTTTTCTGGGCAGCCGTGGGTAGCTGAAGAACGAATGAAAAACCATGAAGGGCCACTCATGCAGTGCTCTTGTTGATTCGGTGGTGGCGAAGGCCGCCAAATGGTAATACTTTATACAGCGATGCCTGAAACAGGCACCGGCATGTTTAAAATCAACGATGTATCTTGCATGCATTCTCCATATGCTTGAATACGCTTGCTTCATATCAGATCATTTGTCATGTCTTTAAGGGACAAGCATGAAAAAATACACAGAACAGGGCTTCAAGGTTTGTCCTAAGCCATTACTAAACATGATAGCTGTTACATTATGAAAAATTTATTGGGATATTAATTACGTCATCAGGTCAAATTAAACTGCAGTTAAAGCTCCTATGTCACGCATTTCATGGTAAAACTTGCATTAGAATAGAAATGTACCTAGAAAGTTCTCTTCGAGCAACGGTATTTAGGATTTTATATTGTCGTATCCGATATAATTTTTCAAAAATTCGTTTTGGTAGTTTCAAGACAGAATGAAATGGCTTATAAAGAGAACAAAGTGTGTTGTGCCAAAGAAGGCGTGTTTTCTTTGACATTGTAACCCATCTGCTGGAGTGCCTTCGGGTAAAATGTTGGATGTGCATGCGGCTTTTGTTTTGTTTGTAATTTACTTTCTAAGCGTCCTTTTCTAGGTGACTTAATAAGTTGTAATTAGACACCAGAAGTTTTTGCGTGGCTAATAAAAAGCGTTCTATCACTGTGATTTATCAAATTGGTGTGGTACGAGCCACCAAAGCATGATGCGAAGACGCAAGCTTGAATTCCTTGCCTCTCGTCCGGTGTAGCTATCGTGAGCCTCCATATTTTCCTGTTCATTTCTTTGTCGGGGCCGCAGAATCACAAGACGCATGTGCCACGAGAACAACATGCGTAAGCAAGATCACGAGGCTCACACGACATGTGCCACTGCCTACTTGTGCACGTATGCCATCAATGTGTCGTTTCAGCATTTTCTGTTGTGTATTACCTGTTTCTGTGAGATGGATCGCAGTGCGTGTACTTTAGGAGAGGCTGGCAAGGATCATGTATTGTGACCGCGATACATCACGTCACTTCGCTGAATCTGCGTACAGAGATGACGCACCAAACACAATCTAAGCGTTGTCAGGGTTGGCGAGGGCACAGTGCTGGAACGACGAGGAGAGGAACGCATGCGAAATGGAGTAGTAGTAGTAGTAGTAGTAGTAGTAGTAGTAGTAGTAGTAGTAGTAGTAGTAGTAGTAGTAGTATATGAAAGTAGTAGCAGTAGTGGTAGTTTGACCATATGGTGTTCTTTAACGAGCATTGACATCGCGCAGTACACGGGCATTTACTTTTACCCCTCAATTTAGATGTGACTGCTGAGGCAACATCAAACACGCCACATTAAAGTCAGCAGTGGAGCACCCTCTAGCGACTGGTCCACTGAAGTGGACGCGAAACGAGGGCGGATTACTGAACAGCGTCTCGAGGCTATTAAAAACAAAAATAAAATATTAGGAAGCTTAAATTCCATTTGCGTGTCTTCTTATTTTTTTAGCAATCATTCGTTATACTGTTTTCAAAGGACACTGCTAAGACCCAGCGAAAAGAAAGACATAAAGAAAATGCCAAGTAAAGCAATCTCACGTGGAACGCTCTCAAGTGAGGTACCGTTTAAAATACAGGATATAATCAGGACGCGGGATATTTTTCTTCTGTTCTTCTACATATAGCAAGAATTTGCCGACTTTCTGATGAAGAGCTTATTGTATGCAACATCAGCCCTCCAATTTCAATGTAAAGGAGCGAGGTAAAAACAGGACTATTCCTTGCTGTACTTCACTCCCTAGATCTTGGGGCGCACGCCCGCGAGAGGAGCAAGTATCATTTTTTTGAAATTGAGCGTTTTTCCGTGACATGTAACTTTGCTAATCTTAACAGGAATAATTAGGATTGCCCAGTGCACGATTACGATTGTCCGCTAGAAATTCACAATCCTAGTTAGCAGTCATTTAGGGTGTTCACCGACAGGAGAGAAATTGGTCCTACGCGATTACACCTAGCATCCTTCTTTTCCAGGGCATCAGTGGCCTGGTTATTTGCTCCTGCGCGGCCCTTCTCAGCAACAAAAAAACAAAATCAACCTAGCAAAGTGTTAACTGAATGGTGGACACTTGACGCACAATGCTATACAATAAATCCAAAGCCCACATACTGCGAATTGCTCAGAAAATGCATGCTCATGTCCCATTGTTGATACCTTTCTGCTATCTTGAACAGTATAATTTTTTTGCTTTTCGCCGTAAATACAAGTCACCGACGTCATTGTTTTGGGTTATTTCAATTTCCGTAGAAATATAATTGCGCCTTTTATTATGATTTTGAGGGCTTAAAACATTCTTTTATCTGCCTGTTTTTGGCGCCTGAAACACATTCTTCAGCTCCTAAAAATACGGCTTCTAGTGATGAGGCATCGCAAACTACTTGAACCTTTGTTATGGCTCTGTCTTCTCGAATAATCGTATGATATGTAATGTAGTTGAAAGTGCATTTTGCTGTTCTGATGGCTCTTGAACCTCCTCTGCTACTCCTATTGCCATATGCTGTAGCATAGCTTTGTCGTAGCAATGCAGCACGTCTTCGATTTTCTGCAGCCTTTTAGTCAGTTGCTATAGCCTTTTTTTCGCATTTTTCTTGTTGCTTTCCAAGTTCAAGTCCTGTTTTTATGGCCATATGACTTGATAGCGACCGTTTTCTTGCACGATCTTGCGCTTGACACCTTCGACCACCCATTTTCTGTGTTATACAAAGTATTTCTTGGTATCCCCTTTGACTGCAGCCTCCAAAACTCTTGTAGCTCATGCTGAAGTTCTGTCTCCGCAGCTTCAAGCTTCGGAAACATGACTGCTTGATTATGAGTTAGTTTTGTCTTGCTTAGCTCAGACGGCTCTTCCAGTATCCATCCCAGAATAGTTTCAACAGCCATCAGTGTGTCCTCGATTCTTCTAGTTCTACCGGTAAAATACTCCCAATCATAGTCTTAGACAATCAGAAGTCCTAGAGAATATGTGGCAGTCTTCTCGGTCCTGTTATCTGCTACTTGCATCTCAAGATGTTTTCTTTTCTCGTTGAGGTTCTGACTTGTTGTGGGTATGCGAATTTGCGACGTACCATCGACCTGTAACGATTCAGTAAGTGTTGTCATTCTTGTTTCTTATGGTCCTATAGTCACTTTCACCACGTTCACTAGCTTGACCTTCTGATCTCGTCGAAATGAACCAATCGTCAATCTTTTCAGTTGCAACATATGTGCAACTATTTTTTTTCAGTTTCAGTTTCAGTTTCAGTTTTATTGAGCATTTTCTTCACAGAGTTGCGAAAAAGAAAACGCAAGGATAGGAGCAAAAAGCTGCTATATTAGCAGCTTGACGAGGCTCCTACCCCTTTTCACTTGGCATTACAGAATCAGCAGAGCACAAAACATGAAAAAACAATTTGACGTCGATTTTCAAAACTTCAATAAATAAAAAGAAAATGCATCAAAATTACATCAGTTTCAGGTTTACATAAAATAAGCAAACCACATAGAGAGAAAAACAACAAAAAACAAAAGAAAACAGTGTGCGGCCAATCATGAAACAATGCACACGTTGCTAAACGGCTACCAAAGTATTACAACATGATTATACAACGTTTACAACACAGGGTATGCGAAAAGCACGAGTTTTAGTGCACAAGGGAAACACTGACGAGTGAAATGTTGTATGTTTTACTCGTAAAAAAAGCAACGAAAAAAATGTCAAAGAAAGCAAACATTATACGATGCCATGTTACAGAAGCACTATTATAGGGTGTTTCTTTTACATATAGTACTGTAGCCGGACAACTAGAAGATGCTAAACTACACGGCGCCATTTTGGATGAGAAGGTTCTTAAGTTGTTTTTTATGTATATTAAAGATGTCGATGTTTTTATTTTCAAACAAGTTAAAACAAGCTGGAATACAGTGTTCAAGTCTTTTCAAACCGTGATTAGTTCGCGAATAAGGAACAAACCAGGAAGGCCTTTTCCGAATGTCATAATAGGATTGTGTATTTTTCCTGAGGTTACACAGTTTAAGAAAACAAGCATTGTTTGATAGCAAGCTTTGTTTGTATTTCATAATAAGGTTGAAACTGTGTATGTGATCGATCGGTAAAATCTTATATTCTCTGAATAAATGACTTGTATGTGCGTCGTATGGTACGTTTGCAATATGACGAATCGCTTTTTTCTGCAGTAAAAATATTTTGTTCCGATTTGCTTTAGATGTATCTGCCCACACTAGACTACAATAGTTTATGTGAGATGAAAACAACGTATTATAGAGTAAAAGTTTAATGTTTGCTGGAAGTATCTGTCGAAGTTTAGAGAGAGCACCACACGTCCTAGCTATATTTCTAGTTACTTTATTAACGTGTTCATCCCAATTAAGATTTTCATTAAAAATTATTCCTAAGGATGAAACTTCTTTGACAACCTCAATTTTTTCGGGCCCGAGATATATATCCAAACCACGACAGACAGCCTTCTGAACCGGTGCGAATACCACAGCTTTGGATTTTTTTGTGTTGATCGTTAAATAATTTGCAGTACTCCAAATGAAGATGTCATTAAGAATGTTGTTGGCTGAGTCTGCAAGCTTACCTAAATCATTACCATGAAAAAATATACTAGTGTCATCTGCATAAATTATAAAGTCCACATATTTGCTGACACTTGTTATGTCATTTATATAAATATTAAACAGTAGGGGCCCTAATATGCTGCCCTGAGGTACACCTGACGTTATGGTTAGTAGGGAGGATTGGCTGTCATTTATAACTACAGATTGCTTTCTTTGTGATAAATAAGATTTCAGAAAGTCAAGTGGGGTTCCCCGAAAACCATAATGACGCAATTTTGCATAGAGTACTTCGTGGTTGATTCTATCGAACGCTTTGGAATAGTCAATAAAAACACCCAATGTTAACAGTTTCTTTTCAAATGAGTTAAGTATGAGTTCTTTTTGTGTGAGGAGAGCCAGTTCCGTGGACATGCCCCGTCGGAAGCCAAATTGATGCGGTGATAATATAGAGTACTTTTCACAAAAAGACATGACACGTTGATATATTATTTTCTCTAGCCCTTTAGATATAACAGGAAGTATCGAGATCGGACGATAATTAGAAAAAATATTTCGGTCACCAGATTTGTATAAGACACTAACTCTCGCATGCTTCATTTTTTCTGGGAAAACTCCCGTGGATAAGCAGATATTAAACAGATGGGTAAGAACAGGTAACAAAAGATCCAGTGCTGCTTTAATAGGTCTAATTTGTAGATCATCTATGTCCCGAGCAGTAGTGTTCTTTAGTGACATAAATACAGACAGTACTTCTTCAGGAGTTGTGTTTAAAAAATATGCAGTGCTCATGTTTGGCACACCTAGAAAGTCCCTGTAATCACTATTACAGGCACGAGAAGGGTTTGATAAATCAGAGGACACCAGCGTTGTGAAGTACACGTTAAATTTATTAGCAAGTTCTTGACCCTTTACTATCTTGTTATCTATGTTTAACTCAAGTGCGTTGTCTCGAGAGCAACTTCTATTTAGAAGCTTATTTATTTCTCGCCAAAGCACGTCGCCACGAGTGCTAACCCTCTTGAAGAGAGCTTCATAGTACGCATCCTTAGTTTTTCTCAGTTGCTTCGTTACAAAATTTCTATACCGCTTGAATTCCGAAAGATCGTTGTGGTGTCTTGTTTTCACGAATTTCGCGTACAGAAGATTTTTCTTCTTAATCATTTCCAGACATTCTCGCGTCATCCATTGTTTCCGACCTTTCTTCAGGGTTTCGACAGTTTTATATTTAAAACACTTATGGTAAGTTTTTCTTAACAGGCACATGAATATTTCATACGCCTCGTTAGCGTTAACTGATTTATAGACAGGATCCCAACAAATCTGCGCAATTTCACGCCTAAAAGTGTCTAATGTTTTGTCACTAATTTCCTGTATTTTGTATGATTCTGGAGTTGATACTTTTGCACGATTAAGATACTCGTTGCGATTTTGAAACATGTATATAGGGTAGTGATCACTAATAGCGGCAATAACAGTTCCAGATACGGTTGAATCACTTATGTCATTTGTAATAAGTAAGTCGATAAGGCTTTCAGTATCTAAAGTGACACGTGTAGGTTCAGTAATAATATTAGCACACGCAAAGGAATCAAGTAGTAGTTGGAAGTTACGAGTGGTTTCAGTTTGCTGTAAAAGGTTTATATTGCAGTCGCCCCCTATGATAATGTGCAACTTGTTAGTGCACGCATACGTAAGCAGATTTTCAAGAAATTGAAAAAACGCTTCTGTTTTTCCGTCAGGTGGACGATAAACTACCACATATACATACTTGTGACATGCTAGTGATAATGCCTCATAGTCTGGTGTAATCGCTGAAAATTCTGAGAGAAGGCTGCAAACTAAGTGGTCAGCAATTAGTAGCAAAACACCTCCCCCTCGACGAGAGGGCCTGTTTAAAAAGAACGATTTATACGTTGGCAAGCATAGTACCTCATCATTGCACGTGTACCAAGTTTCAGAAATCATGATGATGTCGAATTTAAACGAGAATTCGTCGAGAAACGTAGTTATATCATCGTGCTTGTTGCGAGCTGAGCGAGCATTTAAGTGCATGATACTGCAATATCCACTAGTGTAAGGTATATTGACATCACGTGGTAATATCGCCATTTTAACAAAAGGAAAAAAAGAAAAAGAAAAAAAAAGGTCGCGCCGAAAAAACAAAAAGTGCTAATCAGATAAGCCTACGGCGTGCTAGATGCCCCGCGGCTGCTTGAAGTGGCCGCGTGCATCTTGTGCAAGTCAGCTTCACATGTGATTTGAACTGCACGAGATGTTTCCGTTTCACGCGCAAATATTTTGCCACCACTTGCCCACGCGAAGCGCCAGTTCATTTCCCGTTTCCGAGCAATCGTCATACCCAGCAATTTTTTCAGTTGGGGACAAAGGTGCTCATTTACGAAAACAGACTGTTTAGTTGTGAAACCCAGTTCCTCAGCTGTGAATCGAGTTCTCCTTGCTTTCTTAACGATGGCATCCCTCTTAGCTCGGCGATTGAAAACAACCACGATGTTTTCGTTCAGGGGGGCATCACTGCCTGCTTTGCTACCCCGATCGGGAACAGCGCTTGCATGAGGGCGTACCTCGTTGTTCTTTGCAACACCTGGGTCTGGTGCCGTGTTACTTTGCGAAGTGGCACTCCTCGCTGGCAAACGGTGGCATATTTCTATGTCTTTTTCACTTATTGGCTCCCCCAAGGCGTCACCAACTTTGGCAAGCAATTGCACAAGGTTTTCATTAGGGGTACGTGGGATCCCTTTAATTTCTATATTTTTGTTTCGAGAGTATTGATCCTGAGTAGTTAGGCGCGTGGAATTTTCGTGCACCAACTTTCTCAAACGGTCTATCTCACATTGCATTGCCTCTTGGGACGCCCTGAGAGAAGCGTTTTCCTTTCGAATTTCAGCGCACTCTTGTTTTATGTTTTCGTAGTCTTTGTTCATGTATTCAAGGCTTTTGTTTAACTCTCTGATTTCTTTCCGAATGTCGCGTTTGAAGTCCGCGAACTCAGTACCCATGATTAAAGGGCAAGTTACAGATTCAACAGTGGGCAAAACAAGTACGAACTTTGAAAAATAGGCAACATAGACAGCGCTAGGATAGCGAATGAACTATACAAAACAGGAGGGCAAATGCCTAACCTGAGAAAACAACAGCAATAAGCGTCTCTGTCGTAGGCTGTCCCTGCTGCCAAGTGATCGAGGGAGGCGTTGCAGCTGTCTTTTTGAAGGGCCAGGGGTGGCCGATGCCACGTGGTATGGTGCCGGGCGCAAAAAAGTAGCCGGTCGGTCGGCGCGGCACTCCCGCAAGGCGCTGGATGCAGCACGCTCCGCTATCAACGCCGATAGTCAGCCACTGTACGCCTCGAACACCTGGGAAAACAACAGCAATAAGCGTCTCTGTCGTAGGCTGTCCCTGCTGCCAAGTTCTTTTCTTATTCCGGCTTCAATAAATGAACGTTGACTTTCGCTGTCTAATAGCAAACAGCGATGCCGGTCACAAGTTTCTCAATATCGTTAATTCGGTGAGTTGGTAGTACATGATTGTTTTCAAGTGACAGCGCACTACTTAGACGTGGACAGAAAAACAGGGACATGCTTCTCCTTCTACGCATGCTACAGCCATCTTCAAGCACAAACTTATGCTTGATAGTTTCGGTTGCGTGTAGCGTAAACGTCATCCGTTAGGCTTGTGCTGTTGAGACCAGATCTGCCCTTATTTTCTGCATAACAGTTCCACAAACTGACGTGGCATGTCGCCCTTGCATTGCTTGCGTTTCACATGGGCTTTGCAAACGCGTGCAGTGTGGTTAGGTCACGTGCATTTGAAGCATGCTTTATTTTTGGTAAGCCTGGCTTTCTTTTCGTCTTTTGGAATGCTCCAACGACAGTTTTCGGTTGCGTTGGTTTTCTGCTTGCAGAATACGCAGATTCTATCCGCTGAGCCATTGAAGCTTTAAGTCGTGCGTATCTGTCGGCTGTTATCTTTTAGTCTTGGAGTTTTCCTCTCTTGTTAAAGTTGTGTTTTTTCACGAAAAGCTACAAGCTCTGTTAAAAATAACATAAGCCTGTCAAGCTCTTATTCGCATGCTTTTTCTTTTGGGTTCCCTTGCTCACCGTGTTCTTATGTAGGCTTAGCTGTTTTTAATGGCCTCTTTTGGCTTGAACGGCACCAAGAGTTCTCTTGGAATTGCTCTTTTTACCACTGGTAACGACATCGGCGCACAACTGTCGCTTTCCACTTTTAGAGCTTTGAGTGCAAATATATTAACTTGAACTCGCAGTACTAGCCTATTTAGGTCATGGTTATCTTGAGCAGACCTCACTTTCTCCAAACTGAAGAACTCATTTATGTGCATCTCAAAGGAATAGTTTACACTGCCGAAAGATTTTGGAGTATATTTATTGCGTCGTCAAAATTTTTCACTGCCGAGTAACTTCAATAGCAGCCGCCGCGTTTCCTGTTAGCGCTGCTAACATGTAACTGAACTTCTGTCCCTTCCTCATGTTTGGTCTCAGGTGAACTGCCAATTCGTACTGACAACAAAAGCAGTTTCACTCCACAGCTTTTCCTCCAAACTTTATCATGCCAAGCTTTGGTAGCCTAACTAGTTCCATTACTTCTTGTCGTCTACTTGATGGCGTCGCCTGCCTTGTCCTACAGTTTGAATCCAATTGTGGAGGCACTTGAAATCTGAATTCCATTGGAGACAAGGTCGTCGTTAATTTCATGTACTGTGTGTTCCTTCCGAATTCAGCTTCAGCTTTGTCGTCTGTCAGAAACTTTTCCTTTTGCTCATTCGCGCTTTTGCGACGGTCGCTTATTCCTTTATTCTGTGCCTGCGTTGTAAGCAGCTGCTCCCGGTTAGCTCCATCAATCATTTGCTGCTCGGCTGCATTAATGAGTTGCCTTATCTGGAGGCGAAGCACTTTTCTTTTCTTCGTTATCACTTCCTTGCTCATATTTCGGGGGTTAACAATGACTCTGTACTTGTCATTTGTTTGTTCCGATGCTCGTATTGTCCACCGTGGTCTAGTCGCTCGATCTAGGTTGATCCTCTGCTCCTCCGTCGTTTTATTCTCTGATGCTCTTCTGCACGTTGAATTTTTTAGCCGATGACGAGTTAGTATCCTGGGTCACTGCATAATTGTTAAGACGATAGAGACCAGGGACTGCTTGGAACAAATACGGCTTGTTAGAAGAATTGACTGATTTGTGGGGTTTCACCTCCCAAAACCATCATACCATTATGAGAGACGCCATAGTGGAGAGTTCCGAAAATTTCGACCACCTCGGGTTCTTTAAACGTAGTCCCAAATCTGAGCACACAGGCCTACCAATTTTCCGCCTCCATCGGAAGTGCAGCCGCCCTAGCCGGGTTTCGATCCTGCTATCTGCGGGTCAGCAGCCGAGCACTTTAGCCACTGGACCTCCACCTGGGCCTCTGACGTCAAGGGTCGTCGCTGGGCCCCTTGCGCAGACCAACTTGTATGGCGACATCGGTGTCGTCTTCTGCACTGCCATATGTTGTACGTTGAAGTTATGTACGAGAAAATGGCACGCCCTGTTTTGTGTTCGACAGCGGCGAACTTGGCCAGCATGTCAGCAATGAACTTCTTTATACGCTCATTAAGGTCATTGGTGTGTAAGTGGCACCTTGCAGTCCGTCTGTGTCTTGTCTGTCTGTATGCAAAGATTGATTATTGATTGATATGTGGGGTTTAACGTCCCAAAACCACCATTTGATTATGAGAGACGCCGTAGTGGAGGACTCCGGAAATTTTGACCACCTGGGGTTCTTTAACGTGCACCCAAATCTGAGTACACGGGCATACAACATTTCCGCCTCCATCGGAAATGCAGCCGCCGCAGCCGGGAATCGAACCCGCGACTTGCGGGTCAGCAGCCGAGTACCTTAGCCACTAGACCACCGCGGCGGGGCTGTATGCAAAGATTGCCTGAGCTAGGTCAGCAGCAAATGCCGGGCATCTAGTATATTTCTCTGTTGGCCGAGTTGGTACATATATAAAATAAAGTCAGCTTAACAATAGCATCCTTCCTATGTGTTTTTGTCATTCTGTGTGGTTCTAATTTTTATGCGAAGTTCAATAATCTGTACAGCTGTCCATGATGAGGACCTTTGAGCACCATGATAGAGCACGATGTCTTCCATTAGGAACTTGCTACCTCGATGGCGCTGTCCTTGGGTAGCGCCCTTTTCTTGGCGAAGCAGGTGAGGTAGACAGTAGCTACGACGATTCAATTTCTTTGGAAGTTGACGCCGGGAACGGCCCAAGTATGTCCATGCTGATTTGCTGAAAAGGATGGCGAGGTGGTTCGGTGGGCCGCAGATGTCCAACTGGACCAGTTCACGGTTTCTTTCGTCGCTGACAGTCTCGGTAGGCTTTTACGTAGTGGGATACATTAGTAGTTAGGTGGTCCCAGTAGTACTTTACCTGTATCATCGTAACGTGCAGTACAATCGATTTTGCCTAGCCATCGGGTTATTATGCAGAACATCCAGAACTGCACGTAACACCGAAAACACTATGATTAGCTAGTAGGCCTGATATGGTGACAATTTTTTTTTAATGAGGATACCATTCCGCAAGAAAAGCGACGCCCATTCTCGCTTGAATGCATTTCAAAGAATGGAAGCTTTGCCCTAAAGGTATTCCGCAAAGTCTTTGATTTAATAGACCCCTCACGTGCTTTGACAATTTTTAGTAGACAAGCGCAATAGCGTGCTGGCGGCTGTTTCGCTAGCTCCACTTATAATAAATTTAGTATCACGTGACGGGAACAGATGACGAAAGTAAACGACACATCAACACAATAATCATGACATCAAAGTCATGTTTTGCATCATTTACCTCCACCTCGTTACAATCTGCTGATTTCAAAGTTACATATTAAACGTTATCATTCGTGCTTCATATATCATTGATTCCCACTGTACGTGAGATCGGCCACTTTTTTTCCACTCACTCTAAGAACAGTTTATTGGTGGAAACAAACATTTTAGGTTGTTTTAATTATTATTATAAGGCGTGGGTCTAGTGAACTAGAATATACGTGGGAGACGATTACGCTTTCCCAACGCCAAACTCCGCTTTATTACAAGGTTTAGGGGCCAAGCTCTCAGCAATGTAGTAGAATGCCACTGTCAAGCTAACGCAAAGAAGGCGGCACTCGCCGAAGTTACGGCGCCCGGAAAATCAGTTGGCAACACGTAGCCTCCTCCTTTGCAGGCTGCGGGACGCAAAGTCAATGCTTTCACCAGCTGGAAACCTTGCCCGTATTCAAAACAGAATCTAGACGACTATGCCACACTTGTAAAGCCATTCGATGGCCATGAAACTTACTCTGAGAGCTGTTACGGGACCGCCATCAAGGCATACCTTGGGCGCGAGCATATGGAGATGCCTACAGGTATTTCCTCGAGACAGCAAATCTTAATTGTCATTCGCACCCTTGAAGCTGACATGGCGGACAAGATCATCGGTTACTTCGTGGTAAATATTTAGCAAAGACAAGTTTCGCTCTGCGGATACCTCTGAGAGGTCGGTGGCAATGTTTTCCATGGAGTCAACGTAGTCCACAACACGCATACGATCAAGACACTTCAAGGAGATACGCTTGAGGTCAGGCACGATCACCAAGATGCACAAATTAGGGACATTGAACAAGGCGCATTTCACCTTAGCCAGCAAGGAGAAGTCGCCCTGTCTTTGCTACGACACAATGCGAATCCCTGTCAAGCCTTAATACCACCCTATCCTGGCCTGTGACAAGTGCGGTGTCGTCGGCCATTGATTAGACACTTGGCCCAACTCAATACCAGATGCGTGTGGCCATTGTGTACCGCACCTTCCACTCGTAGAGGAGGGGGTGCGGCGCCCTGATAGATGTGTAGCCATATTTTCTGTGTGTGGTAGAGCCCACGCTACAAGCTCTCGTGCATGTACGGCCAAATACCAAACTTCCAAGGCAGCAGCTCAAGTACTAAAAAGCATCAAATTTCTAAAGATCAAGTACTAAGTAGTAAAATCAAGTACTAAAAAGCGTAAAAAAAACGCTGCAAGCATCAGCCTTCCAGTGAGCCACTGTGCCAAGACGTCGCCAAGTACAGATAAGCAAGTTTTCATACTGGAGCGCCGCGAAGCCGTCACAGACCTCACCACATGGCGGAATCGGGAATACCCGAATGACCAACCACGCGGCGAGGCCGGGTCATAGTCCAACATTGTAAGAATTGGAAAGCAGGTGAAGAGTATGGGCATGCCTCCCTATCCCCCCTACTATCCTCTTTTCGATGCACAACGCCGACAGAAAAAAAAATTATGGACCTTTCCTCAAAGGCAAGCTAGGTCGAATGCGAAAAAAATTGGCAGCATATCCACGGAGTGAATGATGGAGCGTGGGGCGAAGCATTTGTCTGTTCATTCGTTGTTGCTTCCGTCCGTCCTTGCGTTCATCCGCCCGTACGTGCGCGTGTCAGTTTGTGCGTCCATTCCTGCGTTTGTCTATGCATCCGCCCCTGCGTCTGTTCATGCGTTCATCCATGCATCTGTCTGTGTGTCCATTCGTTCATCTATTCAACACTTCAAGTACCACCATCTCGCATTTTCTCATCATGTTGCCATGCACCAAGAGCCGTGAAGACAAGATAGGAACAGCGGGGCGGAAAGACACGAGCGTGTATCTTTTCATCGAAGCGCTAACGCACACTTCTTCTTCGTTCTCTTTGCCCTTTCCGGTTCGCTAGGGCTTGCCAGCTAACAACTCTAGGTGGCATTATTCGCCCTCCTAATAAAGCATCGATTCGATGTTCATACACAAGGCGACAGCAGGGCCCAAAAGAGGGAAAAAAGAAAGAGAGAAACGATACTTATAGCGCACAGGGCATATGCAGGGCATATGCAGGTGGTCTGTGGTTGGTCATAAATAAAAAAGAACTTAAACACAGTTCAAAGTTCATTCGAGACTCTACGGACAACGTAAAAAAGAAAATGTTTGCTGCCCAGGCACAATAAAGCAAGTATTACTGCGTAAAGTAAGGTTTTAGGCGGACGACATGCACAGTCTCTGTTCGTGGTGAGTGGCGCTGGGTCGTTGGCGAGCCTCCGTCTGGAATGACTTCATTGTTGACCTCGTTCAACCACCGCAATGCTTTGTAGGGTCCGAAGTACTTGCTCAGGAGTTTCTCGCTGAGACCTCGCCGTCTAACAGGAGTCCAAACCTACACTAGGGCGCGAGGTTGATAGGTGACTGGTCGATGGTGGATATTGCACCTTTGGGCGTATTCACATTGCTGCGATCTTATGTGCACGCACGCTAGTTGACGTGCTTCCTCTGCACGCTGAATTAAATCCTCGACATCAGGAGTTAGCAGCTCGTGCTGGTCGATGTCACAAGAAATCATGGCGTCTAGCATGGTTTGCACGTCTCCACCGTAAACGAGGTGGGAGGGTGCGAACCTTTTCGTTTGCTGAGTTGCGGTGTTGTACGCAAACTTTACGTACGGCAGAATCTCGTCGCACGTTTTATGCCGCGCATCCACATACATAGAAATCATGTCCGCCAGCAATTTGTTTAGCCTTTCTGTCAAGTCGTTACTCTGGGGGTGGTATGCGTTGTCTTATGGTGGTTTGTGTAACTGAGCTTGAAGATGTCGTCCAACAGTTTTGCCTTGAATGCTGTCCCTTTGTCAGTGATGATAAATGACGGTGTGGCGTGACGAAGCACTAAGTGGTGCATGAAAAACTGGGCGACTTCAGATCATGCACCGAGTGGCAGTGGCTTCGTTTCAGCGTAATGCGTCAAGTAATCAGTTGCGACAATGATCCACTTGTTTCCAGAGTGAGACAGAGAAAACGGTCCAAGGAGGTTCATCCCAACTAGGTCAAATGGCGTATGTGGTGGGTCAATGAATTGTAAGAGGCCTGCAGGCTTTACAGGTGGTGACTTGCGACGCTGACAATCACGGCATTCTTTCACGTAGCGTTTGACAAAAGCTGCGAGTTTTGGCCAGAAATATAGCTGTCGTACCCGGTCAAGTGTCCGTGAGTATCCCAAATAGCCGGATGTCGGCTTATCATGGCAGGCTAATAGGATGTCATCACGAAGGTCTTGAGAAATGACTAGAAGATAAGATCTGCTGCTTACACCAGTATTTTTCTTGCATATTACGCCGTGTCGTAAGCAAAATGACGGCAACGTACGGGAAAGTGGACGAGGAACAGACGTGGTGCTGCCTTCTAAATGATCGATGATGGGCCTCAACTCGGGGTGTGCTCGTTGGTTACTGAAGAGGTCCGCCCCACTGAGAGCCCCCAGGAAGGCACTGTCATCTTCTACAGCTGTATGGTCGGATTCCAAAGGTGCTTGTGATAGCGTGTTGGCGTCTTCATGCTTTCTACCCGACTTGTATACGATGGTGACATCGAACTCCTGAAGTCGCAGACTACATCGTGCTAATCACCCAGAGGGGTCTCGGAGGTTAGCCAACCAACATGAAGCGTGGTGATCAGTCACAACTTTAAATGGGCGCCCATAGATATAAGGCCTGAACTTTGTAGTCGCCCATATTACCACGATACATTCTTTCTCTAACGTTGAATAGTTGGTATCGGCACGTGATAGAGTGCGGCTAGCGTAGGCAATCACACGTTCGGTCCCATCTTGCCTTTGCACTAAGATAGCTCCGAGATCATTGTTGCTTGCGTCAGTGTGCACCTCTGTGTCAGCGTCGTCATCGGTAATGACCAAGTACAGAAGGGAAAGACAATCGATGTTGCAGTTCCGCAAAGACAGTCGCTTGTTCGTCAGTCCACAAAAATGGGGTGTCATCAGGCGTAAGTCTGATGAGTGGCTCGGCAATCTTAAAGAAGTTTTCAATAAAGCCGCGATAGTAAGCGCCGAGCTGCAGAATTCGTCGAATACTTTTCTTGTCTGTCGGAGCTGGAAAAGCGGCCACAGCGGCAGTCTTCTCGGGATCGGACCGAACGCCTGCAGCGCTCACAACGTGACCCAGGAACTTCAGTTCTTTGTAGCCGAAATGGCACTTCTGAGACTTTAGGGTAAGGTTATCCGATCCCATAGCTTCAAGAACACTCAGAAGGCGACGAAGGTGCACGTCAAACGTTCTTAAAAAGACAACTACATCATCTAGATAGACGAGGCAACTTTTGCACTTGAGGTCAGCGAGAACGGTATCCATCATTTGTCGGAATGTGGCTGGAGTGGAACATCGACCAACTGGGAGCACTCAGAATTCATACAGGCCGCCAGAAGTTACAAAATCAGTTTTTTCCCAGTCACGTTCATCGACTTCAATGTGCCAGTAACCACTTTTGAGGTCTATTGAGGAAAAGTACTTTGCTCGCCTGAGCCTGTCATGAGAATCCTCCACTCGAGGCAATGGGTACACGTCTTCCTTTGCGACGTTATTCAGCTTCCTATAATCGACACAAAAGTGAAGTGTATCATCCTTCCTTATAAGGATCACTGGCGATGACCAAAGGCTGCTTGATGGCTGAATTACACCGTCTTGAAGCATTTTCTTCACATGCTTTTGAATCACGGGTTGTGTGGTTGGTGAAACGCAGTAAAGCTGTTGCCGCATAGGGTGCGCGTCACCGTAGGTGATAATACAGTGTTTAGTAATCTATGTCTGACGGATTCACAATGAACGTGCAAAATTGGTGTGGAATTCTATCAACAGGTCGTAAGCCTCCTTTTGTTTTCGTCAGAAAGCGTTGGAATTATGTCGACAACCCGGAGAGGTGCTTCGGAATTATCGGTTGCCTCGGAAGCAAAACCCTCAGTCACAATGCTAACTGGGTAGGCATAGGCAATGACAGTACCAGGTAAAAGGTGTCGGCGCTCATAGCTGAACTTTTTAACAAGAACCTCACAGTGGCCAGCCTGGAGGTCTACTAGGCTTCGTGAAACACAGACACTTTGTGAAAAGAGTAGGAATCGATTGCTCTCTGCCACCATTTCACCAAGTACTGATTTGTTACACGCCACTTGAACCATAACCCTTGAGCGCACTGGTATCGTAACATCATCGTCAATTACACGCAGACATACTCGATCGTGGCTGGGATTGCGCTCTGGTGTGACGCTCCTTTTTGAGAACGTGACGAGGTGTTGTCGAATATCAATGATAGCACCGTGTTTTCTCAGGAAGTCTATGCCAATGATCAGGTCCCGAGAACACCGATGGAGAACGGTCAAGCTGACAACAAAGGTAGAACCACAAACCTGTATTCGTGCTGTGCAAATGCCGAGTCGCATGACGATGTGCCCATCAGCAGTAGGAATTGGCCTGAGGTTCCAAGGCATCGTCACTTTCTTTAGGAGAGCAGCCTGTTTTTCACTATTATAGAAACATTTGCGCCCGTGTCAACTAAAGCACTGACTTTGTGACCATCGAGCAGCACTGGAATGTCTAATGAAGTCTTTGCGGAACCAGATGGCGTCGTCATCGTCGGGGTATCGTCAGTTTGCGGAAGCGTCGGTAGGAGGCATTGAGCTTGTCCAGTATGAGCGGCCTCGCCCCCGAAGGTCGCTGTGGTTAGTTTTCCCGGCGTGGACTGGGTGACCGACCCTGAGCCACCCTCGAACAGGTACGGCGATTAGGAGAAAATCACCGCGGTGACGGGGAGCGTGACTGGTGTAAGGATGACAAAGTTCCGCGCTGCTGAGCCACATACTCTTCAATTTCAGGGGGTCGCTGTCCAAACCTGGGTGGCGGTGAGTTCGTCGAAAATCCGCGTAGTCCAAGTTGTCGGTAAGAACAGTGTCGGTACAGATGCACAGCTTCTCCACAGTGGAAGCCGACAGGACGTCGATCTGGCGCACGCCAGACGTCTGATTTCTGTGAGATCAGGCTAGGTGCGCTGTAATATGGCACCGCTTGGACCGTCTGCAGCATGGCTAGGGCTACGGTGGGAGGTGGACTTGCAGGTGTAACAGGTTGCCGCAAAGCGTTACGATACGACATGCGGGGGAAGTCACTGGGTGGTTGATAATCCCGCATGAAAGGTGGTTCTCTTAAGGCATGCTGAACTTCATCTCGGACAACGCTGGACAACGAGGAGATAGTGGGCTGCGAGGGCACTGACAGCTTCTGGAGTTCTTCACGGATGACTGAACGTATGAGCTCTCGGAAGAAATCCATTTGGCCACCGAAAGGTCAAGTAGTCCGTAGTTGAATCGTTGACATGCCGTTAGTATGACGGGGCCCAGTGTCTAAGAGTGCTTTCGATGGGGACGGTTTCTGTGAGAAATTCTGAGACAGTCTTGGGCGGACTGCACACAAGCCCACCGAAAAGCTGCTCTTTCAGCCGGCGCATGAGGTACTATACTTTCTTTTCATCTGGCATACCAGGGTCAGCTCGGTGCAAACGACGCGTCATGTCCTCAACATACATCGCAACCCCTTCATTCGGCAGTTGTATGCGGGACTGCAGATCGCGCTCAGCTCTCTCCCGACGGTCAGGGCTGACATATGTCCCCAGAAGTCTGCATTTCAAGTCTTCCCATGTAGTAAGAATACCTGCCCGGTTCGCATACCATACACGTGCGCCGTCCAAAATAATGAAATAGGCGTGCCGCAGTTTGTCTGTGTCGTCCACTGGTTGTGCGCGGCAACGAACTCGTAATGAACAAGCCAATATTTGACATCCTCAAGTGCAGTGCCATGAAAAGGATTTGGCGCTCGCGGTGTGATTGAGGTGCAATGAAGTGGCGTTGTGCAGTTTATACCATTTGGATTGGTGTCGGTAGAGCTCGTTGGAGCTGCCAGGTTGTTTGCGAGCAATCCAAACTCAGTAGATTGCCCTCGGATTCTTCTGCGGGCGCGGTGCACAGGAGTGACCACCAGGACGACGCTCGAGGTATTGCTATGTGGAGGGGTACGGTGCGTAGATTACCCAGAACGTCCACCAGTTTGTCACGCACCGAGAGCCGTGAAGATAAGACAGGAATAGTGGGGCAAAAATACACGAGCGTGTATCTTTTTAACGAAGCGCTAACGCACACTTATTCGTTCTCTTTGCCCTTTTCGGTTCGCTAGAGCTTGCCGGCTCACAACTTTAAGTGGCAATATATTCCCCATATAGAAGCAAAGCCATCCAGCAGACATTCCAAGGACTAAACGAAAGGTGGCACACGCACACTTTCTTATGGCTTGCGCTTCGGATCTACTTCCTACCTTTAGCCACCTCGAGTTCATGGTATATACTAGTTCACTGTACTCAAGACCTTGCGGCCCAACGCTCGCTAAAGATTTCTAAAACCAAAGAAGTTACGCCAGTGAGTATAACTTAGCAACCTTTTCCTGTCAGATAGTGTTCAACGTACATGCCAATGGCTGCTAATGGAAAATGAGAGACAGGAGAATTCGGCTTTTTCTTTCGTACGGCTTGCGCTTCGTATCTACTTCCCATCTTTAACCACCTCGAGTTCATGGTATATACTAGTAAATTGTATTCATGGCACTGTGGCTCAACGCTCGCTAAACCTTTCTAGAACTAAGCAGGTTACACGAGCGAGTATAACGTAGCAACCCTTTCTTGCCAGATAGTGCTCAATGTACGTGCAGATGGCTGCTGATGGGGATCGTAGCGTGCGCGTTAACTAAAAGCCGAATGCTCCTGTCTCTCATTCTCCATTAGCACTCATTGGCATGTACATTGAGCACTATTTTTTTGTTCAACAACGCACAGAAGAAATCTCTTACCGGCACTACCTTGGAGGTAAAAACGTTATACTTGTTCACGAGTGTTGAAGATTGGGCGAGTTGGTACGTCGTACTTGAACTGGTATAGCGCATTACGGGGAAGAAGAAACGGCCGAGCAGACCGACACAAGAGGACAGAGCGCTAACTTCCAACTTCCAAGTTGGAAGTTCTATCTTCCACTTGGAAGTTCCAACTTGGAAGTTCAAACTTCCAAGTTGGAAGTTAGCGCTCTGTCCTCTTGTGTCGGTCTGCTCGGGCGTTTCTTCTTCCCCGTAATGCGCTATACCAGTTCAAGTTATACTTGTTACACACTACAACGGCTACGAGACACGAAGGGGTGCCGCTCTAAGGAGCTTCGCTTCTAAAAAGCAGCAGTGCGCATGGCGTTGACCCGATATAAACAGTGAAGCGTGGAAACTTGGGCAAGTTGGTAGGACATAACTGAATGCAGGAACAGCGCAACCTAGAAGTAGTTACTTTGTAACTACGGAAGCGAAAAAAAAACAATAGAGAAAGGAGCACCGACAGCGCTCTTTTCTGTCCTTGTTTTTTTTTCGCTTCCGTAGTTACGAAGTAACTACTTCTAGGTTTTGCTGTTCCTGCATTCGATAGAAACAGGCCTTGACGCGGGTGCTGGAACAGCGGTTTGAAGCGAAACTAGTTGTTACAATTACTTTAGTAAGCATTTGTTTCAAACGCAATGACATGGGAGGCGGGTTGGGTTTTGTACGGGTTTCATCGCAGATAAATGAGCAGAAAGAGCAGACAGATTTAGTTGCACGTCCACAGCTGCCATACGGACGCTATTCTCGTTGCAAATGGCTGGCAGGCTGCGTCCGTACAGCTTTTGTGAACACGCAACTAAATCTGTCTACTGTTTTTACTGGATGTGCGGTCAAGCGTTGCGGGTGGCGGAAAAGGTGGAGCGAGTTAGAAGTATGTTGAGAGTGGGAGGAAGGACTGTCAGCTGCAGCGGATGGGGGTGAGAGTGACGTCAAGGCGCAGCTGTAAGTTCAGCTACTTGGCACGGCTTTAACGCCTGCAGCGCACCACGAGCATGCACAGTGGGGTTTTATGATTGATTGATATGTGGGGTTTAACGTCCCAAAACCACCATATGTATATGAGAGACGCCGTAGAGGAGGACTCCGGAAATTTTCACCACCCGTGAACCCAAATTTGAGAACATGGGCCTACAATGTTTACGCCTTCAGTCTGGGCTTTTATGAAAGTATAGCGTTACACAGGATGGTCAAAGAGCTGTTTTGCATCTATTTGACCATCCTGTGTCATCTGGTACTGCCAGCCCCAAGGAACAAGTCGAAACGTTGCACAAAAGACTGCCCATAGCCGAGGCCACACACCCAACTGGTCTCTGTTACCCCTTTCCGCGGAATGGAGGTAATGGAAAGTGAGACCGGGGTGGTGGTGGTGGATGTGGTAGCCGCACTTGAGGCTCGGGTGAGCTTCGTGGAGGTCCCAATTTACAGCTGTTAACGGGGATCTAAACCCACATCTCAGTGGCCATAAATGCCACCATCGCTAATATGTCCGAAGCTATCCCGTCCTTCACAGCGCATCGATTCGCGCGTTTCACCAAACGAGCTGGCCCGATGAAGGACGTGTCCAGCTGGTACCCTAAAACACCTAAACGATCACATTGAATTTCAGGATGATGACGACTGCTCTGTCTTCAGAGTTGAGGACACCCCTGTCGCTACGAGTGCTGGCTTGGAAGCGTCATCCCCACGATCACTCTAACACAAACAACCATAGCCGCCGTCTTTAGAGTTAAAAATAACTACGATTTCATTCGGCCACTCTCATCGAAATCACCCAGTGGAATCGTCGGAGCTTTGAGGGTCAGACGACGCGGACCTAACTCCTGCTTTTCCTCGCAACACTCAATATTCTGACTCCGGTGAATAGTGCTTTAGGAGCCAGGAAGTGCTACCACGCTCACAAACTACGCTACAGTTCAGCCAGAACCTACTGTGTGCACAAATGTTATACGACCAAACTAGTTGACAAGGCCCGAATTCTTGTATGTGATGGTCACACTTCTTCCGTTGCGTAAACAGTACCCAGCAGTAGTCATACTGAACATTTATTGCTCACTGGTACTAGCGAACACCATAATGCCAGTTATTCCAGCGTTTTGAGGCCGCAAAAAGTCGATGTATTGCCCATAGTTTCACTCGACTAACAAACACAGCCGCAACCTGGTCGTGCGAAGACGGGCCGGCACTACAGACGCCAATAACTGCAGAGCACGTGACCAAGATCATCACACGTGAACTTCAAGCTCTGTTTCCTGCGTCCACGTGCTCCTATGCCTGTGACTCTAGCCCTCAGATGGTGCCACTGGTACATGCCGTTGTGCCACAATAGCTTTTCAATGCTGGACTGGTCTCCGAGTGCACTACAGCTCTCTCTCAGCCGATCGACCATCGTCGATCTCCTGTTTCGTATACCCAAAGCCAAAACATTCCGCTGCACCCTCGCAATCCAGCCGATTGGAGGACTGCTGACGATCGCCCGATTTGTTTCAACTGCCACCGCATCGGACACGTGGCCCGCCAATGTAACACTCGGCGGTATTGCCATCAGGCATCCTATAAGTACACCCCTCGCTCACAGAGGGATCATGGACGCATTCAAACTTACCGCGAGTCACCTCAGGCCACCAGGCCACCAATGAAGACGTTCCTTTTATGCCGCCATATCGTCGTCGCTCTCCATCTGCGCATGCTCACCAGTCCCGTTCACCGCTCTCCCGTCGCCCGTCATCTGGCTCCCCCCTATTTCGCCGACCAACGTCATCGACTGACCGCCTGCCGCGGGAAAACTAGATGATGCAGCTCGCGGAGATGATGCTGCATCCACCACTTGCCCGCCAAATCCTCTGGCCATGCTGCCGACTCCACGCAACCTTTTTGACGTTGAAGTAGAAGGCACACCCGTTGTTGCACTTGTGGACACAGGGACTCACTTATCAGCGAAGAATTCGGAACTTCATTGCCGCCTTAGGAAAGTTTTAACACCACCTACAGTACCACTCATCCAGGTCACCAACGGGAGCACGTTTCCCATGCTTGGAATGTGCTCCACCCGTATAAGTGTGGCTGATTGCTCCACGACAGTGCTATTTGCTGTGCTCTAGAAATTTTCCCAAGAACTCATCCTCGGCATGGACTTTTTATCCGCCCACTCTGCCCTTATTGGTTATGGTACCAGCATGCTCCCATTGATTTATCGTGTTACCATGACCAACCAACACCAGCTCGACCCCGTCTGTGTTTCGCAGATCACGTTCGCCTAACACCTCACTCAAGCCGTTACTTACGTGAACCTAAGATCTGTTCCTCCTATTCCCGATGGTGAATACATGTTCACATCTATTACTGACGTTCTGCTGGCCAAAAAGGTTGCCCTGCCTCACAAACGTTTGACCGTCACGGGAAATACAACATCTCTTCCGACCCTAAACTTCAGCTAGTGCGCTCAAGTTATCCCTGATGGTATGACTTTGGCAAAAGTTTCTTCTATAGATACTGCCATTTCGGCGTTCATTGCCGAATCTTCTTCGTCCTCTGCTCCGTTCTCCTCCTTCAATAGCACAGCGGATGTGACCATCGACAAGATGATCGCCGCTGACCTTCTTCCAGCACAGACAGCTGATATCCGGCACCTCTTAAATCCTAACGCGACATATTTGATTTTGATGACCGCCCTTTGGGTCAGAAATTCTTTGTAACTCATAGCATTAACACTGGAGACGCCAGCCCCATCCTACGGTGTCCGTATCGCGTGTCTAATGCTGAGCGACAAGTTATCGAGCACAAAGATAAAGAAATGCTCACAAAAGACGTCAACGAACCTTCCTGCAGTTCATGGGCATCGCCGATCGTGCTAGTCAAAAAAAAAAAAGATGTCAGCTGGCGCTTTCTGCGTATACTACCGTCAATTAGGAACAACAACACGCAAGGACGTGTATCCACTGCCGCCGATTGACGATGCTCTCGACTGCCTACATGGGTCTGCCTACTTTTCATTTATCGAATTGCGATCAGGATACTGGCAGATTTCTGTCGATAATCGAGACCGTGAGAAAACCGCATTCATCACACCGAATGGAATTTTCCAGTTCAAGGTTATGCCATTTGGATTGTGTAATGCCCCAGCTACATTTTGAAGGATGATGGACTCTCTCCTGCATGTATACAAATGGTCCACATGCCTGTGCTATCTCGATGATGTCATCGTATTTTTACCTACGTTTGAAAGCCACCTTAGCCGCCTAACGGCTGTTCTTGAAGTTTTGCAGACAGCAGGACTTTAGCTCAACTCTTCCAAATGTCGCTTTGGCCATCGGGAAATAACTCGGCTGGGCCACCTTGTCAGTGCTCGAGGTGTGCAAGCTGATCCTGACGAAATTCGAGTTGTCAAAAATTTTCTCGTACCACGCTCCACAAAGGATGTACGTAGTTTTATCGGCTTTTGTTTTTACTTTCGACGTTTCGTGAAGAACTTAGCTGACATTGCCCGACCACTTACGGAGCTAATAAAGAAGGACATGCCTTTTTATTGGGGTACTGACCAAGCAACTACCTTCAGAACTCTTTCAACATTACATATTTCTCCACCCACCTTGGGCCATTTCGACCCGTCAGCCCCTAATGGAGTTTGTCCTGATGCCAGCGGACATGGAATTGGTGCTGCTCTCGCCCAGTGGCAACGAGAACAGGATCGCGTCATTGCTCATGCCAGTCGCCTCCTTTCTCCTTCGGAGAGCAACTTTTTCATTACAGAGGGTGAGTGCCTCGCACTAGTCTGGGCAGTCGAAAAATTTCGACCATAATTGTTTGGCCGCACCTTTTCGGTAATTACAGATCATTATGCCCTGTGCTGGCTGTCATGCCCTAATCATACAACTGAACGACTTGGCCGTTGGGCCTTGAAATTACGAGAATACAGCTTTGACGTGGCATACAAATCTGGCCTAATGCACCAGGATGCCGGCTGTTTATCTCGTCACCGCGTGGACCCAGCTGACCTTTCAGCACATGAATCTGACCCTTGTGTCTTCGCCATGTCGCCTCCTTTCTCCTTCGGAGAGCAACTTTTCCATTACAGAGGGTGAGTGCCTCGCACTAGTCGGGGCAGTCGGAAAATTGCGACCATAATTGTTTGGCCGCACCATTTCGGTAATCACAGATCACCATTCCCTGTGCTGGCTGTCATCCCCTAAAGATACAACTGGACGACTTGGCCGTTGGGCCTTGAAATTACGAGAATACAGCTTTGCGTTGCATACAAATCTGGCCTAATGCACCAGGATGCCGACTGTTTATCTCGTCACCGCGTGGACCCAGCTGACCTTTCAGCACATGAATCTGACCCGTGTGTCTTCGCCATGTCGGATTTCACCGACTATCACAAGGAACAGCTCAGTGATGTCCACTTGCGGTCTATCATGCACACTCTACGTTTGCCTCACATAGACCCATCGCTACACTTGTTCGTTCTACGCGATAGCATTATTTACCGACGCAACACCAGCGCCGAGGGACCTGCGACACTCCGTTCCACTGTTCTTGCACAGCTTCACGACGCCCCAACCGTAAGATATCTCGCGATCACGCGCACGTACGATCGCGTGTGACGTAGATTCTTATGGCCAGGTCTTTTCCGTTCTGTGCTAAGATATGCTGCTGCTTGGGAGTACTGCCAGTGCTCCAGACATTCCACCTTGCCACCAGCTGGTCTGCTCCAACCAATAGACATACCCACCGTTCCTTTCTACCGCGTTGGTATTGATCTTGTTGGACCATTTTATACTTCTCTCACTGGAAACAAGTGGATAGCTGTAGCCACTGATTACGCCGCAAGATACGCTATCACACGAGCGCTACCAACAGCTGTGCCACTGACGTCATGGACTTCTTGATTCATGACGTAATTCTTCACCATGACGCTCTTCGACAGCTGCTGGCCAATCGGGTTCGCTCATTTCTTTCAAAATTAGTAAGTGACATCCTTCGCTCGTGTTCGACGCGTCACAAGCTCACTACGGTCTATCACCCTCAAACAAATGGTCCTACCGAGCGCTATATTGAACCTTGATAACAATGCTCTACGTGTACGTTTCCAAAGATCACCTTGACTGGGATAGTAGTTTGCCTTGTGTGGCATTCGCGTGCAATTCGTCACGCCATGACACCGCTGGCTTCTGCCCCTTCTTTTTATTGTTCGGCCCCCATCCAGCGTTACTCTTTGAGACTCTTCTCCTATCAACTACGCAAAGGGTTTAGAGTACGCCCGGGATGCCACTGCTCGGGCTCAAGTGGCCCGCAAAATTGCGCGGGAACGTCTTCTTGGCTCGCAGCTCTCCCTGAAGATCGCTAAGATAGCCATCACAGAGTACTTTCCTACTCTCCAGGTTCATTGGTCCTCCTCTGGACACCATGCCGCCACGTTAGCCTCTCTTGAAAGCTCCTGTCTTGCTACTCGGGGCCTTACAAGGTTTACTGAGGTAACATGCGAGATCGCTCCGTTGAACAGTCAGTCATCGTCGTCCGCACCAGCCACTGACGTCGTCCACGTGACCCGCCTGAAACCATACATCTCCGCATATGATCCTACTCCCCTTTAAGCACCGAGACGGTGCTGCCAGTAGCGGGGAGCTATATGTTACACGACATCAGCAACGAAAGAGCATCATAGCCGACGAAGACGATGAAAGCGACCGTGCTCGAGTTGTTGTTGCTGTTGAACCTCAATCATGGCTGCATCTGCCTGTGACTCTCCCCGTATATTTTGTAAATATATTTATTTCATCCACTCCTTCAGACACGTGACAATATTTCAGACCTTTTCAACCGCGTCTTGAGTGTTACAGGACGGGACTCACTGATGACCCTGAATGATTTTCATCCCCGAGCACACTTTGGGAGTATGCGCTGGAAATAAACGAGGACCGAATATGGCGGACCTTATGTCCACGCTGGGTCTAATTCTGCACAGCGAACATGACTTCCCAAGTTGCATGGTAAACTCTGTGACCCATGATACTGGGCAAGACCTTACCCTCAGAAAATATCCAGTATGTAGAGTGCGCAAACACTGAGGAGACCACACAACAGGAGACTGGTATCGTCCGACTGCAGAGACCTTGTGGCGAGAAAAAAACTATAAATACTTCGTTCTCACTTCCAACGAAAATATTTGAGTCTTGCGTCAAACAACGAGTTGAACATAACAGCCCAAGAAAAAAAAACAAGTACGAAGGAAGAAAATATGCCATGTTCCCGTACCCCCTTTGCTACTTTACTGCGGACGCGGATTGTACCCCTTCCTCGGCGGTGAAGATGACTGGGTGGCCACGCTCCGGTGAAGGATGTCCGGATTCCCAGCAGCTGAATCCTGTCCCGCAAAAAAATGGTTTGAGATCAGAGACATCAATTGAGCCATACAGTCGATTAGTCATGGAACCTGTTAACATGTACGAAAAATGTAAATTCTGGGTTATTTTATTAGGTGAATTCCACCTGTTTGCTAGGTGAGCTGAAAAATCTTTCGAAGTGTCAGAAGAGGGTGTGTGCGTTTTAGCACCAGGTCACTAAGCTCAAACTAATATTCTTTCAAAACTTTTCATGTTCTCATACCTCGAGGTGCTGTTTAGCTTGCTGTAACGCGTTCGTTAGGCGCTGCCTCAGGTCATCTGCGAAATTTACATACGGTCTCCCATTTGTGGCAGCACTTGTCAGACCAAAGTCCTGTGGAAAACACAATTTTATGCCCAGGTTAACTTGCACAGGAGTGAAATCTGTTGATTGATTCACTGTCTTTCGACTCACAAACGCTATCTCTGCCAGTTTCAGATCCCAGTTCTTGTGACGTTCGGTATGTGCGACAAGCATAAAGTTAAGGTTTCGGTTTACTCTTTTTGTTATGTTGGCCTGTGGGTGATACACAGATATGCGCTTGTGACAAATTTTCAGGGTGTCACGGGAATCCGTTACCACCTTGTTGGTGAAGTAAGTTGCGTTTTCTATAATAACCTGGGCAGAAAATCCTAATCTGGTGAATGTTTCGAGAAGGCAGCCCCATACTTTCTGTGAAGTTAGCTTGCGCAAAGGAAACAATTCGACCCATTTCGTGAAACGGTAACTCACAACGGGCAGGTACTGGTTTTGCCTCAAACTCAAGGAAAACAGACTCATTACGTCACATACTACTGTTTACCAAGGCGACGTATCCTCAACTCTTTGCGTTGTGCCTAGTGATAAACCACCTCGTGGTTTCTCCCTGTGACAAACTGAACAAGAACGCGCGTAGCGTAACACATCCAGTTTTTTGCCAGGCCACGTTGCTATACGACACAGCTTCTCGTAAAATTTCTGCCTTAAATAGTGACCAAATAACGCACTGCCGCGGCAGAACGCTATAAACAATTTGCGAAGTTTAGCGAGAAATAGGAACTCCAAATGGGGATTCTGAATTACCATCATCAAACTGGGTGAAATAACGGAACAAACTACATTCTTTGCCAAGCAGGTAGCAGTCGGTCTTTTCGTTGCTTCCTTTGTCAGCTGGAGCATGAGCCGCAAGCTTTTCTGGCACTTAACGACAAAAGCAGTCACACTGCTTCGCTGCAAGAACCTGCTGTTTAATCAACAAAGTACCCCAATGGGAATGCATAGTTTCAAGTGAAACGGCTGACGACAGGATGGTTTGCATGACTCTCACGTGCTTCCTTTGTCCTGGTATCGACAGGGAGTATCTTTTTTCCGCTAAAAGCGTTGTCTGGGACTGCCCGTGAAGGCGCTAGCCTCTTGCCGTAAATTCGAGCGTGAACCCCATGTCTCCACGAAAATCTCGACCAAGAAGCGTTGGCACCGATACACCAGGCAAACAAACAAATCGCTTGTGCTTCGTTATCCCATTAAAGCTTATCCACAAGCCAGCACAAGCTTCAGCGTTGGATACGTGGTTTGATGCCGTTCTCAAATTGACAATTGCGTTAAGAAGCTTCAGCGTTTTAGCTTCGCACTGTTGCAGCAATGCGTCACTGATCAAAGAGATTTCCGAGTCAGTATCAAGAAGGGCAGGTACAATAATTGCCAGTGTTTTAACGTTTTTTGTGGGTTAGGGTGACTGCACCTGTGCTATGCGGAAAACAGTGGGAACGATGACTGACTCACGAGCTTGTTGTTCCTCATCTGCACGTATCAGGCAGCGTTCCACGCTCCTGGCATTGGTGGTCGTGGACTGCCATACACTGCCATTGTTTAGTGTCGGCGACCACAGCAGTTTCCGAATGACCTGTATTTGAGCTACGGCGCGCGAAACACTCTCTCCTCACATGACCAGTTTGACTGCACAGGTAGTAGACGAATTGCGCATGTCTGCGTTGGCCAGTTAGTCTGTCGCTGAAATCACGCCTTTATGCGGATTGGCCCCCGGAGTACCAGTTACAGGACCGCCTCTCGCTGTCAGCTCGCGCAGAACTTGAGAAGCCGACATATCGAGCCTGGGGGTCCGGCTGACTATGCTCTTGAGCTCGAGTAACAAGCGATCGCTCCGCGCTTTGACGCTGCTCCGCAGGCACTTGCTCCCAGAAAAAGCTTACCCCAGATACGGTATAGAATGATGGGGCACCACGCCGCCTTTGTTCATAAGGCTAAGAGGTCCAGATTGTTGGAGGAGACAGCCGAGATTGCGCCTGGGCTCGTCAGGTCACGTGAGGGACTGTCAATGGGGCACGCCAAGCCAGTGATGGCTCAAGATCAGATAGAGGTGATGGCGGTAACACGTAAGTGCTCTCAGCTAACAGGGCGCCTTGTACACCATGGGCCTTCCGTGTGAGGTGCTCAATGGTTTCGAGTGTGCGCCCGTAAAGAAAGGGTGTTTATCGGGTGTGACTCTGTTGATTGATATGCGGGGTTAAACGTCCCAAAACCACCATATGATTATGAGAGGCGCCGTAGTGGAGGCCTCCGGAAACTTTGACCACCTGGGGTTCTTTAAAGTGCGCCCAAATCTGAGCAAACGGGCCTACAATGTTTCCGCCTCCACCGAAAACGCAGCCGCTGCAGCCGGGATTTGATCCCGCGACCTGCAAGTCAACAGCCGAGTACCTTAGCCACTAGACCACCGCAGCGGGGCGGGTGTGACTCTGTCGAATGACCCGAGTGACCATGTCCCTTTTCGACACACTCGGTGCTGCACGGCAATGCATTCCTCTATCATCCGAACGTAGTCGAGGAAACTTTCGTCTGGATGCTGGGCTCGCCACTACTACCCAGGGGGCAGAAGTTATTCTCGGAAGCGCTTTTTAAATTCGCTCATGTGGTTAAAGGCGATTGTTGCCTCCAACATTATCCTGTGGCATCCCATAAAGAAAACGACAGGATTCGAGCCATCACGTTCGCTTCCGAGGCGCCAGTAGGTCTAACTTAGCTGTATACTTCGTCGAAAAAGTCAGCCACTGATTTTGGGTCTTTTCCAGATCGTAAGTAGGCCATGCGCACCGCTACTGCGCAGCACGTGGTGCTAGTTGTTATAGCCGGTGCGTGTAGTAACCACAAGTTATGCACTAATATTGACATTTCTGCTTTCAAGAAGTCATAGTTTCGCTTTTTTGCAAGAATTTAATCTCACTGTTTGCGCTGGTTGTTAGTCCTACCCTGTTGATTTTTCGAGGCACGGTGGGTACATCGCTGGTGTGCAAGATAATGAGTTGTTGGTGTGCGACATCAGTTCGAGTCACGCTGACCAAGTGAACTATGCTTTTTCTTAGAATATTGTTTTGAGTAATGTTGCCTATTTTAAAGGCAGCGGCATCCACAGAGAAGCGATAGGAGGAGCCGCTGGGTAGCGACAACCTGAATGATCAGCTGAGTCGAGGTTCTCGCTGACGGATCTGGCTCGCTGAGAGTGGCAGCGGCCGCGAGCATTCACGTCTCGGCATGGGACGTGGGCATGCGCAGTAGGGGTGTACGAGGGGACAGCCTTAGACAGGTTTTTCAAACGGCTGCTTCACATATGAAAATTACAGCATATGCTCGGAGTGAATATTGATGAGTGAAGCGAAGCGACTGTCAGACCGTTCGTGCAGCCGTCTGTGCAACCGTCCGTGTGCCCGTCAGTTTATTCATCTGTCCGTTCGTGCGTCTGTCCGTTCGTCGGTGCTTTTATCTGCCGCCTGTGCGTACTTCCGTGCATCCGTCCATCGGTCTGTCTGTCTGTCTGTCTGTCCACTCGTCCGTCCGTCCGTCTGCCCGTTCATTCGTTCATTCATCTGTCTGTCTGTCTGTCTGTCCGTTCATCCCTGCCTCTATCTGTCTGTCTGTTCGTGCGTTTGTTCGTCTGTTCGTCTGTCTGTCTGTCTGTCTGTATGTCTGTCTGTCCAAGCATCCGTCCGTCCATCCCTCTGCCTGTCTGTCTGGCTGGATGGATGGCTGGCTGGCTGTCAGTTCTTCCGTCATCTTGCTGTCCGCCCATCTGTCTGTGCGTATGTCCATCCGTCCGTTAGTTCATACACTGAACACTCAAAGTACCGCCATCTCGCATATTTTCATCATAGATTTGATCATATACAATTACCTCCGTCCACCGGACATTCCAAGGACTAAACGAGAAACGGCAACCTACTACTACTACTATGACTTCTACATACATACATCGGGGACGCACGACCCACAGTTAAGGAGCTTTGCCACTAAATTGAAACGTAGGGCCCAGATGATTCAATCCTGTTACAATGGTTACGTTGGTACGCGTCACACAGGGCACATGCGTATACGAGTTTCGACCTGCCTAAAGGGCAGCCCGCTAGAAATTTGATTGAGGTGGGGTCCTAGTAAGAAATTACTTCGCATAAAACAAGAACACTATAATCAGAAAATGTTATGCTGCTAATGTGAGTGTCCCATGATACGTCAGAAGTGAGACTAATTCCTGTGTACGTGTAGGTGTTTATAATCGGTAATAAAGAGTCACATAAAATATAATTGTGAGTAGGGCACGACTTCTTTCACCTAAAAGTGAGAAGATAGGTTTTCCATGCGTTTATAGACACGAGCCACTTCTCAAACCAATCCTCAATTTTTCTCAGGTCAGATTGCAAAGACAAAACATCAACATTATTGTTATTAGGGTAGTACAGAACCCAATCGTCTGCAAAGAAACGAATTGTGGTATGAATGTTAGTTGAAAGATTGTTATTGTAAATGATAAATAGCATGGGCCAGGGAATGTGGCCTGAGAAACCCCAGATCTAACGGATGCAAGAGATAATGAGTGTTCGTCGACGCATACCAATTGACGGTGGTTGCATATAAAACCGTGTATCCGGTAAAAATACAATAATTTGGGTTTAGGTGAGGCATTTTCAAGAATATATGGTTGTCGCGTACTTTATGAAGGTTTTTAATAGTCCGAAAATAGCGTTTCAGCAATGGTGTTCCTAATAAGGCTAGAAGTGAAGTCGTTAAAGAATAGAGCCAGTTGAGTGTCACTAAAATCCATTGAGGTTAAAAATAAGTATGTACTATGAACTCTTCCATTCTAAAGTAAGTTATGGGATGTTAGTCTGGGGAACGACATCACAAGGGAATTACCATAAGTTAATACCTATACAAAAGAAAATATTGCGCTGCTTTGAAAATTACAGGAGGAATCTACAAGACTTGCGCACTGCTCCACTATTCATTAAACACTCCATACTCAGAATTGATCAATTATATCATTTTAAATTACTTCAGTTAATACAAAAGACTAAGCTATATGAAGAGAGTTGCACCGAAAGACCACACTACAGTATGCGAGAACAAAAGAAACGAGCTCCTAGAACAAGAACCAAGTATGCAAAACAAAGTATTGCTTACCAGGTACCTCAGGTTTTAAATACCCTTGCAGATCAATTGAACTTTAGGGCTAGTAGTGCGACTTTCAAGAAACAAATAAAGAACTTATTCATAACCACCGGTCTACACTATCGAAACTACGTAATGGAGTCTCATGCCTCTGCAAATGCTTATATTGTTCATAAACTTCTATGTCAATTACACGAGTGTATTCAGAGGAATTCATTGTATCCGCATGCATTTTGTGTCTGTTTTTGAGTTGTTTCATTGATATTGTTTAGTTGTAAATTATAACGAGAGTGACCTCTAATTCTTAAAATGTGTTATGTAAACTTCTTATGCTATTTATGTTTGAATTTTGTGTTTACAATTTCAGGTTGCTTGAAACCAATGTATTGAATATATATATATACATTGTTTAAGCTTTGCACTGTCACGGACTGCGGAGGGACAAGGGCCTTTGTCAGGCAGTTCGCCTTTAGCCCTTTGCCCCTGCAGTGACCTCTGTATTCGGCTTACTGTAAATAAAAATACTACTACTACTACTACTACTACTACTACTAAAAAGGCCGAAATCATTATCTTATACTAATCAGGTCTCTCCTAATAGCAAATCTGTTATTAGTAGAGATGATTTCTTCTAAACACTTCATAAACATTATATATAAAGTTATATATGTACCTTCCGTCTTATTATCAATTTCTTGGAGTGCCCTTCATAGTGGGTGAGCGCCATACATATCAGCCATCATCAACATCAGCATCAATTTTCTGGAAGGCGTACTCACTGAAGAAGTTAAGCAGTGTACAGCTCTGTGAGTAGTGTTCTAGTTTTTCCATTTGTTAGCGTGCGCCCTAGAATAACTTTGATTGTATCAGGGTAGGAATTTGGGCTTGTTAGTATGATAGCAAGGTGATAGGTGAAAGCACAGACTTAGGACACGGATAAAAAAATAAGGCACATTGAAGACATCACAGCACTGTGTAGTCTTCTGCGTGCCTTCTTTTGTTCTTGTCCTCAGTGTCCCCTATCATTTATTATCTAGAAACATATTTCTCACGCTTACTTAGAGTGCATTTTGTTGCCATGGCATCTTTTAAAAAAAACTAGGAGTTGTTTTAAGGTGGTGGTTTCGTTCTGGCCGCAACCACTCAGCTTTTTACGCATAGTTTGCGGATTCTCTGGGCTCCCTGGTTGCTTTAGGTGAGTTGGAACTTTCGCCAAATGTGGCACAATAAACACAATAAAACAGTTAAAATAGATATGGATCATAATGCCAGGACTCATAGTTTACCTCACAAGGTAAGTTTAGTCACCGCGCGTAAGAAACACCAACCGTGCAAAGAGGAGGGCTGAGTAATGAATCTTTTTCACTCGCACAACGTCAGCAGGTGGGGCAGTGTCATCAACTTACAAACGGTTTCGGTACGCCAGAAAATTGCACGTTCGTCAAGCGCTCGCAGAACAAGCTTTACCCGCCGCATCTTTAGTAATGTGCCCTTCTTCGTGGTTCAGCTGCTCATCCTTTACGCGTTCTTTTGAGTTTTGTTATGTCGGTGAGGTTCAAAATCGGGATAGGAAGGACGCTCACAAGCCGTGCGAATGTTATGTATGTAGTGCTGCTTCAAAGGGGAGAGGTTGTTTTAAATGCGAAGCATTTCTTAGCGAACTTCGGCGACTTTGAGCGTATCTATCTACTATCAATCTATCTAGCCGCAAAAGACTTTTACCTCTTCTGGCTGTTTCAATAATCGTATATACCAAACATGGTATGGCATAAAATGCCTGTAGAAAGAACTAATTTGACCAGTCATAACATGAAAATTATGGTACGTATATCATGAATGTCATAATTCACGTTTCATGATCCTGCAGCTTTTGCGGTGGTTTTATTCGTATGGCAGGTTGTAAAATTGGTATGGTATGACATTTTCGCATGGCGAACACAAGCGACAGACCCTAACATGCAAATCATGACATGCGTGTCATGTAACAACATGACTACATGCCACGCTCATGATGCAGACGTGGTCGTTTCGCTAGCGTCACATATACCAATTTTGGTATTACGGTACGTGAATTGATGGGATAACGAAGGTATGTGACTGATGCAAACATGATAATCAGAAGATGCATGTCATGTAACAACATGACTACATGCGATGCACATGCTGTGCTGGCGACCGTTTCGCTAGCTTCAATTATACGAAATTCGGTATTATGGAACGTGAATGGATGAAGAAAGAATGATACTGGCACAAACATAATAAACATGAGATGCTGTCATGTAACAACATGACTACATGCTATGCTCATGATGCGCTCGCAGCCGTTTCGCCAACTTCTTATGTACCAAATTGGGTAATACGCGACGCTAACGGACGACATAGACAAATGACACATTAAAACATGATAATCACGACATGCGTGTCAGGTAAAAACATGAGTACATACCACACTCATGACGCGCTCGCGGCCGTTTCGCTAGCTTCACATTAGCCAAATTTCCCATAACGTGACATCGAGTGATGACGAAGGTGTGTGACTGGTATACACAGGAATATAATGAGATGCCTGTCATTGATTGATTGATATGTGGGGTTTAACGTCCCAAAACCACCATATGATTATGAGAGACGCTGTAGTGAAGGTCTCCGAAAATATCGACCACCTGGGGTTCTTTAACGTGCACCCAAATCTGAGCACACGGGCCTACAACATTTCCGCCTCCATCGGAAATGCAGCCGCCACAGCCGCGAGATGCCTGTCATGCGAGAACATGGCAACATGCCACAGTCAAAGTGCCAAAAGAATTCAACGTAACGCGGTGCGCGTGCTCGCTGGCGTTCATTTCGTTGCGTCATGCCGGCGTTGCCATGGAGGGCGCCAGTGCTGCCATATACTCGCAGGTGCGTGCCGCGCTTTGTTAATTTGGCGCTTGCGCGTTTAAGCGCGTTCAGCTTCCCTCCATCACGAAAAAAGTTTTGATTCGTGGGATTTAACGTCCCAAAACCACCATTTCATTATTAGAGACGCCATAGTGGAGGGCTCCGGAAATTTTGACCACCTGGGGTTCTTTAACGTGCACCCAAATCTGAGTACACGGGCCTACAACGTTTCCGCCTCCATATCATGAAAAAAGGGAAACGCAGTGTTGTCTGGGTAGCGCATTGGCTCCAAATGCAGCATGTCGCCTTTCGCGCCGGTCGCGATGGACGCTGGTCGCGCCTGGCGTCAGACTCTAGAGTGCTTGCTTTTTGCTAACGTATATAGTGTCGCTGCACCCAGCGTGCGCGTGCGTAAACCCTACATTGGAGCATATTGGGCCCTTCATGATGCGCTTGGGGCCGTTTTGCTAGATCAACATATACCATATTTGGGTGTTACGGGACGTCAATGGATGAGGAAATATGTGACTGGTGCAAACATGATAATCCTGAGACGCGTGATTTGTAAAAACATGACAACATACCACGCTCAAGGCGTGCTCTAGGGCGTTTCGCTAGCTCCACATATACTAAATTTAGTATCACACGACGTGAATAGATGACGAATATATACGACGCATTCTAACATGATAATCATGACACAGAAGTCATGTACGGCCTCATTTACTTCCGCCCATTAACGTTGTTCTGATTTTAAAGTGGAATATGAACATTTTTATTCGCGCTTCGCATATCATCAATTTCCACTGTATGTTGGATCTGCCATTTTTTTCTGTGTTGCCATCGATATGAAGGCTGTTCAGATTTCCCACACTTGACAAATTACAAAATTACCACAAACTACAATGAAGAGCCGTCACCTCTTAGCTGACTATTGGTCAATACTTTAGTATTCATACCAATGGTTTGATGCCTATGACACAGTCCACCCTGGTACATTCTCTTGTCTCTTCACCACTTCAAGAAGCTGGCAAACTTATTCGCAGAAACACGTTACACCGATCGCGCTTCTACATCCGGATTTACGGCGGACGTTCTCAAATGTTGTAATTGACGAGAATTTCAGAGTAAGCTTGTATGGTCAACGAAGAATAACCTGACTTTGACGCCGATGAGAATGGCGACATTAAAAAATTAGTGCTGATACATATACTGCAGCACTGAGGAACATTTTCGATTCGAAGCATTTCTTTGCGTGCTGCAGGCACTTTTGGCATCCATCAGCGTATCTATCTATCTATCTATCTATCTATCTATCTATCTATCTATCTATCTATCTATCTATCTATCTATCTATCTATCTATCTATCTATCTATCTATCTATCTATCTATCTATCTATCTATCTATCTATCTATCTATCTATCTATCTATCTATCTATCTATCTATATAACCGCTTACGTCTTGGTGCCCTCGCAATCGCGTGAACCAAAAGTGTTATAGGAGAATAACTTCATGAATATTTGACGTGATAGTCCAGACATGAATGCTTTCATAATGCTGTCGCGCACGCCGTCAAGCACCTTTCTCAAAAGAGAGGCAGAAAGCTGCAGGTGGGCATGTGCCATTGGGTGGCGGGTCTGTGCCACAGGTGATCGACACTTGTAATGTACCAGCAACGACGAGAACACATAGGAGCAGTTTTAACACGTCAGCGCTAAAAAAAATTTGACATCAGCAACAGTAATCCGACGATTGCAAATAATAAGTGTCAAAGTCTCAGCAGGAGTCCAATCCAAGCATTGTAGATGGCGATCAAGCATTCTACCACAAAGCCACGCCAGGTCTCGGATCTACTTTTCAAATCGACCATAATGTTGGTGAAAGGTTAATTGTGGTTGCAGTGCTGGCCATCCAAATATATCATTATTACATACGTACTAGTACGATACAGTCGTTACGTCGGGTTAAGGTCAATTGTTAGGTGCGATGCGCTCTATTCGAATTAAGTAAGAGCGTTCAGGGGTAACATCCTCGCGAATACCAGCGCTCCATACCACCTTATTGCTTCTGGTGTTTCTAATACTCATGTTACCCGCTGATATCATCGCGCAAGTGCAAAAAAAAACTGATTATACAAACATCTCCAACGTGTGTCTGGGCGTGTTAGATTTGTATATATAGTTAGCGCCATTTCATGACGTTTCGCAATATAAAAATTGCAACATGATCACCTTCTTTACGCACGTTTCGTATAAAGTCGAATATTAGGGTACGTAGGATATGCCGATTCATTTTTTTAAAAACTAATGCGCAACCTAAATGGCAAACATGTCGATCGTGCCTGTTAGTCAATATGTGAAGAAAAGCTACAACTTTCCGCAACAAGTAGGTGTATACCTCTTGTTATTGTAGAAGCATAAAACAAAACTGAATTCTGTGACTTTTTCGCTCCCAGAAAATTTATGCGATCCGATTTCTTTAGGAATGGCGGCAATCTCGTGCTTGCTAGGAAAGAGTGACTGAAACAACTTTATTCGGTCCACAATAGACGCGAGTAAACTCAGCGTCACCTGGCTAGGCCCACTCGGGGACCATCAGGTTAAGAAGAAAAATGAAAATTCAAAATAAAACAATCACTCGTATGAAGCTTTTTCTCGAAGGTGCTCCTTATATTAACTGATCAACCCCATTCTAAGACGTCACGTCATTTTCACAGGCACACTACTCTGCAACGACTCTTTTATAATAAACTTATACGGCACCGAGAATAAAGAAAGAAAAAAATATTTCAACACGTGAATTCTAGTACACTGTATTCCCGTTGACACATGTATCTATGCGCGTTATATTTACAATTGAATATTTGAAATACAGAAGATTTTTTTTCATCATCGTACATTCTAAAATCACCTCTTGAAGTGTATTTTGCCTTTTACAGAGAATGGCCACTGATCTAGCAGAAAAAAAAGCGTATTGAATAGCATGTAAAAGTTTAAACACGCGCACGATTTACGCGACACAAACTCAATAACCTATGCAATGAGTAAAATTTGCAAATAACTACACCTTATGCAGCCACTGCATGTTTAGACCACAAATATTAGTTTATAGGCACCCTTAGGAGACCCCAGGGTTATACGTAGCTCTTCTTGATAATCTTAGCATCGCTGGCGTCCTCTGGCAGACATACACGTGCGGTTGGTTCCCGTTGGAAGGTTAGTCAGTGGTTAATAGCAGCGCCCCCCTCTCTATCAGTGCATTGTATTGGTGCACATTCTAGGTACTATAGTACGAGGTAGACTTCACGCACCGACTTTTAGGGGACAAGGGGGGTGCACCCACCGTGTCCTCCTCGTGTGCACGCCTATGCTGACAGATGTAACTATACTTCGTTTCATACACTGTGAAAGCTACGCAAGAAGTTTGGTCAGAATTATGTGTCAATTCGCGCGTCTCGCGCTTAGCTTTCATCGTTGTAGACGTTCTTGCGAGACGAGCACATACGCGCTTGTAGAACATCGCGAAAGGCTACAAGGCAGTCAGTCAGTCAGTCAGTCAGTCAGTCAGTCAGTCAGTCAGTCAGTCAGTCAGTCAGTCAGTCAGTCAGTCAGTCAGTCAAGGAACTTTATTTGGTCCTGAGAAGACGAAATTGCCACCGTCAGGGGGTACCATCTGGGAGCCCCACCCACAATGGCGCCTGAAGGTTAAGGCCCTCGGCGACTTCGCGGGCTTTCTGGACAGCCCTTAGCTGCTGGTCCTTTGCAGAGCTGGTGATGAGCTGGAGCCAGTAATCTTCAGGTTAAAGGTGGTGAAAACGTGTTGGTGAAAACGTATTTACTTATTTATTTAAATGAAATTTTCTGCGGAGAAGCTCCGAGTAGTCGGAAAATCTTGGCTTTTGGTGGGGGGGGGGGAGGGGGCTTAGTTTAGGGCTCCGCTTGCAGCAGCCGCTCTGCGGGCCCGGTAGATTAGACTCAACTGATCTTCCAGGTGCTCGCTGGCCAGCAGCTCCTCTCATCGCTCCGCTGTTGGATTTTGTACTGGATGTAAGGCTGTAATGGCCTGACAATCCCACGTGACGTGGTACAGAGTGGCTTTAGCTGAACACCATGAGAAGAGAGGAGAGTATGCCGAGGGGTGCATTTTACTCAGGATGTGCAAATTTGGAAACTGCCGGTTTAAGTTTGCCTCCAGCTGACCGATTCCTTTGTTATTTAGTGTTCAGTATGGTAGCGAATAAGTTTTTCTAAGTCCTCTGTAATGGTTTAGGATAGCCGAATAGTCGCAAGGAAACGGAACGAGTTCATCAGGGGCGGAGTTGTAAGGTGCTCGGCTCACATACCCTTCAGCTACCCTACCCGCTGCCTGATTCCCCTCCAGTCCCATGTGGCTCGGAGTCCATATAATCCGTAGCCAAATTCTGAGTGGATGTGTAATGGAATGCTCACCAGTGTCTGTAACGCTCAGGATGACGTTGAGAGGGGGTTGGCTGATGCGCCCCTGTGAGTAGTTGTGGCAAGCTGTTTGAGAGTCCATGAAAACTATCAGCGACCTTCATTGTCTGTAGCCGAGGGCGAGAGCGAGTGGGATGGCAGTTTCTTCAGCATCAGTGATGTTGTGGCACCGGACGGAAGCGCTGGCACGTTCTGTGAGTGTGTGGTCCACGACTGTGGCTACAGTCTTATTGTTTTCTTGGTCGTAGTTGGCGGCATCAACATAGTACGTAGTGTTCTTGTGTGCATAAGTTTGCTCGAGGGCTTCCGCTCTGGCTTCACGCCGGCCCTGATGTAGTCGGGGATCCATATTGCGGGGGATGGGAGCGACCTTATAAGCGGCACGAAGTTGGTCCGGAATGGGCTTGCGACGAGCTGCGTCATGAAACTGGCTGATGTAGCCAAGGCGTAGGAGCAGGTCACGGCCTCTAGGTGTTTGCGAGAGCCGTTGCAGTTGTGTGGCGAATTGATCTTCACAAAGTTCTTCAAAGGTGTTGTGTAGGCCCAATGCGAGGAGCTTGCTAGAAGGAGTACCCGGTGATAGCCTGAGTGCCGCTTTGTAGGCCTTGCGGAGCATTGCGTCTACTTGGCCCTGTTTGCTTTGGTGAGGCGCTGGTAGGGCAAACTGTATGTCACCCTACTGACCACGTGGCTACGTATGAGTTTCAGGGTGTCCTCCTCGTGCATGCCATGGCGACGAGTGGCTACCCGAGATATCATTCGGGCCACTTGCAGTGTAGTGGTGCGGAGAAGAGAAAGTGTGTGATTCACATGGCGGTTCGACTGTACACACATGCCTAATATTCGAATGGTGGATTTCTCTGGGATTTGTTTGCCAGCAAGGACGACCTGGAGTCGGGAGCCTTGGTTGTTCTGCGCCTATGGTGGGAGCTTGCGTCGATAAATTCGTAGAAGCTCAGATTTTTCTGTTGCAGAGGCCAGGCCTCGTGCCTGCGCGTATTGTTCGACGCATCTGGCTGCCTGCTGCAGGTTATATTCTTTTTCTCCAAGGGACCTCCGCGTGGCCCAGACGGTGATATTGTCCGCATACAATGCGTGATGGATGCCATCGATGCGGTGGAGTTCATGTGCCAGGCCAACCATAGCTACAATAAAGAGTAGCGGGGAAATCACTGAGCCCTGCAGGGTGCCCTTGTTCGGAACCCTGATAACATGTGATCGGATGGAACCGAGACTGACTGTGGCAGTGCGGTTCGACAGGAAGGCGTGAACATAACTGTAGACGCGCTGTCCACAATGAAGAGCCTCGAGGCCTTCAAGTATGACCTGGTGGCTAACGTTATCAAATGCGCCCTCAATGTTTAAAGTCAAGATAATGTTTTCTTCTTGCTGGGGGGCGTTATCAACGACTTCTTTTAATTGTAGCAGTACATCCTGCGTTAAAAGATGTGCCCGGAAGCCGTATATTGAGAGCGGAAAAAGGTCATTGTCCTCGAGGAAATCTTGCACGCGATTAGTGATGGCGCGCTCGAAGAGTCTACCGAGGCAAGAAGTGAGGGATATTGGTCGGAGGTTTTCGATCTGAAGTTTTTCGCCTGGCTTCGGTATTATAATTGTAGCGAAGCCTCCGAACTATGAAATGGGTCGAACTCTTGAGTACCTTCTAGTGGGGCTACCCATCAAGGACGCCGACCCACCTGTCTTCACCGGTGCTATCCGCGCCGGTGAAGACAGGTGGGTCGCGGATGCGGGGGACACCGGAACATGGCGTCGGCGCAGGAGGAAGCGTTTGCTGAGCGGCGTCCTTGATGGGTAGCCCCACTAGAAGGTACTCAAGAGTTCGACCCATTTCATAGTTCGGAGGCTTCGCTACAATTACCCCGGGGTCGAAGAGGGAGCCGCCTGGCGACCTAACAGCTTGTTATTATGAGCGGGTCATAATAAGCCTTCAGGCGCTCCACGTTGACGATGTCTCGCCCACGGCGGCGCATGTCCGAAGATTGTTCAACGGGTTCGATCAGATAGTTGACGGGTGAGGTGCGCTCGATGACACGGTAGGGGCCTTCGTAATTGGGACGTAGTTTGGAAGAGAGGCCAGCGGCAGAGGTCGGGATCGAGAGCCATACAAGCGCACCAGGAAGGAACGTGGGCTCAGAAGTGGTGCTGGCATCACGGATACTCTTCTGCCGCTCTTGCTCTTGCGTCGTAAAAGTCTTGGCAAGCTCGCGACACTCTTCAGCAAGCCTGGCTGTCTCGGAAATAGGTGTACACTCAGATGGATCCGGCGTGTACGGGAGTATCGTGTCCATGGTGTGCGACGGGTGCCTTCCGTACAGCAAGTAGAAAGGTGAAAAACCAGTCGTGCTCTGAGGGGCGGTGTTGTAGGCGTAGGTGACGAAGGGCAGTATATTATCCCAATTAGTGTGGTTGGCAGCGACGTACATAGAAAGCATGTCGCCGAGGGTGCGGTTAAAGCGTTCGGTGAGGCCATTCGTCTGTGGGTGGTAAGCAGTAGTTTTGCGGTGGACAGAATGGCACTCCGTCAGAATGGCTTCGACGACTTCCGACAAGAAGACACGGCCTCGATCGCTGAGAAGCTCTTGGGGTGGTCCGTGGCGCAGTACAAATCGATGCAGCAGGAAGGACGCAACATCGCGCGCAGCAGCCGCAGGGAGAGCGGCGGTTTCGGCGTATCGCGGTAAATGGTGAACGGCAACGATGGCCCAGCGGTTACCAGCCGACGTCAGAGGAAGTGGTCCATACAAATCGATACCTACGCGCCCAAAGGGACGGTCAGGGCAAGGTAACGGTTGTAGACTGGCGTGCGACATGTGAGCTGACGGTTTACGGCGTTGGCAAGTGAGGCAAGAGCGAACAAACTGCTGCACATAGCGGTACATCCCGCGCCAGAAGTAGCGTTGTCGAATGCGATGGTAGGTTTTGAATACCCCAGAGTGCGCGCATTGCGGATCAGAATGGAAGGATTCACATATCTCTGACCGCAGACTGCGGGGTATCACGAGTAACCACTGCCGGCCGTCGGCATCGTAATTGCGTCGGTGTAGAAGGCTGTCACGAATGGCGAAATGGCGAGCTTGACGACGCAATGCACGCGTGGATGGCGTTGCGGATGGATCAGAGAGCAAGTCGATCAGCGGGCCGATCCAATTATCCTTTCGCTGTTCGGTAGCGATTATGTCAACGTCAATGGCAGAAACAGCAGCCGAGGATACTGAGCAGAGCACATCACCTTCAGGCAGAGGGGAGCGCGAGAGGGCGTCGGCATCAGCATGCTGGCGTCCATTGCGGTACAGCACGCGGATGTCGTAGTCTTGTAAACGAAGAGCCCAACGGGCGAGACGGCCTGAGGGATCCTTCAATGATGAAAGCCAGCATAGTGCATGATGGTCGGTGACGACATCGAATGGGCGACCATACAAATACGGTCGAAACTTTGTAAGAGCCCAGACGATCGCCAGGCACTCTTTCTCCGTGACGGTGTAGTTTGTCTCAGCTCTCGTGAGCGTACGGCTTGCATATGCTACGACATATTCAGGGAATCCGGGTTTGCGCTGCGCCAGGACAGCGCCGAGGCCTACACCGCTGGCGTCTGTGTGCACCTCCGTCGGGGCCGTAGGGTCGTAGTGGCGTAGAATGGGAGGAGATGTCAACACATGGCGGAGCTTCGCGAACGCGTCGTCGCACTCAGACGACCACGAATTGAGGGACCCGTTACTTCCAAGGAGCTTCGTCAGCGGTGATATGATCGTGGCAAAGTTTCGTATGAAGCGTCGGAAGTACGAGCACAGGCCCACGAAACTACGCAGTTCTTTGACGGACGCAGGTTTGGGGAATTCGGCCACGGCCCGAAGCTTGGCTGGGTCAGGAAGAATGCCATCCTTGGACACGACGTACCCAAGGATGGTGAGTTGCCGTGCTGCAAAGCGGCACTTCTTCAGATTTAGTTGCAAGCCGGCATTGCTGACACGTGCAAAAACTTCTTTCAGACGTTGGAGGTGCGTAGAGAAATCTGGAGCGAACACAACAACGTCATCGAGGTAACACAAGCACGTGTGCCATTTCAAGTTGCGCAGAACGGTGTCCATCATGCGCTCAAAGGTCGCAGGTGCATTACATAGACCGAACGGCATGACGTTGAATTCGTACAAGCCGTCGGGTGTGATGAACGCAGTCTTCGGTCGAGCGTCATCAGCCATGGGTACTTGCCAGTACCCCGAGCGCAGATCGAGAGAAGAAAAAAATTCGGCTCCGTGAAGGCTGTCAATTGCGTCATCGATGCGCGGCAGTGGGTAAACATCCTTGCGAGTGATCTTATTGAGCCGTCTGTAGTCTACACAGAACCGCGCAGAACCATCTTTCTTCGCAACAAGAACAACAGGAGACGCCCATGGACTGTCCGAGGGCCGAATAACGTCGCGTCTGAGCATATCATCAACCTGCTCGTTAATTTCCCGACGTTCAGCAGGCGACACGCAGTAGGGACGTTGCCGTAATGGTGGATGGGCACCAGTGTCGATACGATGCGTAACAGCGGACGCACGACCGAGAGAACTTCGCCCGACATCGAAAGAAGAACGATATTCTCGCAACAGGTTCAGAAGCTGGGAACGCTGTACCGACGTGAGGTTGTCATCAATGCAAGGGCCAAATACATCAGGAGATGACGAATCAGAAGTGGAAACAGCACTGATGGTACGCAAATTGGGACAACGCGAGTCATCAGGTACGTCCAGGACTTGTGCGTTATCCACTGGTTCCACTCTGCCGAGACATTCCCCTCGAACCAAGGTAACAGTGTACGGGGATGGGTTGGTCACGAAAATAGAGGCGTTGCCCTGGGTGATTTGCACGGTCGCGAAAGGTACTAGCAACCCTTTCCTTCGGCAAGCACGGTCGGATGGCGAAACGAGTGCAATTGTGTCGGAGAGTCCAGCGCAGTAGACAGATACACCCATCGTGGAGCTTGGAGGCACTATGGTATCGTCTTTCACGAGAATCTTGCTCACTTTCGAAGAACTGTCTTCCGGCGTCAAATGCGAGAAGGGGGACAGTTCAATTTCGGCGGCGGCACAATGGATGACGGCGTCGTTGCGGGAGAGAAAATCCCACCCCAGGATGACGTCATGAGAGCATGCGGGAATGATGATGAATTGGGCGACATACAGAACGTCCTGAACGACAACGCGAGCTGTGCACCCTGCTGTACGATGGATACGATGCAAACCGGCGGTACGAAGGGACAATCCAGAAATTGGCGTCGTCACTTTACGAAGCAAGCGGCAAAATTTTTCGTCCATAACGGATACTGCAGCTCCTGTGTCAATAAGAGCAGATGCGTTAACACCGTCCACAAGCACGTCAATGACATTAGATGGGCGGCTCTGAGGGCTCTCACAATGCGATAGCATCGCAGTCCTTGCCTCGGGGACTGCGACGACTAGTTTTCCCGCTCGTGAGCAGCTGAACTTGGCCGCATGGGGGACGGGGAACGACGTCGTGGAGACGGTGACCTACGAGAAGATGAAGCTAGGCGAGTTGGCGGTGGCATAGACGGCGTTTCCTCGTGATAGGTACGCCTAATCTGGCCAGCAACAGGCGACGAGATATGGGGCGTCTGTACGCGAGTGCAATAACGTGCTACGTGGCCGGCGTAACCGCAGGCAAAGCAAATGGGCCGGTTGTCGGATGTGCGCCATCGGTTCGCCGGGGTAGGTCTTGTCCATGACGCAAGAGCCGATGGACGGAACGGTGGCTGGAAAGGCTGCAGGGGGTGCTGGAGCTGAGTCTGAGAGGTCACGTCAACATACGTAGCCGGCATACCCACTGCAAAGGATGGAGGTCGTGCGGCAGCTTCGGCGTAAGTCAGTGGGGCGGGCGCTTGAATGACTGGAGGCGGCCTGGCGACCACTTGGGCGTAACTTGGGGGTACAGGAGCCGGAAGCTGTTGTGGGTGGTACGCAGGCATAACCTCCGCTATTTCCTGCTCAATCGCTCGGCGGATGGGGGGGGAAATGGTGGTAGTGGCCGATTGTTGAGCAGCCGGTGGGTGGGCGAAGGGCAGGAGAGAGAACTGCCGTGCGATTTCCTCACGTATAAAGGACTTGAGGTCTGCCAGCAGTGCCACCTGGTCACAGCTCGCCTCCAAGCCTGCAAGCCCTGCATCTCGTGGTGTGGAGCGACGGGTCATCGAACGCTGCCGGCGGAGCTCCTCGTAGCTCTGGCACAGCGTGATGACCTCAGCTACTGTGCCTGGGTTTTTGGCCAGCAGCATCGTGAAGGCATCATCGGCAATGCCCTTCATGACGTTCCGGATCTTGTCTGATTCGGACATGCTGTCGTTGCATTTCTTGCATAGGTCCAAGACGTCTTCAATGTAGCTGGTGAATGATTCACCGGCCTGCTGAGCGCGTTCACGTAAGCGCTGCTCGGCTTGCAGCTTACGAACGGCAGGGCGGCCAAAAACGTTGGTGATAGCGGTCTTAAAATCGGGCCAGGTTGCGAAATCAGACGCGTGGTTGTTATACCACATGCCGGCCACACCCGCGAGGTAGAAAACCAGGTTGCCGAGTTTACCTGCCTCGTCCCAATGATTGGAGACGCTGACGCGTTCGTACATGACGAGCCAGTCCTCGACGTCGGTGCTATCCGCGCCGGTGAAGACAGGTGGGTCGCGGATGCGGGGGACACCGGAACATGGCGTCGGCGCAGGAGGAAGCGTTTGCTGGGCGGCGTCTTGTTGCATGGTTGAAGGCACGGTACGGGATCTAAGCTCCAAGGGCATCGAATGTGAACCGAAGATGTTTGAAGGGCACAGCACTCTCCACCAAAATGTTAAGGCGTTTAATAGCCGGTCCACAGCGAGCAAGCACAATGGCGACAGTAACGGCCAAGCACGGGCTCTCAGTGCGAGCGGCGTCCTTGATGGGTAGCCCCACTAGAAGGTACTCAAGAGTTCGACCCATTTCATAGTTCGGAGGCTTCGCTACATTATGAACTCCGTGTGGTTCCATTCAGAAGAAAGCGCGCCACGTTGCCAATGATCATTCAGGGCAAAGGAGACTCTGAGCCCCAGTGGAATTCGTGACACTGCCACAGAATGTGCTTGAAGGCGCACCTTGGATGACCACAGCGCAGAGAGCGTGGGTCTATTTCGTTTATGAATTTTGACCAAACAACCAGACATGAACTCGTGTTTGTTTGTAACGTTGGCATGGTGATTTCCTGTGACCTGATCTGTTTAGGTATGGGTGTGGAAGCGGAAACTTCCGACGCCCCAGCTGATAGTGTTTTCAGACCTCGTTAAAAGTAAGAAGAGGGTCTCTTTGCCACTGCCCTCCCTCGGCCTCCAAGTGCCCACTTCCGGCGCGGAAGTGTGCATGTTATTTGGCATTTGGGTTGGCTTCGTGAACATCACTGCCCCCGTGACCAGGGAACCAAATTATATGCCTTTTACCTGTCCAAGGTGCAGCAGGGAGAACGCGGGCGGCTTCTGTGCACACCAGGCCTTTCAGACATACTCTAGTGGCGGCTCATGTGTCCGTGTAATTAGTAGAACGGTTAGTATTGGCCATGGCAATGGCCAATGCCATCTGTTCGGCTTTGTCGGCATCTGAATTTTTGAGCGTAAGTGATGTCAGGAGCTCTCCCGTAACGACGTAGCTGCTGAAACAAAGTGATTGGAAGCTGCGTATTGCGCTGCGTCAGAGAAGGCGACACTGTCCTTCATCGTAGCCGCTTATCGAAGAAGGGCTCTGGCCCTTGCTTTGCGTCTGCTGTAATTGCATTGGGGGTGCGTGTTTTTAGGTACCTGAGATACAGTATAGATTTCCCTGACTTTGATAAGGAGCGCGCACTCCGTCTGTCTGGCGATCTGTGCTGCGAGCGCTTTGCCCTTTGTGGTATCCTTGATATAGCCCCAGTTTTGATGATGTGCGTTAAATTCTCCTGCTATGATGAGCGTTCGATCACCAGCGATTTCACACACTTTGTGAAAAAGAGCATAAAATGTCTCTTTTCTGTCTGCTGGTGAGCTGTAAATGTTTAAAACAAAAACGGATTGCTGAAGTTTAGCGTTCGGGATGAGCTCGATCATGACATGTTCAATTTTTAGGTCCGGCCTTAAGTCATGACGTAAATGGGCGATATGCTTTGAGACTAGGGTCACTACACCCCTCTTGCCCTCCTTAAAATACACTTCAGCAGGATAGTGGCGAAGACCGATGACATCGGTGAGCATTTTCTGGAGGAGAATGACTGATGACTTTTCGGTAGCAGAGCTAAGTGTTGCAGTACTGCCTTCCTTTTGCGGAAGCTGACGCAATTCCATTGCCAGATGACTAGATTGCTTGTGTTGGCCACTGTACTGACTCGAAGGGGGTGTACCAAGCAGTGCGTGCTGCCTGTCTGATTCTAAAATTTGAAGCCTCGTGGTGTGCTTGGTCTGTTGGAGCCTGGTAAGAGTAGTTTCAGAAAATATGTCATTTTTTAGCTTTTAAGCAGTATTTTGAAGCCTGAGACGTTAAGCGTCTCCTCGTCTATGGACTCAGGGCCTGCCCTGGGTTTCACGCCTCTGTTCGCGGACGCTGCGGCTGCAGTAGCTTGATCGCTAGACGCGTGCTCTCACTGCTGCATTTCTTGCAAGATTGACCTAATTTCGGAGAATCCTGTCGAAGAGACACATTCTCACACTCTAATGATCGTATTTTGTCTCGCGTTTGCTGTAACAGTTGCCCAGGTGGCGCGGAAGCATGGACCTCACCTGTTACGGCTACCTTGACTGCCCCGGTAGGTTGCGAGTTGATGTCACCCCGGGAACTCTGAGAGCGTTTCGTGGTGGCGTTCCTGGGAGCAGCTGCAGCTGGTATCTCGGTAGGAGCAGCGCTTTCCTACTCTCTGGCGTTGCTCGTAGCATTCTTCGTCTTATGACCGAATTTTCTTCTTTTTCTACGTCGTCTTCTTGCAACGTAAGGAACTTGGTACCTGTTTTTGCAGGTACGGTCACCGGTGAGATGAGCGTCCCCGCATAGCACGCACATCGGTTGCACACATTGCTGTCGGTTTGCGATGATTGAAGTCCCGCACTTTTCACGCACTTTTTCAGTCAGCGTAGGGCAGACGTCGTGCCTGTGGCTGATTCGGCCACAGTTACAGCAAGTGTCCATTTCCTTCTTGTACAGGGTACAGCGTAGCATACAGGGGCCGCAGTGAACTTAGTTGGGTACTTTCATGCCGTTGAACAGTAAAATCATGGTAGGCGTCTGTGGTAGTCATCTGTGGTAGGCGTCTGTTTCATGATAGGCGTCCGAGTACCATCGGGTTTCTTAGTGTGACAAAAAGGCTTTGCAGCGCCGCTTCGGCCAAATCGGTGTCGATGCCTCTAACCACACTTTTACAGGTATTTACCGGAAATGTAATGTAAGCCGAGATAGAGTGCTTTTTGTCTGCCAAGATTATTTTCTGCACTTTGCAGTATGCATTAGAATTCCAATCGGAGGGTGTGCTAATAACGAAGATATCCTTCATGACGTTCGCACACACGATATTCTCCTTGGCTGCCACTGGGGCAGCCTGGCAGCCATTAAAATGGCTTGCGTGACCTTTAACTGACTACATGTTCGCGAGTCCAGCCCTCCCCCCGGACGGACGATACCTCGAAAGTGTGATGTCCGCAGGCGCGGTAGTCTGGAGGCTGCGGCAACCTTTCTCAGCTAGTTGGCTTTAGCGGCGCCAACGTGGGCTCCAGTTTGCCTAGCTGAGCGCGTCTCGTGCTTGAAGCGGGTTCTATTCGCATTCCGCTTTCTATGGGTGGTAATCCAGCCGTTGGACTCTGCTTACTCTTTGAAGATATGCTCTGCTTCTAACAGAGGCTCATGAGGCATGGCCTCCTTGGGGGTCAGCCGAACAAGCAGCCGCGCGTTCTGCCTTTCAGCGCTGCGGCGCCGGATGTTGTGTATGCGCACAAATAGGCCCAACCCAAGGTGTCGGAAAAAGGACCTACAGAAGAGGTTCCAGTAAACTTACCATAATTATAGGGGGATGCAGGTTTTCCTTGAAACTTCACAGAGTTGCTCCAGTAGAAATCTCGGAGAGAAAGCTCATCAGACTCAGTTGAACAACGTCTGTTGGCGGAGCTGATGCAGACGTGAAGAAATAAGAAGCAAGAAAAGCCGTATAACGGGCCGTTTTAAATGCAAAAACTTTCTTAGGGAAGTTCGGCGACATTGAGCGTATCTATCTATCTATCTATCTATCTATCTATCTATCTATCTATCTATCTATCTATCTATCTATCTATCTATCTATCTATCTATCTATCTATCTATCTATCTATCTATCTATCTATCTATCTATCTATCTATCTATCTATCTATCTATCTATCTATCTATCTGTCTGTCTATCTATCTATCTATCTATCTATCTATCTATATATATATATCTATCTATCTATCTATCTATCAATCTATCTATCTATATATATATCTGTATATCTATCTAATTATCTATCAATCTATTTATCTAGCCGCTTACGACTTTTAGCTCTCCTCTCCGTTTCAATGATAGTATCTGTAGCAAATTTGGTATGGCATAAGATGACTGTATGAAGAACATATTTGACTAGCCATAACATAAAAATTGTGATATTTATGTCACAAAACGTATAATTTACGTGTCATGGACTTGCTGCTGTTGAGGTACTTTCATTCACATGATATGTTGCAAAACTGGTATGGTAAGACATGATTGCATGGAAAACACAAGTGATAGACTCTAACATGAAAATCATGACATTCATCTTATGTAACAACATGACTACATGCCACGCTCATGATTCACTAACAGCCGTTTCGCTAGTGTCACATGTACCAAACTTGGTATTACAGTACGTGAATGAATGACAAAGGTATGTGACTGGTGCAATTTTGATAATCATGAGATACGTGTCATGTAACAACTTGATTACATGCGACGCCCATAATACGCCGGCGGCCTTTTCGATAGCTTCACTTACACCAAATTTGGTATTACCCGACGTGAATGGATGACTGATGTATGATACTGATGCAAACATGATAAACATCAGATGCGTGTCCTGTAACAACCTGACTCCATGCCACACTCATCATGCGCTCGCGGCCGTTTCGCTAGCTTCACATATGCCAATTTCGGTATTACGTGACGCCAATGGATAACGAAGGTATGCGACTGGTGCGAACATGATAATCGTGATATCCGTGTGATATGAGAACATGACAATATGTCACAGTCAAAGCACCGTCGCGCTGGCGTTGCCACGCCAGGCGCCAGCCCTGCCTTACACTCGGAGGCACGCGCCACGCAGCTTTGCTTCGACGCATGAACATTTCAGCGCGTCCAGCGTCCCTCCATCACGAAAAGAGAGAGATGCAGTGTTGTCTGAGTAACGCATCGGCTTTAAACAGAGCATGTTGCGTTTCGCACCGGTTGCCATTGGGCGTCATCGACGAACACTGGTCGCACCTGGCGTCAGACTATAGAGTGCTCGTGTTTTGCTAACGTAGCGTTGCTGTGCGCAGCGGGCGAACGCGTCAACGCTACATTGGGCAATATTGGGCCCTTCATGATGCGCTAGCGGCTGTTTCGCTAGCTCCACATATACCGAATGTGGTGTTACGTGACGCCAATAAACGACAAAATATATGAGTGGCGCAAACATTATAATCCTGACAAGCGTACCATGTAAGAACATGACAACATACCACGCTCATAGCGTGCTCGCGGCCGTTTCACTAGCTTCACATATACTAAATTTGGTATCACGAGACGTGAATAGAGGATGAAGGTAAACTCTACATACAAACATGATAATCATGACACGAAAGTCATGTGCACCATCATTTGCCTCCACGTCTTAACGTTGTGCTGATTTTAAAGTGACATATCAACAATTCTCATTCGTGCTTCACATATCATCGATTGCCACTGTACGTGGTATCTGCCAATTATTTTATCTTCAATACACGAAGCAAAAAGAAGAAAATAAATCATGTCTCTGCAAAAATAATCGTACTATTTCTTAGTGCGAACGAATTGCTAGGCCTCACTGCGTTGCACTTGATATACGTAAGATAGTATAGGAAAACACATTCGTAAAACACATGAACATGGGCTCAGAGGTGTTGTTTTTATGTGGGTGCCGTCAAAATTTCCTATATTTTTGAATATGCATAACCCCGTTTTCTCCATCCTCTCACTAAGTGCGACGCTGAGATCGATTGTGCTGGTACTCAATAATCTGTGTATTCGTGCGATTACGTCGAATTTGTTAATCTGCTCTTGGCGAAAATGAAATGAAGAAAAGACGCTGTGATCGCCAGAGCTCACAGACACGTTTTGCATGGACTCCAGATTTTCACCTTGCTGCATCGCTACAAGTTCCCTCTTCTACGTCTGAAAAGTGATCGAAAGCTTCAAGACGACACCAGGCACCATTGGAAATCATCACTTAACACCGGCAAGTCGTTTTTTTGCTGTTGTTAACGCAATGCACCATGCCCGACTACGCTAGGCCGCCGGACTTACCCTAACTTTGGCGTCATTGCGACAAGACGCCGCCTTTCTTTGTCAGCGTTCGCTTCCAGAGCGCGTCTCAGACAGGAAAATGGGAGTTGTCGTAACAGGAACGCCACTAACTGATGAAGAGCTTATTAAAGGATCATGGTCACATACTGGGTTGGCCATACAACGTCGATATCGCCGTCCTGATCCCGATCACCGCTCTGACGTGGCCGACAATATGACCACCGAAACCCAACGCCGCAAGCCAACTCCATGCCGTGCACGGCCACCGCCCGCTCCAAAGCACGCCCACTGCCACGGATACCGCTGGAAGACTACAAAATAATCCTGCGACCGCAGCGTTTATTACACCTAGGCGATGACGGACCAGCCCACCCCTCTGAAGCCCTATGCGCCGCTGCCGGATTAGACTCACCCGCAGTCTTTCACACCGACCAGATGCGCATTCACCCGACCAACAACACTATCACTGTAAGCACGCCTGGTGTGAATGGGGCTATGGCTTACCTAATGATTACCCTACTGAAAATTGCCGACCAATCGTGTGCCATAGCTGTGTATGCCCCTGCACCCGACTACTCAGTTAGTGGCATAATATTCAATGCAAACAGATTCGAAAGTGATGACCAGATTTTCAATAAGCTTCACGGCCACAATCCAACCATCAACATTGTAAGCACTCGGCGACTGGGAAAGACCAGACATTTCGTATTAACCATTGCTGGTCATACCCTAACCAAGCATGTCCGCTACCTTCCTTTTGCACTCTTGATGTTTTTCTTCAGAGAACGGGTAGACGCATGCCTCGATTGCAGACAAACTGGTCATAAGACCAACGTGTGTCCGAAGCCGAAGCAAGATAACTGTCCTCGTTGTGGCGAAAGCCACCCGCAACCTACCGACAGCAAAGAACTCACTTGCCTAGCGCAATATGTCCTTTGTAAAGGCAGCCACAAAACTGGCAGTCGCAACTGTAAATACCGATTCCTGAAAAAGAAGCTTCCAGGAAACGACAAGAGCACCGACAAAGCAACTCAGCACCTTTCCGACTCCCAGACAAGGGGTACTACTACCGACAATAAGAACTATCAAGAATATTCCCCGCCGCTTAGTGGAAGGAGCACCAGTGCTACTGGACCTGACAACGGTGCCCACTCCCGATCCCCGTCAAGAACCCGGGATCACCACAACAGACGTCCGACCGTCCCACACGCAAAGAGCGTCGCTTGGCAGACGGACAAGCCGCGACAGCCGCAGACACAACCCTTCGAAAACCAACAGGTGAGTTAATTGGAGAACAGGTCAAACTTTTGCAACAACATTTGGCTGCCGCTAACGATAAAATTGAACAACCTAAACGCAAACCAGCACCCGCTAGCTTCACCATTACGAACAGTACCGAACAGATCGTGGCATGTGCCGCGCAAAATGAAAACACTGCCACATTGGACGTAGACGTGGTAATAGGCACGAAACGTAAGGCTGCCAAACCAACAGCCGCGATTACCACCGCAGACCCAAACGTCTCACACATGAATGATCAAAATGACAGGCTAGAATTTCTATTCAACGAAATAACTAGAGAGCAAACAACTCAAAACCATCAGCTCACTGAGAGTATCGGTGCCCGTGAAATGGCTCTCACTGATCTTACAGCTCGCTTAGATTCGTTTCGTGCTCTTACCGAAAGTGCAGCTGCGGCCGACTTAATCACATCACAGACACCGTCCTCGACTCCAACGCAGCCCATTTCTCACAAAAGTACCAAAATGCCCTCCACTCAATCTGTCAGGGCAACACATATTCACGAAAAAATGACCAACGCGACTAGCACGCTCTTGTGGTAGTAGAATTGCAGAAGCTACCACAACAAACAGGCAGCTTCGCAATTTCACCTCCAATCCACCGACCAGTCCCCTAATATAATTGCATTACAGGAGACAGACTACCCGGCGAAACTGTCTGAATATGCCGCATTCAACCAATTTACCACTGCCGGTAAGCAACCGGCTACTGCCATACTGGTGCAATGCACTCACACGGCATTCGAACACGGCTTGCAATATCCAGAGATAGCTCACACTCTCGTACAATTTTTCCCCCACAAACGCTCAGATAGCAGCGTATACATTTTAAATTGGTATAGTCCACCCCGAGATACTAGTACTCACGTTGCCTCACTTCTAGGAAAAGTTAGCAGAATAGCGGGTTTCTCACTGCTGATAATATTGGGTGACTTTAATGCCAAACATACCAAATGGGGCTACCCCAAATAGGACTGCAAGGGCACTAAACTATTGGAAAAGACTGAGGACTTGAATCTTACTCTACTCACGCTCCCCGACTGACCAACCGAGATTGGGAATAGCGTCAGTCGCAACACAACCCCCGACTTGACAATTGCTGAAAACACTTGCGCAGTTACGTGGGAAAACACCGAAGCACATTTAGGAAGCGACCATTATCTCCTTTCCATCAACGTACTAACTATAGGCTTCAATAAACCAAAGTTCACTGCTAAACAAACCAAATTGGATGTCTTTTGATTCCTGACAGACAAGCGCTTGACCACCACTATCTAAGGTCTCAATAAGTGGACTACCGGTCTCGCTAGTGATGCTAAACGGGCTACATGCGAAACACCAATAAAGCGGAACGCCCCATCTCAGACTCGAAGCTTGTGCACCTGTGGGAAGCACAAGCAAGCTTACATCGACGATAGCTCCACCAAAAGCACAATCAAAAATTGAAACGTAGACTAGCGCAAATCAACAGGAACATCAAAGAGTACCCCAAAAAAACTAAGTCAAACACAATAGCATCAGCTATGCGACAGGCTCAACGGTCAGCTAAGAAGTTAAAACACCTGGCAGCTCCTCAGGCACTCATTGAATCCTGATCAGACTGGAAGCACGTCACGCAATAAAAGGCATCAGCTCTTTACAAATACACGGGCACTAACTATGAATTACTGCAAGAACTGAAAAACAGGTATTTAAACACACGGGTGAACTCTTCACAAAAGCCTGAATAATCCGGAAATAGTAACCATGAGCTAGATCACAATATAACCAACCCTACCGAAGCGTTCCCAATAAAATCTTACGGAAAATATATGAACTCCGTAACATTTCCTTATGCTACATACGGAGAAAATATGGAGTTTTATGGAAATATACGGAAGTTGTATGGCATATACGGAAAGCTTCTTATGGAGTATATGGAAAGATAGGGAAATTGTATGGCGTATACGGAAAGCTTTTTATAAAGTGTATGGAAGGAAGGAAGGAAAATAGAGGGAAAATAAAGACAAGGAGGTTAACCAGCCTATAGGCAGCCGGTTTGCTACCCTGCGCATGGGGGAGAGATGGGGGAGATGAAAGAGAGCAGAGAGGGAAGATAGAAACAGTACATTCGGCAGCACATGCGCGCACACTCAGTCATAGTCCAGTCTTGTCTTTCGCGGTGTGTGACATTGCTGTTACAGTCGCTTGTTCAAGTCGGTGTCGCGTAGGAATTTCAACAGAGCTTTCGTCGCCTTCTGTTGCAGTGTCTTCTCTCGGGCACTCCACAGAATAGTGTCCACAGACATTTGGCTGTTGTCGATGCGCACAAAAGCAGACGCCAGTGACTGTCTCTGGATTTCATATAATGGACAGTCACACAGGATGTGGTGTAGCGTCTCTTCGCAATGACAGGCATCGCAGAGAGCATTGTCGGCCATTCCTAAGACAAAGGAGTAAGATTTTGTAAATGCCACTCCTAGCCATACGCGATGAAGTAGGGTGGTTCTCTTCGGTCGAGTCCAGTGGGCATGCGGAGAGCCATCAAATTGGACAGGTGGTGTTGACGATTCGTATCGATGCTTGGTGGGCACCATAGTGAAAACGTGATTTCACGCGCAAGTCGTCGAAGATTACTGGCAGCATCAGTCCTCGAAGGTGGTATGGCTTCTTTTCGTGTTCCTTCAAGGGCTGCCCGCGCGGCAGTATCGGCATGTTCGTTTCCTATGATGCCGCAATGACTTGGGGTAAGGGTAAGGAAGTTTTATGGCGAGGATGGAGTGAGTTTTATGGAAAATATGGAAAGATAAGGAAATTTATGGAGCATACGGAGAGTTCATTATAGAAGATAAGGAAGGATAAGGAAAGTGTATGGAGTGTACAGAAGCTTTCATAAGGAAAATGCGGAACGTAAGGTCTCACGGAAATATACAGATTCTGTAAGGTGCTTACGACAATGTGCATTAGTGTATGAAAGGCATGTGGATTGTTGCAAAAATGTGGAAAATATACATTTGTTGTCACATTTTCAGCAGGGAATGTGAGCTCTATATAGTTATAAATGAATGCACAGTGACATATATAGTACAAAAGAATAACGCAGGCTAGTCTGTGTTGTCAGTCACCACTGTTCGCCCCTTTCCAGAATGAATACAACTTCTGCAGATGACCAGGCGCTAAAGTCTGTCACACGGAAAATGTGTCATTCACAAGATATGACAATAACTGTGATTTTACTTGGATGCTGTCACACGAAAACAAATCAAGCAAAAAAAGCATAACTTCAAGGGCTCGTTTTTTTGGTAGAAACAATAATAATGACAACTAAACTCAATGCGAATGAACTTGTCAATAATAATGAAACTGTTTCGATTAACATTGGTAAAGAGAAATGCCACTTTAAAATATCGACCATGAGCTTAGCCCTCCTGAGCACCGACAAAAGAAATGAAAATCAATGAAAACTGATTGCATGTAGCCTAAAAATAATTTTTATTGATGGAATGTGCTCCTACAATATAAATACAGCTATACACAACTTGCCACAGCTTCACGACAGAAACGAGGTAGGGGTAGAGGGAGTGGTCAGAAAAATAATGAAGTATGAGAGCTTAACTGATATGTACGGACACATAATGGTGCTTATCATTGATGCTCGGATGATCGTGTACAGAGCTGGGTGGTTTTAAAATTTTCAAAAGCATTGTTTCAGACCACCATGCAGATTGCGCTTCAATTGTAGTGCTACATAAGACACAACTTATGGGCCAGCTTTAATGAATAACAAGAATATAGGTGAAACAAATGCTTTAAAATATATCATGGCTGCATGGACGCATACAAGCTATGTAAAGCGCAATAAAGTGAGGACGCATGAGCTTCTCTTGATGCTTCAGTTCTACATAGATGCTTCAACTGTGCTGCAAAGAAATTTAACGAATGTCTGTGTGTGCAACATTGTCTATCTTAAACTATCTATGTGTATATATAGAATTCATACTGCGAGTTGAGCTACGTAGCACTCCATAACTCTTTCTTTTATTAATGGCAATTTTTCAAACAATGAACATTATTTATTTTCTGTCTCATGACTTCGTGCCCGCAATTCTTGGTTTCGCTCGATCACAATTGTGCAGCCCTTATTTTGGAGGAATGAAAAAACATCGACCAAAATATATTTTGGAACTGCTTCTCGGTGATATTGTCTTCACTTCACTGCCGCAGCTTGAAGTGAGTCATATAGCAAGTCTCGCGCATACCTAGGTCCTACCCTTGAAGAAGGTGGTCCGGCTGTGAAATGCTCAGTTTTTTCTCAAATAAATTTTTTGGTTTGAGTTTTCTCATTTCTCTTGTCCCTTCACAATTTAGCAGACCCAATGTTCCCCTTAGTCCTTTATTTTGTTATATTATGAAATAAATAAAAAATTGTAATAATGAAAATAAAAATACCAATAACTGTTGCGCAAAAAACACAGTCCCACATACGCACTTGATCGCAATATTGCTTTTATTTTGTTTTAGTACCTAACGCATTAGAAAAGATAGCAGTACGTTAAAAACATTGAAAAAAAACCTGAAAAAAAAATTGAGAAATGGCGGGATTTGAACCTGCGCTACCTAGTTGTGCTCGCGTACGATGACTGAGTGCTTTAACTTGCTAAGCCAATCACACTGAACAGTGGGGGTTGCGTTTATATTACATATATAAATTTGCTGTTTACACGCTATGTGTTGGCATATTTATGTACGATATGCGATCGTATCTATTGTTGTGTGCATATGTTTTGTGATTGTATATACGTCACATGCTTTTCGCATGTCTTTCAACTATAGATTGCCGCCCCGTTGCGGATGAAAACAAGTATTTTTACACCCACACACAAGCTTGAGCAGTTGAAGGTTGTTTCCCGGGGCTCTCTTGCGATTGAGTCGGCCACCACAGGAAATTAGAGTGATACGCCATTAATCCCTGCATATAGCTGTATTCCACTTAGTAGCTCTATCGCTTGATGACAAATCGAGGGCGAGCACGACGCTATTGCGCACGACCATGCCTCGCGTAGCGGCGACGTCAGCTGATTGCGCCGGCCGGCTTGCTTCGATTTGCTTCAGAGCAAAGAAATGTCATACCTTGAAAGATTGCGTACTGCACTATGTCAAAATGTTACTGCTTTGTAGTCATCCTGTGATTCATTGAGAATTGATAACTCTGATATGACTATTATAGAGCTTTGCGTCGGTGACACGCACCGAACGTAAAACCGCACTACGTCTGTCGTAGAAGCAGTAGGAGGTGGTCGTCTGCTAGAACAAAAACAAAACAAAGACATGCAAAAATATTCATAAGTTGTAACTTGTTTTCTGAATAACATTTTATCACTTTTGAAGTTATTTTGCCAGATAACATACAATTTTTTTTCAGCTTATAGCAGCGACAGATGTTTTTTTTTTATTTTCCTCACACAGATATCCAAGTCCGATTCATTCACAGCTAAAGCCACATGTTGTTTGTCTTCTTTGTTTCCGTGGGCATGCCGTTTCGGTGCGTCTCTCATGTGTTCACGCTGCTACACACGAGAGCAAGAAATGTTAAATTTACGCAAGGAAGTGACATTCCTCATCGTGTAATGTGCTAAGATTGCGCCCTATTCCCGCGGTTGTTCGAGTGCGGATCAAGTGCGAGTCGTCCAAGGAATCGGCGGGTTGTGCGGGCGCTCGAAAGACTCCGAGGTGACGGCTGACGCCTGTGGTCGCTTCTCTCAGGACAGTGGGAAGAAACTAAAGGTAAGGGGGACACTTTTTATGTAGACTAAGTATGCCACTCAGTGCAAGTGTGTGTTGCCGCCCTCGAACGAGGCGTCGTGAAACGGCAGACTTACGCGCCTTTGGGAGTGCGGTTGCCGATTCGCTTTGACGACGCTAACGCCAGCAGAGCCATGGCGCATCGGCGCGGCATTACTGGAGCTAATTCGCGACATCTGCGGCAACATGCATGTGTATGGTGATTGATTTTTTCATAAGTGCATTGTAGTGAGGAGGACGCACACGGCGCTTGCTACGTTGTTGATTAAACGAAGCCTGCGGTGCCATTTGATGCAAAGCAGCATTTCCTTCATGTTCGCGGGCAATACAATTTGTAACTTGGCTCAATTCACCTAGCCAATCGCCTAAGTGGGTTGATAATCATACGTTCACAGTAGAGCGTTATTATACCCCTAAACAGTGGCGTATGCTTGTTAAAAGATATAATGTGTGTGCCTAGTGTAGAGAGAGAGGTGTTCGTGCAATCTGTATGTGTACCTGCAAGACGCCTTTGCTTGTAACTAATAATGTACCGGCGAGCACCTACATTGTACGCCTGACTTTGAAGAAAACTTGCATGCACAATGTGAGATTTTGTAATCTGCCAGAGTTGCTTTTTACAAAATAATACATAGCCAGCATGTTCAAAATATGTTTCGCTGCTGTGTGGCAGGGGTGCGGTTATCACGCTGTTGTGTAGTTGCTGATGCGAGGACTTATAGTTTTGATGCGTTAATATTTCTCATCTAACTCATCAGGTGTTAGGCTGTTTCTGCACAAACAAGGCAAAGAGAGAAGGAAGACGGGTAATGACTGGACCAGTGCCGACTTTTGTTTCAGGAGAATACACATGTTGGTGTATTTATTGTGACAGCCTTTCTGTGCTGCTTTTTTGCCCAATTTATGCAACGACACAGTTGTCAGCAATATGAGAGAGAACACTGAAATTAACTTTTAAAGATCATGATGACTAAATGCCTAGTAATTCACGGCACAAAGTAAGATTAAAAGACATCAGTATGATCAATGTGGGACGAGTACAGTCTTGCATATAAAAAATTGTGCAAAATGTTGCCTAAGTAAAAAACCTCTCTATATTTGCAAATAGAGTGATGTCACTTCGAGCACCGTGCCAGCCATTCCCTCCCTCTGTGCAAGGGCTGGTTGGCAAGGAAGTTGTTGGTGACGTTGCTGATAGACCACTGATATGTATGTGATTCTAAACCTGTAGCCTTATATATACGTAATCTTTTGTGCAGTTACATCTCTGCATCTGACACCTACAACTTATTTGCATATTTACAATGCTCCCTTAGGACCTAACACACAAACTTGTAGTGTGCATTGTCACTTCATGAGTATCGAGCGGTAAAGGTACTGGTACTGAGTATATGTGAAACTAGAATCTCTGCTTATTACATCAACACATATGAGGCCTTCAATAAAACGAGTTATACCTTTATTGGGCTTGCGTACTCATCGGGGCGATTCATACATGCAGCTTCAGAAAATGGTATCTTCCAGCCCGGTGACCATGAAATTTTTTTCTGCACACAGCGCAAGCACTGAGCTGTACCCATTCGCAGATTGTCGCGTCAAGTGCATATTTATCTTGACTAAAATGTCCAATCAAGTTTTTTCAACGACCAGTCCCTGCCACGAGTGCTACGTCTTCGCAAACAAGACACATTGTTATTGACACTGCACACACCACACACAATATTCTTGATACCTTTCATTGCACTCTACATGGCGGAATCAACAGTGCACATTTTTGAAGACTGTGCCGCTGTTCCTCACACAGGTCACCACGTGTGCTCACTTCTTCAAGATAAACAGACAGCGTGACAAATATTTTACCACACAGCTCGATGTTTGCTGACACATACTAATCTGGTGTCGACATTATAACGTGAAGTGTAAGCTTTGAAAAATTAAAAGTTGCCCCAAACACCGCACGACTGTACCTGGCTGAGCCACCAGCAGGAGTGTTTTTTCAGCCACATCTTTTACATGTGCCAGTCACATTATGTTGTGACGTACCTCAGTAGGAGCCTATCGCTGCACACTTCTTGTGAATGAGGGTCCTGTTAGAGAAAGCAGGCATTGTTGATTTCGTAACTTGTTCATTTCCGACTGGACCTTCATTTACACGAGTTGTCTGACTGATATTCAGGCGAACTTTTGTGCAATAAATTATACAGTTGTCAGTCTATGTTTGCCCCATACTATTGTTACTGGTGTTTCTCGTTGTTACTTTGCACTGTTCATTACTGCTCACCTACAGAAACTAGCCTAGCTTGCCGTTGTTTTGGACAAGATGCAGCTGGCAAGTGCGATAGTGTTCATAATTCGAAATGCTCAAGCAAAAATTATCGTTTCATATTCAGTTAGTTGCATTCATATCAGTACATTATAAGTAATCATTGATTAAACATGAATCTGTGTTCTTTCACATAATGCTCATAACTTTTATATTAAATTGAATAGTGTTTATAAAAAAACATGGGTTTTAGCTAAACTTCATGATGTTTTCTTGAACAGCTGACAAAACACTATTGCATGCTCACTTGCCATGAATTGGATTGTGTTTGAAATACATCGCAATTCTTCACCGGACTGCCAGTACACTTCACATTGGGGGAACATTTAACCATGGATTGATTAATTTTCAAGAACGGAAAGAAAGAAGCGGCAGGCCGGGATACTTACTTGATATTGGCATCCGTTCTGCTACCCAGCGCATTATCATGCAAACTTCCTATAGAGAGGTTATGCGTCTTGCATGTGTGTCTGTAAACCAAGAACTTTGGGTAGAACTATATTTGTCTTACAAATGGGTTGCAGGACTGTGGAGGCTGTATGACCGCTTAGCCAATATGAATGTTGGAATCCCTTGACATGTGTTCAACCATGCTGCATCAACTGCTAGGTGTTTTCATGGCATCTTTACAGATGTGTTGGGTGAGTAAAGCAAGGAGGTTTCAACACAGGAAAAAGTATAATATGGCAGCACCTCTTGTGCGTGCCTTACATCCCATGTATATCAAATATTTATCTCGCACCTTGTGGCCTGTAATTTTTAAAGAGACACTTCCTTTTGCTTTATATTTGAGTCTTGATGCTTCGACAGCAATGCATTTGTGTTTGACAGCAAGTGTTCTTGAACAAATAAGTGATCTCAATAATGACAAAACACCCTTCATACTTGGTCCTTAGCATAAGCTTGCACATCTCTATAGCAGATTCAATTGTTCACTTTTTGCTGTGATGATAATGGACAAGTAGCAAAGGCAAGTTCAGATTCAAGTGGTCGGTGACGTCAGTTTAGGCTGTGCCATATTGCTTTGCAACCAGAGTTACTTGTGGCCACATATACAATGAAGCCATATGACGTGCATTTTAAATGAGATTATCATATCACATCTCACTGCATCTTAATTTGTGTCGAACAATTGCAGATATCTTGAGCTTGGCACTAAAAAGGAATTCTAAACCAACACAGGGTCGAAATTTAGTCGTGGTGTTGCAGCTGTGTATGACTCTGCAATGGATGCATAGCCGTGATAATTTTTCTATATGTTGTCGCAATAGTAATGTTACACACATTGGACGATACAAAAGAGGTCCTCACTTATTTCGCTTTTTTACGCTATGCTTCTTTCTTGTCTCTTCTTGCCATGTGCTCCTCCTCACTGTGCAAGAAACAAGAACAGCGGCCACACAAACGTATTTAAAAAAATGTTGTAAGGTGAGCACTGAAGGGCTGAACACTTCCAAAAGGCTCAAAGAGGTAAAGGTATTGTTTCTAGCTACTTTTTGGGCCCCCATAGCTAGTTGTGCTGCTGCAGTTGTCATTGTTGATCAGGACACTTTTCTGAAGTTGTTGCACACATTTGTTTGAAATGTAAAAAAAATAATTGGAGGTGGTTTGGCACCCTTTATTGCAGTTACATGCAGAACTAGGTTTCAATGCGTAAGCAAAATCTGTTCACTGGAAATTAATCCTAATGTTATCTGAAATTCAGGAAATATTCACAGAAAAGCTCAGGAAAAGGCTAAGTGGTTGCCCCTTGAACGTGAAGGAGATACCCTTCTTCTAAAAGGTCAATAGACAGTCTAGTAGTCTCGAAATACATGCACTAAAAAATATTCTGGTGTGGTGCTCTTCATGCATGTCATAATGAGAGGGGTTTTTAATAGAACTGTTGTCACTTTGCCCTGCATTGCTGAAATTGTTCACATAGTTATAATACATGAATCACTTTATGCCTTTTGATTTTATGCAAATGTTTTGCTTACCCAGTCGGTGTAACTTGATTTGGATAAAATCATAAATGCTCTAAATTTTTTTTACTATAGAGCAGGTTTATTTTTAAAATACGTGACCATAAATGTGAACCCAGTTGGTGAAGTGCTTGATTAATGCTTAACTATCACCACTCTAACTACACGTGCTACTGTGCATAGTGTGACAAAAGTATTGGTACTTAACATTACTTACAGCATACACTTTCTTGTCTAAAAATGTGTTAGAATGCCTGGTTAAAATGTGTGTACGTTTTTTTTCGCTCCAACTAAATATTCTGGTCTACTCAAAGCAGCTTCCGCTCTTTTAAGGTCCTCAAACTATTACATGTTCAAAAGAAGTATCAATTTCATATCCTTTTTTTGTCAGCCTACTCACCACTCTAATAATGAAAATTACCCGACAACATTACCCAGGAAAATATAGGGATGTTATAAAAAGTAATGTCAATTCAATTGTCAAAAAATGTCAACCCATTAGTAACTTGCCGCCAAGTTAAGTTTTTATTCACTTTTCTTTTCACGATTTTGTTTAAGGTATTTTTGATAACATCACCTATAGTTTGTTTGGCATCATTGTCTGCTAGTTCTCATTAAAATGTGTTCAACAAAGACAACGAACCCTTAAATTTATAGTTCTTTCCTTCACCTATGAATCTGAAACAGTGAATCTCAGTAGTCTTAGCGGTGTGTGACTTGTTTTTTTGATCAGTTGTGCGTGTGTTCAAGTACATGCATTTATGTGGGAGGGCGAGCCATTGCCACCTCCTGTGACTAGCAGATTTTCTGAGAACTAACAGATGCATAATGCTGCCAAAGAAGTATAGGGATATTGGAAGTAATCGTAATGCGATTGCCAGTAGGCAAAAAAAGGTGTCCCACACTCGCACAATGGTAACAGGCAGCGCTGACTGACTCTTTCATGATTAAATGCACATATATACCGTACAAAATGGAATGGGGATAGCCGCCTTGGTAGCTCAGTTGATCGAGCATCGGACATGTTATTCGAAGTTCGCACGCTCGGTTCCTGTCCAGGGCAGGTGATCTTTTTTCCTTCTACTTTTCTTTCTTCACAATTACAACACTTCTATTCTTCTTACAGATTTTCTGGTGTAAAAAAGTACCTTATAATCTTAAGAGGCAAACAGAATGTGCTAGTGTATGAGTTAGCTCTTGTAGTGGTTACAAGTAAGATACGTTTTGAAGAATAAATCATTCTGCCACTTTCCTAAAGAATGGCTACAGGACATGGTGTTGGATGCACTTTGTTATTTTTGAATCGAGCTATATTGAATTCTATTTTTATAAATTACATGGGCTACTCATGACGGTATCACACATTTTAATGCCACAAAGAATATGTAGCAAACAATGTAATAAATGTGAAATAGCATAAGGATAAGGTGAAAACTGCACCCTCAACGAGAATGTACAGGGAGCACAAGGTGCAGCCGTCATTCCTTCTGCCCGTGCTTTTCAAGTGCGTGCTGTTTTCACCTCGTTCTGATCAACTAACTAGATTGAGATGTGTTGTTATAGTGCATAAGAAAGCTCCACGGTAAACTAGGTTTGTCTCAAACTCTGTGTGTTTTTCAACCTATATGGTGCCAGGTTCAAGAGTTCATGCAGACCAGATCGTGTAAAGCAGGGCACCCGTTTAACATAATAACATGGCTTAAAGCATAAAGCAGTTAATGGGACCGAATATCAATTTTTATAGTAGCTGTTTTTTTCTGCAATAGAAAGCTACCTGGCCTGATCGTATAAACATGCAGTGAAAGAAGAGAAATTTCGGGGCTTGTTTCTTTTTGTTTGACATGGCTTTTATGAGTACATCTAGTGGTAACACAGAAAGTGCTGGAAACATTTTAAAAATTTTTGGGTCTCTGCCTGCTATGAAGTGTCACACAACACAGGCAGCAAACAGTGGGAGGTCAGCATAACAGCTTTATATGTTTGTGCATTGCAGTTTGCTGCGAAAGCATGCATTTCATGTGCGTGTGAAATACCGATATTTCGCACTGTTTGCCACGATGACAGTGCTGCTTTTTGAGGGTTGACTCCTCTGCGTAAGCAGCACAGAATAATGTTGGCACAGGTAATATTGATATACGCTGTAACTTTGACCACTAATCTTTTTGCATGTTAGAGCATCAAATATTTTGCAGTAAAAAACACAGGCTGCATGACATACTGATTTTTAGGCTTTTTAAATGCAATCTTGAAAGGAAATGCCACTCAAGTTGCAAAAAGAATGCAGTTCAATTCACATTTCTTGATTTCCACCTCCAATCACACATTCTGGCGACTTGTCAGTCTCTTTATTGAAAAAACCTTAATCAAAATTTTTAGCTGAATGGGTTGGTACTGATGTTGAATTTTGTGCACTGCTCATGAGTTGAACGATAGATTCGTGCCCTACCCTTCAGTACTGCCTGAAATTGATAAGGCAATATTTGCATAATTTTAGTATCAATGGAGGATCAGTGTCAGCTTAAGCTATGTCATGAAAGCGGCCCACAGCGTCCAGCTAATGTTGTTTTCGTGTGCAACCGTAGTTGTGGTTGTGCTGAATGACCTTTCGTTATATGCAGTACATAACAAACTTGCTCCTTTAGAGTCAAGTGCATCTTCGGATCGATTGTAAATGTTTGCATATGCGAGGCCTTAGGTTTCATAAGAAATTCCTCAGTATGCCACGAGGAAATGTGTGTTCTGCAAAAATTTGTGTATCATTATATACAACTCCTAAAGCCTCGTCTACAACTTAGTGCAGGTTGACCTTGAGCATAAAACGAGGAGCGCCGCAGCCCTCAGAAAAGAGCAAGCACCCTTTAAGCTCCCCAAGCTCTCTTCGACAGGAACAGCAAAGTCACTGTGTGGCATTGAAAACCGTTGCAAGGAGTGCCTTATCAGTACACTGTGCTGCTCTTTCATCACGGAAGACGAAGTTGACCCCTCCAGAGGAACATCACGCTGTAAATTGTGAGTGCTTCAGTGGTTTTGGTTTTGTCCAGTCAGCAGTCAAGAAATCATGTCAGACTCAGTCGGGATCCTAGAGGGAGTCGGGCAGGCATGTTTGGACATTTGTCTAGCCAAGTAGTGCCAATTTTCTCCCTGGTCCTGTGGAGTTACTGCCATAAATGACAAAAGCTTCGTCACCTCTGTAAATGTACAGATGTGTCAGGGAAGATTTGCTGCATTAGTTTTTTCTATAACTGATAGCTGCCAACATCCTTCATTGTACAGGAGTTTTATTCCTCACTTATGGGTGTAAAGCCCTCCACAGAAAAAATTCTACACGTCTACTTACAAAAGGCCCCAAGGCCTTACTTGTAGGGGTTTTTTTGGCTTGTAATCATAAGCACCTCGTTTGGGCGAACATGAACATTTTAAACATGTACAGCGAAAAATTTGGGTGGCTAGTCATTTTGTCGTTAACATGTTTCTTGCAATAATATTATGCATGTTGTGCATTACGTTGTCAATCTTATTCATGTGCATAGAAGATGTTACGCAGTTTCAGGCTACTTCAAGCACTGTATTGTAGTATAAAAAGCCTGGAAGCAACCTAACAATAATATTTTAGCACAGTTGCTTATTCTGATACATGATACATCACTAAACTTTCGTGCGTATTCATCAATGTAAGCTCGTCTTAGTGTTATCTAAAATGAAGATGCGAGTCGGCAGATGGAAGCATCTAGTGGGGTAATCAGGGTGAACAGTGGAAGTGCCTCAGACAGGCTGGCCGATGTTGCGATAGGAGGACCTATTTTTAGAAGTCACCTTGTCATCCTTGGCATGTTAGTTTAAATGGGGTTAGTGATGACATCGTCCTTTGGTGTAGGTGTGTGTGCCTGTTGGAAATGCTTGTCTGAAAAAAAAACCTATAATGCAGAAGAGTGCAGCCCTCGCTTTCTTTCAAGTTATATTGCGATGATACAAAGTGTTTTCCTGTCGGAGCTTGATGCAAAAGGGGGATGCAAAGTAAAAGTAGTGTGCTACACTGCTCCTACCACTTTGCATCCCCCTTTTCTTCTTTTTTTTCCTTCTTTTCTTTTTTTCACTTTTTTACATTTGCATTGTCCCATCTGGTGCATGAATGAATGACACTTGGCTTTGCTATAGCAAACATGCCTATGTGGTGTTAGATTGAGCAGTGCATTGTACTTCATTCAGTTCAATTACAGGCTGACCAGTCTTGTAATATGTGCTTTCTCTCTATCACCACACATGATCGAATAAAAAGTTTGTACTTGGCTCTTAGTAAACTTGTTTATAGCTTGTGTCTTGGACTACTCAAAATGAATGTTATTTGCTGCTGTTTATGGGAATGAATTTATCCAACATGAAAATATCTTGCTTTGTGAACTTTCTCAGACCTCCCTTTATTTTTCTTTCCTATGCAGGCGTTGTATGTAAGGCAGTAACAGAGAGCTGATAGCTTGAGCTTTCGAAGAGTAAATACTGGCAGTGAGGCAATTCCACATTAAACATCCCAGCCGTTTTGCTAACCATCCTAAATGTGTTTTGAAAAAATATATTGTGCTCGTTTACTGTATTGGAAACAGCAAAAAGCTAAAATATATCGCAGATAACAAAATATTAGGCCACCTTGGTGCCTTCTGGACTTCCCAGAATGTCGTCTGGGTGTTGTTTGTAAAAAACGTATTTCAAAAATACTGCTTCTTCTACACCAAATTAGGTCTAAGTATTAAAAAGGTGATTGTGTGTAGTGCACAGAGCTCAGTAGCATTAGTGCAATTTTTTTGCCATATCAGAAGGAACAAAGCAGTTCTCTTTATATGGCAAGTTATGTGATTACACTTTTTGTTTTAGAGAAGAAATTAATTTTTAAAGTTTCCTAATGATGGCTGCTTTCGCATTTGATATACGACAGCTGCCGTTCCAAAGTTCCCCATGGCCCTCAATAGGAGACTTCAAAAATCATTTTCTTCATTGAAACAAAAATTGTAATGATAACACTTGCCATATAACAAGAACTGTTTATTTGCTTTCAACTTACACGTAAAAGTAGTTTTCAATTATACACTTAGTGCAAAATGCATCTAAATGTGGAAAAAACGCTTATATAGTGATATTTGTAATCTGGACCTAACATTATTTTTTTTCGTGAAATATACCTTCTGTAGAGAGAGTATTTATGGCTCAAATTTTCATACAAAGCTCAGTATTGCCATAGAAGAAAAGCAAAGGATAAACAGTTTGGCTGAGTTCTTCAAAGCCTATGTAGCGGAAAAATTGCACATTAGTTACTCGCCTTCAAATACTTTAAAGAAGCACCTTTACTTAATATATAGATCAAATTCGATATGGCAAGAAAAAGCGGTAATTTAAAGTTTTTCTCACAAACAACACCTTCATGACATTCTACGAAATTCTGAAGGTACCCACGTGACCACTACTTTTTCTCTTCAAAATGTTTCAGCAAATAACTGTTTTCAAAAGAGTAAATTACTACCATTTTTAAACTATATATCTGTGATGGTCGCCAGGCAGTATGGTATGGATGTTTGGTGTAAAATGGCCCAGGGGGAAAAACAACAAATGTCTGAGCATTCTTTAACGCTCGGGAAATTTCGAAAGCATTTTTTGTTAGCAGCAATTCATTGAAGCCCTCGTCTTCATGCTTAGGCCCAGAAACAAAACACAAGTAACCAAAGTAGTACTAAGAGTCATGCAGTCTCGCTGTTCCAAGGCTTGTGGAGCCTCACTTAGTGCAAGCTTCACTATTTTTAAATATTTAGAATCAGCCAACAGGTTTTAGAGGCACAGTGCATTTTCAGCTGAATTGTTTTACACTTGTTAATTAGATAAAAAGTGGCAAGTAGAGAGAAAAATAGCAATTTAAAGGCATTGTAGGTAACAACAAAAAGGTCTGCTTTCTTTTTTTGTGTGGTGCTTTGCCTGAACGCTGTGCTTTTTGTGGTAAGGTTCATTGTCTAGTGAACATAGGCCTAAAAACTAACATTAGCCTTGTTGAGCTCAATTTTTTGGTTATAGTCATAGTAGCCATATTAAATGTTATGACTTCAAACTCGATTGTTCTTTTAAAGATTTTTTCTTGCATAATGATATATCAGAGTCTTAGTCAATTTTGTTATAAGAAAACGTGATGTCATATTAGGGTCACTTTTTATAGAGTCGTTCAGTTCTACCTCACCTTTTACATTCCTAATAGAGCAGTTATTTTCAATATCGGTATTTTAAATGGAATGAGCATGCTCTATGTAGTAAGGTGTAAGCACTTACAGATAGCACATGCGCCTACCTTTTTTGTTGGCAGTTTATTTCTGTTATTCTTGATTGATATGTGGGGTTTCACGTCCCAAAACCACTACATGATTATGAGAGACCCCGTAGTAGAGGGCTCTGGAAATTTTGACCACTTGGGGTTCCTTAACGTGCACCCAAATCTGAGCACACGTGCCTACAGCATTCCTGCCTCTATCGGAAATGCAGCCGCTGCAGCCGGGATTTCATACCGTGAGCTGCGGGTCAGCAGCCGAATTTTCGTTACTCTTGCTCCCCTGTTTCTGTGCAGTTTGGTTATAGTAGTCTGGCTTGCACAGATTTTTAACGGCACCTGCCTGATCCTGCTTGCTTTCATGGTGATTTTAACTTTCATAAGTTGCATAGTTTCACGTCTCAAAACTGTACAAGATGCCAATTTTGTGCACAAACTGTACAATTTAAAGGCAGCAAATGTACATGTATGCACTACTAAATGTACATTGAGAGCTTTCACTGGAAGTTCCTAAAGTTTTATGCGCAGGAAGCATTTAAATAGTAATTTTAAAAGGACATATCAATAGTTTATCTCTACCATTGAAAATCGTGGCAACAACCTAGTTATTTTCACTGTGATAAGCATGCTGTTTTCTTTCATGTGGCAGAACTAATTTATACATTTCGTTCTTCTATTATTCACATATGCATAACGTGAAGGATTGTCTGCCTTACATTTTCAGTTTCATTCTGTGTGTTATATTTCTTGTGCATGTGAACTAAGTTACTAACTTGTGTGTCTGACATCATTTGTGCCAATTATTTACATTTTCAGGTGCCTATGAAGGACACATAAGTTCTATGGCAGTGACTTCCCAAATCTACAGTGGTGCCGGAGCCTCAAGCAGCATTTCGTCGATCTCCACAAGGCGTTCATTAGATAAACACAGCGCCACACTTTCACAGTGCCATGATTATTACTTATGTTTAAAATTTCGTTCCAAAATTGCTGTTACATTGTGTTTTGTGCCACCATCCTGTAGCTTAGGTGGAGCTCATGAAATTATGGTGAAGTCACCTCATTTGTGTACGATCAACACTGCAATGTCACTATTCACAGCTGGAGCATACAGACAAATAAAAAAACATATTGATTGTCGCAGGGCTGAAGTGTATATTAATGCTTCTCTATTGATAATAATAACTTTATAGGTTTTTAAGTCTTGCATAGAACACTGCATTAATGTGTTGCAATGTAACCATCATTTATGATCACTAGCATGTTAATTTAGAAGCTTTGTAACATATTTTATTTAAAAGTTAATTTTGCTTCCGCATCACGATAATTGGAAAGATACCGATGATTCAATCCCTCATCATGCATCTTTAAGAAATATTGTGATTTGTACACAGTACTGCATGTACTCAAGATATGGACGTCTATTCAATTTACACATTATATTGCTTTGCAGTAGATTCGGACGTAACATGCACACATTTCAATTTTTCTAAATGATACATCTTTCAATAAAATTCGGAGTCCGCATCATGCGTCTCCCCATAAAATGCGGAGTCCGCATCATACGTCTTTCCATAAGATGCGGAGTCCGCATCATACGTCTTCCATATTCCAATAATTCTGTACTTGAGGTCTCCGCATCATACGGAACGTTTCAGTAGGGAAGGCGGAAATGCGTGTTGTTTCGAATAGTATTCGTACAACGGCTTCCCCAGGAGATGATCAAATTTCCAACAGAATAATGCGTAACCTGGACGATAAGTGTATTACGGCAATTACTGACCTTATGAACAAACATTGGGTGTCTTGGACCCTACCGTCAAGTTGAAAACAAGCTCGAGTAAAACATATTTCTAAGCCGGGCAAGGCATTGAGTGTGGAAGAACTTTGGCCTCCCTACTGAAAAATCCTATACAGATATGACCCGTATCATAGGATGCTATTGGATACAGGTGATACAGCGATCACGGGCCATATGGGGATACAGGGATTACGGGCCGTATGGGGGATACAGGGCTTATTGGGCATATGGGGTATATGGGTCATACAGTAGTTATAGGGTTTGTGGGTAATATAGGTGATAGGGGTCCGACGGATTCTCTGGTTCTTGCTGAAAATCATAATATAGCGCAAAAAAAAGAGAATGGTCACACAAAACCACACACCATATAATTTTAGGCAAGCATAAACTAGCCCAAAAACAAGTTCTTCTTCAGAACAGCCCCGGTTACTTTGGGCAAGTATTAAGGGTCATAAGTAATGTTTGCCTAAGCATGGTAATAAGGCTATGTCAGTTTATAAAGTGTAAAAAATATGAATACGCCACAATGGGCAATTTAATGGTGCTTCGAAAGTGCAAAAGACTAAACGGGTGGAAGTGTTGTATGAAGTGTAGTGTCGGGACATTTGAGAAAAACAAGAAGACAAATATTTTTGCATCCTCGAATTTATTTATATGATTAAATATTTTGCAAGGAAGTGTTTTATCTTTCTCAGCCTGCTAGGTGCATGCATATGTGCTGGCTGATTCACAAATTTTGCAAAACCATCTGCACAGTAATGGGCAAATACATGCTGCACTTACTAAATACTTTACCCACATGTTTAACTGTAAGTCAAAACATAAAGCAAAATACCATAAAGAGTCCTGACACAAAATTTTGTGGCTAATATAGCCTGCGACATCGATTCCCTTGAACATGCGTATATCTACAAATTGGCTGAACAATTATAGCTCATATGGCCAATTATATGAATATCAAAGTTTGCGGGCCTGATGCAGTGCTATATGCCGCATCTCATATCATTGAATCACGACCTGAAGCTGAGTCCCAACTTCCAGGTGCCACCATTGTTTCCGAGCTCAGAGTTGGCACAGCTACATTATTGACATCATGGTCGTTGTTGCCTTTTGGCCACACTTGTGCTAGCAGGCTACTATTCAGTGACTGCTGTGTCCATGCCTATTGTAAACATGTGAAACGTGAGGATACCTCACGAAAATCTTTGCACCCGAACGAGAAAGATCAACTTGACGACAACGAGATTGTGCTGCATATGCAGCAGCAAAAGAATGTGAGCACATAACGCGGGCAGCACGGAAGTGCGTCAGTGTTCTGTGTGTAAGGAGTAAAAAGAACAATACGCCATGGTGGGCCATCTCAAGCCAGAAGCGCCGAGCGGGAGCTGTTTGCCGCAGCGCCATGATTACTGTGTTGGTTGTCACCGCCCACTTTTACTATTGATAGACCTGCTGTGCAAGTGCTACTTACACCAAGAAGCCCCGTTTTATGTGTACCATTTAGCACTCTAGCTGGCATATGCTGCATTCCGTGGCTCGTGTTGTCAGAGCTTTGCCAAGAGAAAACTAGTCTGTAATAAACAGACAGCAATTGTCCATCTGTTCCATGCTTCAGCAAGCAATCTGCCACATTGTGACTAATAGGCTGCCAACAATGTTAATATTGCAAGACAAAAATTTGCATCAGTACCTCTTTAAGCAGTAATCACTAGCCACAACTTCCGAATTTCTCACTGTCAGAGCCCCGTTCAGAGGCACCTGTTTGTCGTCTTGATGCGCAAATACTCTAACGCGGGGCTACTATGAGGCTCTTGATCTTGAAGATGAAGGACACTCCACAGGAGCTTTGTGGCCTCCTTGAATCACGATCGCAGCCAAGCCCACTGCTCCTTCTTCGGCCTCTCCGATGAACCTGCATGGGAAGAATGTCTCTGTGATCCTTTTTTCTTATGTGTGGGAGTTAACATCCTTACACTCACTCTCAAATTGTTGCTTTAACACCTAAAACTTACTAGCACAACTACTTCAAAGAATAAAGTTGCAATAGTCAAAATCGATCCAAGAGGTTCGACAATTTTGAATTCAAACAGGTAAATAGAAGGTCTCACAGAAGAATATGGGTGGAGCTCTAGGCACGTGCATGAGTTGTGATCTGTGGCCTTAGCACAGCATTTAGAAGGGCCCATGTCTTTTCTACAAAGAATAAAAAATGGGGTTAAAATGTGAAGTAAACAATAAGTAGGGGTACGCGAATATTCATATTTTTTAATATCTTTTGAATAATGTTTGCTATTCGATTCTATTCGTACTGCAAATTTTGCCATTTGAACTATTATAACTTACCAGAGACGAAAAATACGGTCAATGTCCGACTGAAAAACGGCAGTGGCGGCTGCATTTCCGATGGAGGCGGAAATGTTGTAGGCCCGTGTACTCAGATTTGGGTGCACGTAAAGAACCCCAGGTGGTCGAAATTTTTGGAGCTCTCTACTACGGCGTCTCTCATAATCATATAGTGGTTTTGGGACGTTAAACCCCACAAATCAATCAATCATGTCCGACTGAAAGGAACCCTCCAAATTTTTCATACGTTTCACCTCATCACACTCGTATTGCGTGAAAGCTGCCTTTCTGGCTTTGCTACGGTCGTAAATGTACTGACTCTAGAAAACGCTGATTCAAACAAGGAGATGATAGGTGTGGCAGAGGCAAGGGCTTATTTATAGTGGTTTTTGACCTGAAATTTGATCAACTCTTTGGCTGCATGAAATCGTGCATATAAACACATTCGTGCATATATAAATTCAATTGGGAATGACCTTATTCTTTATAAGGCAACTACGAAACGCTACCCTACCAACACTTATCAATTTTGCCAAAAGAAAGACTTTCATCTCAGAATAAAATTTGGAAGCCTCTCTAACCTTTTTCTAGAATTTCACATGCAGTATTTGAAAAAAATTCAAGAAGCATTCGAGAAATTTCAGGAAATCTGTCAATTTGCACTCACACTTCAATATTTGAATTCAATTTGGCACCCATACTATAACAATAAAGTTCAAGAGAAGCGAGAAAGCCAGAAATAGTTGAGCATTTTATCGCACACTCGTGCCACAGAGGATTATTCTTCTTGTTCTTCAAGCACTTTGATGATGTTAAAGCAGGCAAAACCATATAACGCATCGCCGATTAAGCGCACACTTGCACCAGAGAGACCTTTTCCTCCTGTTCTTCGAGTGCCTTGACGGTAACATTTAATGTCCAGCTATTTAAAGGCCTGGATCATCTACTGTCATCACTTACATCGTTTTCAAATTATTATGAAGTGTAGCAGATGGCAGATATACAGGAATTAGGCATGTTAAAATGGACATTGCTGTCACAAATTCAGTATAGTATACACAACGCTCTCCATGAAGCAATTTAAGTGGCCCAGCAACTTTTTTGAGCATGGACAGAAAATGATGCCGAGGGTAGTCGAGGCACCTGAGAGCATGTGAGACAGACATTATAGGGCAACACGCAGCCTATCATTCATCATTTATTATTAGTCACCTGAAAAACGCTGTTTACCCTCAACAAATAAGGCTCCAAATTCAACTGACTGCGCTTCAAGTGCAATGTGTACAACCGAAACCGGAGGCTGCCACACGCCCGTCCACCTGTTCGTGATTACGCTGAGAAGAAGCCTCATGTTTGAAGAAAAAAAAGGGGGGGAATAAAAGAGCTGAAGTTCAGGACGCACGTTTGTAAATAGGCATTGCTTCTTGGCCCCCAGTCATCCTCTCCTGAGTGGCTTTGAGTGAGCTCACTCGAACGAATGGTGAAAGAAAGAACGTATAGCATGCGACAAATTCCTGTAGCTCTGCTAGTACTTCGCAGATTGCAAAATTTTTTCCAACATTCGATTTGGTATGACTTAGGTATGACTTCACTACAAGGCAATGCGAACATGCGTCTGTAACAAGAAAGTAGGAACTCTTCAATTTGATATGGTTTTGTTATAACACAACGTAGTCATCACAATTCCAGCTTCCAGTTTTAAATTTAGTCGACCTGTTACAAAACTTTACCCACTGTACAAACCACACCTTTAAATCAGTAAATTATTCAAAAATGAAGAAGATGCAATTATTATGTGAGGAAATACAGTACATCGATAAAAAAGATAAGTGCAAGCAGAAGGAGTGTAAATGGCATATTCAGGCTGTATAAGAATGTCGTGGAACTGGTAGAGATGAGTATTTATGCATCAGCAGCAAACAATAATTTTGAAAAAACGCACAGCTGCCTACTTTGTTATTTATGAGGGCCAGAACTGTAAGCGGCAGTCCCTCCACTGGCTTCTGCCCCCCGAAAAGAAAAAAAAAAATGGATAGTTAAGTCAGCCATAAAATAAGTTGATTCCACACAAGCATGCAACCACAACTGACACAAATGAACACTTAAACAGCATTAAAAAAGAAGCCCCCAAGCACAGCCACTAATGAGCCCTTTGCAGCTACACGAGCTATACACAGCTGTTTCTCTGAAGCATGCATGCTTCTGCACCCTCCTCTGAAAGAAGGCACCGCGCAATAGCCAGCATGCTTCACACCAAATGCTGGTGCAAAAACCCCAAAAGAATGAGAACTCAGGACACAATGTCATGTAGGAGCCGCTACAGTGCTATGAGAAAAGCATGCAAGAAACTTATTCATTTCAAAGCTTTGCCTTTGTTTTGCTATGCATGGATAAGTCATGTCAATATTCCTCAAAACAGGGTGCAATTGGCAACTATTGACACCCTTGTTCAAGAATTAGAGCAATTGAGAATCGAGATTAGCAGTTACCTCTTTTGGATTCAATCTCATCACTTAACTCTACAAAACAAAACGCTGGGTAAAGCAAAAGTGAGTGCTCCCAAGAGTGAAGGGTTTTTTGTGCTGTTAGTGACAAATGACTGAGTCTGGTGAGTCAACTTACGAGTCCGTTAAAATATTATTATCTTTTTCACCTATAGTTTCGATGCTCCATAAAAGCAATATATTGCATAATAGGTGCTCCAGCTGGCACCTTGCAGTGTCTCGTGGCAGCGTAGCGGCCTCCCTCCACATGGAATTGCACCTTGAGCCCTTAACTTTCACAGCTGACACATATCTCAATGCACAAGGATTTGTGCACCGACCCAATATTTATAGCTCAGAGGCCAGAACTACAAGGAGGGGGGGGGGAGTCAAGGTTCCTTAACATACCCTCCTGTGAATTTCTTCGCGGGACATTCTCATAAAATAACTGAGGGGCCATCTCTTTGAATAGAGTTGACCTTATTGGGTTGCAGTCACTATATAAAGGTCTGAGATTGAAAGGTTGTAACTGGAGTGCCAATTATGCAACATATGGCTATTAAGTAACAGTGAAACCATGTGTGGAAAAGATCATTATATTTTAACGGACTCGGAAGTCAACTCACCAGACCTGTCAGACTTGCATTGAGCCGCGAGTCTGAGTCTACTAGTAAGGCCTAAGGAGAAATATATTTCATGAGTGAGTGTGAATGATTCGCATATTTCTTTTTAACCTATGCAGGGTGCTGCTCAGCATAAGCACGCAGAGACAGGGTAAATGCAGAAGTGGCTCAGTTGATGAGGCAATGTGTTATGATATAGATTTCTTCGGTTGTACAGAGAAGTGTTACATTATTAAGTAGTACCAACGATCATCTTATATCGCTGCCGAGAAAAACACTCACCAGAAAAAATTTGAAACAATGCAGTGTGATGTTTTGCATACCAAACAGCTCCTAATAGCACCTTATTAGGGCATCAGTCAGTCAGTCTATGATGAAGACTTTATAGATGAGGCTGTGCAGTCACTGAGGAGCTGTTTTGAAAAAGAGTCTCACACAGTGACACTGAGGAGTAACAAGTATTCACCGACTGCAGCAGGGGAGCCACTGGTCAATTACTGCAGTCTACATGGAGGAACTAGCCGGGCAGGTGATGAAATCATTGCTTGAAGGATTGAATATTCTAGAGTACCTGAGTTTTATTCTTGTGATGAGCAATAGTTGATTGTTTCACCATCATTGTTAAACCCATTTGAGATGTCCAGTGATTTATCTAGCCGTTCATTTAGAATAAAATATTGCAATGGCAATTATATGGACACTTTCAACAGCTGCTACCACTGAACATAAGGGCGCAGTTACGAGTGCTGGTGCGTGCTATTTGGATAAATATCATTACACGGCTTGTTTACGTGGTGTGCTCTCAGCACTTTCTATTCGTTAGGACTACTGACTGCACGAAAACTTACTCATCTCAGCAGCACTGACATTGAATCCATCCAGTGTTTAGTTTTGTGAGATTGAATCTGAAGAGTTAGGTGCTAATTTTTTTATAGCATTCCCGTTTGCTACTATTTCCTTCAAGGCTTCGTGCTTGTAACAAACCTCTGAGCTCAGACTTTATCTTTGGACCCCAACCGGCATTCGCTGGCGTGCTGAAACAGGGGTGCAACAGCCCAAATACCATTTAGAGCAATTTTTGGAGCAGCAAAATGTCACTGTTGAAGCTCTAAATTCCAAGTTCGGAGCTGGTTTTGGAAAAAAAAGAAGATGCATTTTTATCAAGACATAGCGAATTTGGGGCACTATAAAAAAGTAGCCTTACATTTAGAGAAAAAAACATGTATAAACTATTCAACATAACCTCAGTTATGTAGTGTGAGCATACCATTTACTACTATTTCAATGAAGGTAGTATTTTGAACCACCTCGCTAAGGAACCAATGATAAAGTCCATATTAGCGTTTACTGTACCTGTTAAATCAATTGACACACTCTGAGAATTTCAATATCAATCTGCCGATATTGTCAGCTTGAAATATGGAAGATTTGTAAAAACGAGAAGTAGAGACGGTGACAAAAAATTGGCGCACAATTTAGTTTATTTCTGTAGAGAAGCGTAAATGTCACACACTGCTTCAAATCATTGCCAGTAGCTTATTTATACGTCAGTAATTATACTGGTACTGAGAATTGAACGTTGTAGAAACGCATGAGTAACTGAGCAAATTGTGGAGTGTCCCAGTATCGCGAACATCCCCTTGTAAATCTCAACCCGCTTTTTCGCGGGCACCGGTCTAGTGTGGCAAAGATGACTCAAGCAGCTTTAGAACCAAAGTCAACAAATTTTATAACCGCTCACCCTCACCCCCCTCCAACCCACCCTTTTCAGCATGGGGCTATGTGCCGCTTCGGCTACCTTGCAAGACGAGTTTGACCAGATAAAGTAACAACGGCGCACGCCCGTTGCCCCGGCGACGGTACCAGATATCTATCGCCAAGACCGTGGCAAGGACGACGCAGCTTCCAGTCAAAATTTGTTATGTGCCACTGCTAAGGTAATCAACGCCGGCATTTGCAGCACGTCGAGCTTGTTCGAGCCTTAATAAGCCATAGCCGTATTTCTGGCAAGAGAACTTACTTTTTCTGTGAAGGGTTGGTGGCTATATCAACACATTTTTGTTTTAAAGTTCTGCCGTCTCGCCGATACGTATCTGTTGTGGTCAGCGAACCAATGGGCATGCAGTGTTGTTACTCTACCTGATCGATCACGTCTCATGAGCATAGGGTGGGTGGCTAGATTATTTTAGGTATATTCTAGGCACTTTACTTCGGGTCTCCGCGCTTTGACTGATGGCGCAAAGCTGCAGGTGGCCGACATGGCCTGCATTGCTCACCGCAATTAGTACACCTGAAAAAAAATTGAGCCTGGCTGGGCATTTTGGCACAGCGTGGTGCAATTTTAACAATTTCACGGGTTTGGCGCAGCTCGGTGCAACAATAGGGAATTGTATCAAATTGGCGCAATCCGCGCAGCTGTTGCACCGCAGCTAAAAGGTCCTGATGTTAAACTGTTCAAGATTTAGCAGTGCAGTTTGGGGGCTGTTAAGTCAGCCATTGGAGTCAATCGGGTTACTGCCTCCAATTAAGAGGTAGTGACAATAACTTTACTGCACCATGTATCTACTTTGCCATTATTGAATAAGACAGCTCTGCGGGTGTATGTAAACACTGCCTTATTTCAGAGCACTGTGTTGCTTAGAGAATACCGGCAAGTCGCAGATTTCCACGTATTTTTTATCCTATTATAATCCTTTTCGCACATGTAATATTAGTAGCAACCAGAAGTTTATACTAATTTGTTCAGAGCCTTTTGTTCTAGTGACCGAACCAAAGTATGGTTTATTTTATAAAAAAATTGCATTTTTTCCTCCTCTACATGATTTTGGACATTTTACACACTATCTTTTTGATGAAATGAAAGTTATTCTAAAGGATTAAGTTCAGTTCAGTACACCACCATGTGTTCCTTGAGTATGTGCACAAACAATCAGCATGACATCTTTTGCCATTTTAAAATTATCATACTGACATAAGAAAAAAATGCCATTTCGAGAAGATGGATTTCTACTTATGCAATAGAAATCGCACAATTTTTTCTGTGGTGACCTCATTTCTTTACTGTGCCACTTTATCTACTCCACTGTGTCTGACTTCGGTAAATGCTTAAACATTACTAGTTGGACAGCTTTTTCTTTTCTCTAAAATATGCTAAACTTCATGCTTTTCATCCATTTACAAAGAAAATAAGCTACAAATATAACATCTGTAAAAGGGTCATTTGCTTTCAGGTCGCTTTTTTCAGTTGATTAAAAAAAGATACGAAGGATGAGGACAATACTGTAATATCTCAAGCAAGCGCCCCCACCTAAGCAAGCTCCATCCTCTCTCTTTCAAGATATTTAAAACATGCACGAACAACTGAGCAAGCACTCCCCCTCCCTGCCTTCCTGCCATTTCTGCAGTTTCCTTCAAATTCTTTATTTAGAAGCGCAACGAGGTTGCAGAATCACAGTGATTTCATGCATATTCATTAAAGTGTATCAGTCTCGTTGGAAGTACATGCGACTTTTTCACCACAATCTTGATTTTTGACGCAAGACTGAGCAAGAACCCCCCCCCCTTCCAATTCTCGTCACCTTCACCATAGTGGGAGCACTTGCTCAGAATTGCTTGGCACATGAAAATTGAGGAAAAAGAATCTGCTTCCATATCTAGTAAACAATTAAAAAGTACTTTCTTCTAATTTTTGCTTGCCCTGCTTCCTACATACACAAAACTATTAACATAACCTTTACAAATATTATTAAGTTCTGCACACCATTTCGCAATCGAATATGTTGCCCGCTGAGATTATGAACTGCTCTTCTGTAGAATTCATGAACAGAATTCAGAACTGATATGAACACCTTGTTTACTGTACAGTGTGCATATTTCTTGTTCTTACTTGCTTTGTACATAAGTTATATTTACTTTCCTCACATTTTTGTGTATTCAAGTTAAACCCATTCCTTCATGGGCCCGAGAAGAGGCCTGCAGTATTGTTAAATAAAATAAAAATAGGCTACTTTTAAATTCACATAAACTTGGTTCCCTCCACTGACAGACTTACGTAGTTTCAACCCTGTTCAAGAAGCATGAAGTTGGTAGACTTGTCAATTAATCTGCCTATTGAAAACATCAATGCCATTGAAAGCTAAATTTCTTCACAGTACACACTTGCCTGATAGCTTCATTTGGAAGCATGTTAAGCCCTGTCAAGGTGAGGCATCATTGGGAAGGACTGTGGTAGCGGCTCAGAAGTTGTAATACCGGTTGTGATGCAGCAATGGCTGAAGTGAAATATAGGCCGTGGTGGTGGTAGCAGCAGCTGCAGTGTTTGTGCCGAAGGTGCCTGACCTGGAGGATATGACTGAAACCTAAGGGGTTACAGATAATAGGTATTAAGAAATTATGAAAAAGAATGTTCACTACATTATAGAAATTTGCAACTTAGAGTGACGAACAGCTGAGCTTGTTGGTAGAGATTCATGTTTGACTTCTGTGAACATAATAAGCGAGAAGTGTAGCATGTAACGAGTGTGTCGTGGGTAGTCCTTACAATCACAACTTAGCTCAGGGGCTGAATAACGTGATAGATAAATACAACATCAATGCATTATTGCCACCAATAGACTAGGTACTAGGCGAGATATAGTGTCATGCTGAAAAACAATGAGAGGGGACAAGAAGCAGTACTCACAATTGTTTCGTAAACACACCAAAATTTTGTTGATTACCACACAGGCGTAAAGTAAAATGTTTCTTTTAGCTTCGACCATACCTACGTAGGGCAGATGGGCCAGTGTTAACTATAGATGAATGAAATAGAAGAGAGCGCGATCTACAGGCTCACCAAAAATTCTATCTTTAAATTGTCGGAGGTGTGTTGAAAGCACAGGCCGACCAAAAAAATGGGAAGCTCACTCAATCACTCAATCACAAATTGTATTTGCACATATGGCTCCTTCAGATTCTCAGTTATGGCCCAGTCCGAGTTTGAGTGACTTGGCTTGTGAGGGAGTTTGCCGACCTATGACTGAGAGAGGTTCTGAAGTCTGCCATTTCTTTCCTCCAAAGCGTCTATTTGTTGCTCAATCCACTCGTTTCATTGTAAAAATTTTCTTCTCTTTCTGGAGGAGGCTCAATCAAACAAGCTTCTAATTGCCAGAGCCATCCTACAGGGCTCTTTTTTTTCTTGAATCGCTGCCTTCTGCGACTTTTTTTAGAGGGGTGGGGTGGGTGGGGGGGTCTTGGGAGTGTATATATAAACCCAAAATATTACCACTCAGTAGCGATGCTCTAAATGCCATAAAATCCAAAGTAAGCACTCCTAACAGAGCAAGCACCTCCCTACTTTCTTCAAGAGGTGCTAAATAAGTAGCCTTTTCTCCTTTACCACCATCTTCACTGTTTCTATTTGCCGAGTGAATGCGAAATAAAGCCGTGAATGCATGGGAATTCAAGAAAGTGCTTAAGTAGACGCACAAATGTGCATTTGTTATTCTCAGTGATTCTTCCACTTCCACGTTAAATATTGACTGATGACTGGTAAGGGCCTACTCTTCAAACCTTGTCAAATTATCATTCATTCTCCAGGAGCACTTGGTGAGGATTTTTTTCAAGAACACAACATACTACGAAGTCTATACTTTCCAGTAACACGCGCCTCAAAACTAGAGTTGCAGTAACTACCTTACGAGGTCATATATTACTTCATAGGTAGCCATGAATATTCACTTGACTATCATACTGTCTGCTGTGTTGCTGACCGCAACAGCTGCATGTGCTCCTTAATTTATAACTATGCAATAGTTTCACATCATATTTGCAGGCTGATGTTTATACAGTGATTTAGCCACATGAATTTATGCAAATCATTACAAAATTAACTGCTTCATGAACGTAACAAACATACAGTCAGCTTGAGTATAACTTGAGAAGCTTGCTTTGGCATGTTGACACTCCAGAGATACATTTTAGCTCATAAAATACAATGCCTATATTTTTCAAAGTCAAAATGGCCCCCGAATAAAAAGCAATTGAAATTTCATGATGCAACGCATATGTGTTGTACGATTTTTTAGTGTGCCTGCCTAACTTATGAGGTCACAGCCTTCAGTTCTTGACGCAAAGCACCCATGCAAGCATGCCTCTGATAAGTGTGAAGTGTGTGCTAGAATTCAATTTCGGGGTGCTGAGCAGTGCAGTGCAGCTTAAATTCATCGAATATTGAGCAATGTGTACAGCACGACTTTCAATACATGACAGCAAGGCACTGCACTAGTGTAGGAAATAAGAAGCATGATGTACAATATTTACAATGCAAACTGACTGGGAATGAAGCAAGTGTAAAACAATGATTTTGTTCACTGAACGGATCAGATAATTCGGGAAAAATATTGGGTCAGAATTTATGGGCTGAGTAATTCATTTCCCATAATATTGCAGTCAGCTCAATACAGCACAGATGGTATACCATGGTTGGACACAGAGAAAGACTCTAGTGCTGCAAACTGCGTGCAGTCAGTTCCTAAAATACAGACTGATCATGAAAACAAAACGACAAACAGGTGCCATTTCCACATATCTCTAGCACTACCATGATGTATCCCTGAACTGATGAAATGAAGGTGCATTACAAACAGTGGAAGCATTTCGATGAGCGCAAAGAAATCCTAGTGAACCTTCTCCAAGGAGAAGTGCATGGCTGCTGTGTTTGGGGAAATAAATGGTGGTGTTTCCTTGATAAAACAGGTGAGGCATAAACCCACAAAGACTAATGAGATTTGCCATCTGCATCGGCTCCTAGTTGAAGATGTTCGTGGCAAGCTGTTTCACTTGCCGCGCTTTTGAAGATGTAGACAGAGCTTTTCTTTCAATCGTGTGGAAATCTAGTCATTTGTACAAAAATAGTCGGCTCTGCAGCTGTGGAAAATAGCGCCAAACGGAAAAAAATGTTCAGATTCCCTTGGAACAAAAATAGAAAATTGAAGTGGATTTTGTGGAGAGATATCGTGAGTGGTATAGCCATTGGATGCCCAGCGTAAGATGAGCATTATTTATCGAAAATCCTGCATGGATGGTTTCGTTTGACACATTCGGTATTTATGCATAGGCGCTCCAAGCAAAGATCCCTGGCCGGTTGACTACGTGCCATCAACATATTGGCATGTCGAAATAGAATCTAAGGCGCCAAAACTGAAGTACAAATGTCGTTTGGATGTGTAGTTTTCATCAGCACAACCACAATTACTATCTACACAGCTAAGACAAGCATACGGCATTTGCTTTGAAATGCAGGGCCACTATGCAACGTGCAGCCAGCTCTGAGCTTGATACAGGAAATAGCAAGACAGAGCAGCCAAGAGCCGCACGATATCATGCAAGGGTGACACCGTGGAATCACCAGGACATTGAAAGTTAGCATATTGTATACGTTCTTCAAATCAGTTTTACAATTAAAGCACATTTACCTTCCAAGTTCTGACGTTCCTTTCACAGTCACTCTGGTAGAAAAGATTGTGTTGCATGGCAAGTCGTTTTTTTTTCCATCTGCACGAGGTCAGTAAAAATAGTTTCATCAGAGAACACAGGAAGTTGGAGAGCAGGCTACTTTAAATAACCACACAGAACTGAAAACGTAAAATGTGAGACTATTACATGCGAACAATAAATAAATGCTATGTAGTGCAGGTTGGCCATAAGCAATAGCGACGTCGACTTGTTCATATATTATTAACTCTACCGGTGTCACACCGGACATTTCCAGTGCCATCAGGGCCGACCCAAATGTGGTTTTTCATCGCGATCAACAGTGCCAGCTACAACTTATGTCACTGTGCAGCCACACATAATACATTTTAATCCAGATTGGTCATGATTGCGATCGCAATATCCCATGGGACACGAGAGCGCGGTATCAGGTGTAGTATGTCAACATACACAACACACGGATAAATTGTGGCACATAAAAATAAAACACAAACGCACTCAAACATGTTTTTGTTGTGCCTGCCTTTGTTAGGCTAAACGCACGCCAGCGAAAACGTCATGGAAAATAAAATGACACTCACCTCAAAGAAGGTGGACATACCTGTAATAGCAGCTCTTCTTGATGTCCTTACCCGGCTCACTTTGCCGATAAAGGCCTTTTTCGCCATATCGGCAACGCTCAGCGAAATGAAGCATTTTTCGAGGTTGTCCACAACGGCGCGGTAACCGTCTCCGCACGTGAATTTTGGTACACCCCGCATTTCAAATGACTCTTCACACTTTACTGAACCACATCTGTTTCACACCTGCCGCACAGTTTTAAGAGGAATAGAGGCTGCACACAGGAAACGTTTCTACCCGGTAGCACAAGACAAGCAACAAACCCCATCGCACAACCCGCAAGCGCCATATTAACGACGAATGACTCTGAAATGGGCTTGTCTTGACCGCTTGTCGTTAACCAACTCTCCCGTAGTTACAATGTAAAAAAATCGAAGCTGGAGAGAAAGAGAAAACTCATTGACACAATTTCGAATTCATAAACTCACGTTTTTTTCGCGCGCATAAAAAAGCATGCAGTAAGTTTGATTGGCCTCAATAGTTTATTTTTTTCACGCTACCAAAAACTGTATTTTGGCTTCCGTAGTGCGGTTGTCAGGTGATGTTGACTTATGGCTCGTAAACATCTGGTCGCGCAAAAATGCAAATGGCAGTTAAGCATTCTGCGATAATCCCGTTGATTCTCATGAACGCAGTAACAAACTGAACCTACCTACAGCGGAGAGCATGTGAAAAAAAAAAGCTTTTCTGAACTTCACTAAGCTTTCCAGCTGATTATTGTTCAGCAGCATGCCGTGACGGCATAGTTAACTGGCGTACATAGCCATACATAATCGCCAAAAGAACGCGACCAGTACACCCAACTTCGAGGAGACCAACATAAAAAAAGCACATCAAAGATGAAATTCATCCGTGTTATTCTAGATCAACGAGAAAAGCATAAACCGCAGATCTGCGAGATGTTGACAATTTTTTGTTCAATATACAGGGTAATAGTAGAGATATTCTCGTCTGGGCCCTGTAATTAGTGTGTGGTGTTGTTTAGAATTTTTTCATGAGCCGTAAGTGTTACATAGATGTATTCAGCTGACCTTACTGTATCTGTAAGCGTTATTATATATTGTTTATCTTGTATATGCATATGCCAGAATTCAGCGTAAGTAATAGTGTAAAAACAGCTGAGCTGTGGAGAATTATCTTTGGCTAAGTTGTAAATTATGCGTGAAGCTCTGTTTTGAATATCGCGGAGCTTGTTTAAAGTGCTGCTAGTAGGAAAAAACAATTAAAACGTGCGACATCTTAACGCACAAGAGTGGCTTGCACATCCCTCAGCAACTTTTATGTTAACCAAACACCTGGAGTTTTACATGGCTGGCACAATTTTTATGTTTCTAGAGCTGCAAGTAAGTGATTCCTGTCATAGCACATGCTATGACAGGAATTTCAATTTTACAGGAGGAATACAGGAGGGATCGATTTTTGACCCCGTGGCCGAAAATTGATCCCTCTCGTATTAGCCACAACAATTGTTTCTAGAGCTGAAAGTCAGGGATCCCTGTCAAAGCACGTGCTTTAGCCCGTGGCCAACAATTGATCCCTCTCGTATTAGCCACAACAATTTCTAGTGCACTTTCCCCAGTCACGCTCCTTTTTACTAACCAAAAAGTCTACGAAGATTACGATATTACTTAACGCAAATTCTACACGCAGCTTCTTGTTGAAGCAATGCTAACTGCAGTTACATACACTCCGCAGTTGTAGAAACATAACATTAATTCGCTACATGTTTCCACTACAACTGCCAGTGCTCAAGCTTCATGCACACCACTATGTGCGTTCAAGGAGCCGCGAACTAAGCGTAAAGCCTACAGCCACTTTACGACAATCGAAGCCTGCCGCACAACATGCGCACAAACTTCTTCCATGAGGAACAAAAGCGAGGGTGGGGAGACAGCCTGCGTGACTGAGGAAGAAAACAAGGCTGCAGTCGCGCTTGATATCTACAGACTCCGCGCTTACTCTCTCGTCTTCGATCTATTGATTACGCCTCGAACGCAGACGGCGAAGCCGCATGACCCAGAAGCACACGCCTTGAGATCAGCTCTCACACACAACTGTATTATCGGTGCCATAAGCGCATGGTCATCGGCAGGATTCTCTCTTGAGGGGTGCAAATGGCTGGTGTGTAGGACAAAAGCACAGCCGTAGCTTGGGTGGGTGCAAGTGCTAGTGAGGCTTGAGGGGGACAACTACCCATTTGTTCCCCTTACTGACGCCCATGCTTAAGTGTGCAAAACAAAATGAGTAATAGATACTGACAATCTTGTTAATATTAGGTTGAAGAAGAAACAACCCAGTATGCTTCTCTATATGACTCCTAGCTGGCATAGGATCAAGTGTTTCTCGTCAGTGCTCATCAATATTAACATACTGATGTCGAAGCGACGCACAAGAATTCACAAGTTATAAGACTTGATTGCCATTATATCACGGAAATCCAAGCTTGACAGAAAGTATTTTTTCGTTTTGTTTTATAAGTGTAAGACTTCCTTAAAGTAAATAAGGAAGGCTAACACTAGACACTTCGCTTCAATTCTTTGAAGAATAAATTTTCTCTGCAGTTACAATACACCAACGTTTTTTTAAGCACGCTTGCATGGCACTGCAAGACTACGTCCCTCAATAAAATGAGAGACACGTATTTAAATGGCGTTTTCTAGGCCTTTAAAGAAAACTCAAAACGGGAAAGCAGAAAATGCACAAGTTTGTGTCACACAATTACTCAGATAACACATTTCAAACAATGCACATTCATGCACGACATCATTCGAACTGAACAGCTAATGGTCACAATACTCATGTCTTGCAAACAAGAGTGGCTCAAGTTGTTGTTTTGAGCTTCCATGCATTGCTTTAAATAGTTTGTCAGTGTGTTTGGTGGCACAAGCTTTCTTCTTCCTGATACTTGGCTGGGCTATCATTGAGAAGGCGCACAATAGCAAATAGTTCTCCACGCTTTGTTTTGAGCACTTCCATCTGAACCATTGAAAACGGCTTGTTGCACGCTTGCGTGTACAGCATCATCCTCATTGGACATCTATTTGTAACGCTGCTTATGTCACAGCACATGAGCATCTTGTGCACAAAGCAAAGCGTGGAGAATTATTTACTATTGTCCACCTTCTTTGTGGTAGCACAGCCATGCATCAGAAACAAGAAAGCTTGTGCCACTAAACACTCTTGCCAACTATTTTAAGCAATGCTTGGAAGCTCTAAACAACAACTTGAGCCACTCTTGTTTGCAAGACGTAAGTACCGTGACCGTTAGGTGTCCAATTGGCATGATGCTGTACATGCAAGCATACAAACAGCCGTTTTTAAAGGTTCAGATAGAAGCACACAAAACAATGTGTGGAAAATGATTTCCTCTTGTGTACCTTCTGAGTGATAAACACAGCGAAGCATCACAGACAAGAATTCTTGTGCCACAAAAACACTCTCATCAAGCATTTCAAGCAATACCTTGAAACTCAAAATGAAAAATGGAGCCCCTTTTGTTTGCAAGACATGAGTACCATTGCTAATAGCTGTCCAATCGGCATAATGCTGTACATTCAAGCATACAACAAGCCGTTTTGAAAGGTTCAAATAGAAGCACACAAAACAAAGTCTGGAAAATTATTTCCTTTTGTCCACCTTCTGAGTGATAAACACAGCCAAGTATCACAGACAAGCATTCTTGTGCCAAAAAAACACTCTCATGAACCATTTCAAGCAATACGTGGAAACTCAAAATGAAAAATTGAGCCCCTTTTATGTGCAAGACTTGAGTACTATTAAAAATAGCTGTCCAATCAGACTGATGCTGTGCATGCAAGCATACAACAAGCCGTTTTGAAAGGTTCCGATAGAAGCACAGAAAAGAAAGTGTGGAAAATTATTTCCTTTTGTACACCTTCTGAGTGTTAAACACAGCCAAGTATCACAGACAAGAATTCTTGTGCCACAAAAACACTCTCATGAACCATTTCAAGCAATACATGGAAACTCAAAATGAAACATTCAGCCCCTTTTATTTGCAAGACATGAGTACTGTTACAAATAGCTGTCCAATGGGGATGATGCTGTACATGCAAGCATACAACAAGCCGTTTTGAAATGTTTAGATGGAAGCGCAAAAAAAGAAAGCGTGGAAAAATATTTGCTAATGTACACCTTCTCTGTGATAGCCCAGCCAAGTATCAGAAAGAGGAAAGCTTGTGCCACTAAACACTCTTGTCAACCTATTCAAGTAATGCATGGAAGCTCAAAACAAAAACTTGAGCCACTCTTGTTTGCAAGACATGGGTATCGTGACCATTAGCTGTTCAGTTGGAATGATATGGTATATGAATGCGTACAAGAAGTTTTCAAAGGTTCAGATGAAACCACACGAAACAAAATCTTGTGAACTATTTGGTCCTAATTAGCTTTTGAGCAATAAACACAGCCAAGTACATTTCACGAGCAAGCAAGCTTGTGCCACCCAAACACTTGTTCAACTATGTAAAGTAATGTGTTGAAAATTGAACTGAATCTTTGAATCAATTTTATTGTAAGACAAAAGTAGCATTAAAATTACTTAGTTGGCCATGGTGAAGATACTTTCACGCATACGTACAACAAGCTGTTTTCGAAGGCCCAGATGGAAGCACACCAAACGAATTTTTGATAATTATTTGCTCTTATTCTGATTCTGAGGAATAAACACAACCAAGTACCGTTCACAAGTGAGCAAGCTTGTGCAATGCCGACCAAACTCTCAGATTGACCACTTTGTCCAGTGCATGGAAAATTGATCTGAATATTGGATGTAGTTTTGTTTCAACAACACCAGTATTGCAAAACCTTTTTAATGTGTTTGTATGTAATTATTTTGTACTTGTATAGTATAATGACTTCATTGATATCTTTCAGTGCGTGTGTTTAGACCAGAGAACGCAATTGCTATGTCATAACAGAGACTCCTTGCCCCTTGACTGTGTCGTGTGTCCTTATGCCTCGAGGTCCAAGCTTTGTACAGCTTATTCGCACTCTTCCTTGGTAGTCCTGCATGGCCCCTTGTGCTTTGTGCCTTGGTGCAATGACAGAGCACGTGAGTGAGGCTTGGTCCATCTCTTCTGAATATAAGGATTATTGTCTTCTATCTTTTTGTGTATGTTCATATTACAGAAATATACTCACTCACTATTTTCTGTTAAAGATTTGTCATAGAAAGATTATTCCTTGCACAAATACAACATTTAAAAATATTGTTTTTTCATATACTGAACTGCACTATTTGTGAAAATATAACACGTGTGCAACTAAGGTGGTGAAATGAAATAAAGTACTTTGGTAATTATCTAATATACTTATCTGTTATACTTTAGCACATATTTGCATCTTATGATATGTACCAGTTAAATTGGTTATTTCTTGAGGTTGTGTACAGCCAACTAATGGAGCTGAAAAACTGAATACTTTAGACCTTTAAACACAAAAAAACTAAAATGTTATGCGTGCCTAGGTGTTTGGTCTAATAAGTTTATTGATGTACTACATTGACTGTCATGGTTGACATTGAGCACTATCAAGTCCTATGTATGGCCCCCATTCAGCCTCATTAGCTCCTGTATTGTGCTAGATGGGAGTCCTACATACCAAACCCATAATTCCTACATAGCTCCTACATACCTCTATATATCCTGCCAAGGTCCTATTTAGCTCCTACATACCACCATATAGGTCCTGTACAACACTTATCTACCCCCCTTTGGTTCCTGTACAGCTCCTGTATTAGCTTCTGTAACTCCTGTATTGAAGCATACGGATCCTGTATGGAAATATATAGGTTTTTTTTCAGTAGGGCTATTTCCCTTACATCATGTTTAGGAAAAGTTATAGAACACGAAATTCTACGATGACTAACAGCTTATGCAGAGTCCAGGGTCCAGCTATTCCTCACGATCGTGGGATTCCGCCAGAAATTATCCACACATGATATAATGCTGCAACTTCACAATGACGTAATAAATCCTGAACACACAGCGGCTAACAGGACCATCCTGGGCCTGGATATCACAAAAGCATTTGATAATGTGTCCCATGCTGCTGTACTTGACAACTTCGCCCAAATGAACGTCGGCAGTCACACTTAAAATTATATCAGAACATTTCTGCATAAACGTACTGCTGAAGTAACCATTGGTGACATCAAAAGCGACAGAATCACCCTTGGTACATGGGGTACTCCACAACGGGCCGTGTTATCACCATTCCTCTTTAACAACACGATGCGTGGCCTGCCCATTCTTTTGAATCACATCCCACACATTTGGCACTCGCTGTATGCTGATTATATTACAATATAGACCTGCAAAGGCTCGAATGGGCAAACCTGTGATACGGTGCAAACAGCCGCTTACACTGTACAGGAGTAGGTAAAGAAAGTGGGCCTTAGTTGTCTCCCAACAAATCTGAGCTCTTAGTAATAGGAACCAAAAACAAGAAGAATGACCCCTACAGTGGAGCACGCTCCGCAAACGATATCACAGTAAATGGGAACGTTGTCCTCACTGTTCGCACAATCAGGGTTTTAGAAATGCTCATCCAGCAAAACCCTCTTAACACAGGTGCTATCAACAAATTACAGGGATGCGTACAGCAAACGACTAGGCTACTAAGGAGAGGGGCAACGAAAAATATGGAATGAAGGATTTCGACCTATGCAAGTTAATCGACGCTTTTGTAATCAGTCCAGTCACCTAATCGTTTCCCTACTACCAACTCAGAAACAAGGATGTGGAAAAACTAAACTCCCTAATACGACAAACATATAAAAGTGCCCTGGGACTTCCCAGATTCGCAAGCACAAAAAAACTACTGCGCCTTTGCATCCACAACACTGTGTAGGAACTAATAGAAGGGCATTTAACGGCCCAAGAAGAAAGACTCTCACAAACCCAAGCAAGCTTGCACATACTCAACCGTCTCGGACGACGCAGTTGTGGCACGCTAAACAACAAGGTTTTCTTGCCAGTTGCAGCTCGTGCAAACATTATAATTGAACCCCAGCCAAAAAAATATGCCGGCAGGAATACATGCACGAGAGATGAAAGGCAAGAGCATAAAACTTCGCAAAACGATTTCGGGATTGCCCAAACGTTCCGTAGGTTGACACCGCTCGACAAGCGAGAGATCGTTACCATACGTGCAGTGACCTACAATGGGGAACTTATTACTGTGACCACCATAAAAACGTCCTCAGCATTACAGGGAGAAGCCGCCATCTCACTGGCCACCTCAATACCGGCTACCGATTCCACCCTGAGTGATTCGAAAAGAGCACTTATGAATTTTACGATAGACTGTGAAGGGCTCAGCGCGGACAACAATATCAAAAATAAGAAACTAGACAATAAAATTCAGCCTTATATGGCTACCCACTTACGCGGGAATACCAGGGAATGAGGCGGCTCACCGCGTAGCCAGAAGTCTAATCAACTGGGAGCTTGACCCCTCCACCCTGTACTTCCCGCAGGAAGGGATCACCTCGTATAATGAAATTAGAGCGTATTACCGAGAGAACCAGAAGGCATACGTGGCCCCGCAGGCAGACACGTCAAGAGAACAGGCCACGATCTGGAGGTAAATCCAAACAGATTCTTTGTCCAGCTTTCATCGGCAGTCCAAAATTCATCCAGAAGCGATTACACCAAACTGCTGACATTGAAGCTTCGTGAAAGCTACCCAAAATCACATCCTTTGGAAATGCGAGGGTAACCCCCCACCTAGAACAATACTGCCAGCTTTTTTTCACGAGGCGTGGAAGTCACTCCTGTCGTCAGCTGACTACCGTCTTCAGGCCGAAGTGGTTAACTGGGCCGCAACAGTTGTGACAAGTTTTTGGCCACCACCCTTCGAACCACCTTCAATTTAAGTTGACCGACATTGCTATGCCATCAATAAAGTTGTTTTTCTTTTTCTGCCGAAAACGAAAAATTTCTTAAAGCAAATACTTCGTGGGAGCTTCGTTTACGATGATTTAGACAGTAGCACAAAGGTGGTGAAAGCAAGAAGGCAAACAGCGTGAACCGGCTTATGAATGATGCCACGTCATTCCATGTACTAAGTTGTCCACGTAATTCTTATAAAAAGATTAAAAAAACATTGATCTCTAGGAGCTCTAAGAGCTTTAGGAGCTCTACAGTAGTGTAAACCATCTATTCAACAATTCATAAACAAGAGGCACTTTATTTAGAGAACCCTTTATTGTAGTTGGAGAGGGTGAAATTTAGCCAATAACCTCAGGATCCTCAGGTTATTTATGCTGAAATGTGCCTGGCTATATTTGTAGCATAAAGGCTACATTGGCTGAGGTTGAGCAGTTTCGCGTTGGAAGGAGAAAAACATTTCGCAGATCCCACGTACAGAGCTAATCGGTGATATGCGAGGCACGAATGAATAACGTTGATATCTCACTTTGTCGTCAGCACAAATTAACAACGCGGAGGTAAGTTATGCCGTAAATAACCTCCAAGGAATGACTATCACGCTTGGATGAGTCATTTACCATCGTAATCTATTCAAGTCACCTGATGCCAGATTTGACATATCTGAAGCTAGTGAAACGGCCGCCAGCGCCCTAGGAGCGTAGCATGTAGTCGAGTTTTACATGACACGCATGCCATGATTATCAGTTTTGAACGCGTCATTTGCACTCGTTGTCCATTGA